>NC_065537.1:27643406-27972572 GCF_932294415.1 Quercus robur | reverse complement strand
AACATAAAACATAGTTGTAAATCACAACTTTACAGTTTGAAATGGGCTTTGTTTCTTGTCTTCCAAATGGTCCATAGGATTGCCCCTTGTTCTGCCATCATTTCTTCCTCCTTTTGATTTCTGATATTGCAATTCTCTATTAATGACATTAGCCATTCCACTAGGTTTGTTGATTGGATTAAGTGCGTTCTCAACCCTTGGAAAGCTCTATACCAAATTGCTTTGGCAAAGTGGTAGGCCATGAAGATATGATCTAAAGTTTCCTAGTGTTCACCACAAATAGCACAAGTCACATCCGTGGTTATTTGTCTTCTAGCCAATTCAGTTTTAATCAAGATACCATGTTGGAGGATTTTCCACAAAAAAGTCAAAATCATTTGAGGTATCCAGAGTTTCCGTAGATTTTGACAAATTTTCTTGCCGTTTGTGTCAGTATTGTAAGGTTGAATTTAATCAACCATCTTGTTGGCTTTATTCCATGCTAAATTTACTTGTAATTTAGCAAATAGTAACCTTGTGTTTAGGTGGGAATCATGTAAGGGTAGTGTGTGAGAGAGTGTGAAGAAATGCTTAAGACTGTGCAGTGAAGCAGGAACTCGCGGTTGGATCTCGCTGGTGGCTCGCGGCTTGCAAGCCACCAGAAGATGCACACGAGTGAAGCATGCAAAGAAGCTGAACCGTCATGCCAGCTATAGCAATACAGAACAAAAAGTGTAGACTGTCCATTTAGTTAGCTCGGGCTTGGACTCGCGACTCAGTCAAGTTGCGAGGCCAAGTCCCCAGTCCACTCTGTTGTGGAAAAACTGACTCTTCGCTTTCCTTTCTCACTCCAGTATAAATACCCCTTATACCCATGAAATATTGAGAGCTTCCAGAGAGAATTTTGAGAGAGAAACCCTAGAGAAAAACAAGATTGACTCATCCACAATCTTTACATAGTGACTCTTCAAATTCCTCAAATCTCACCATTTCCATTGTTACATCCATGAGAGGTTCTTTAACCAAATCCTTTTCTCACCTTACCCATATCGGTGAGAAGGCTTTTTGGTGCTTTGGGAAGCAGTTCGGAAGGAACCAATTCATATTGGTTGATGCTATGGGTTATAGCGGAATCCGGTAAGCTAAAGAAGAAATAAGTTTGGCGTAACCTCATTGGAGTAGGAGCTTGGAGGGCTTAGGTACACTGGGTAGATTAGGCTTGGAGGGTCTTCTGCTGTTCATGTATCCCAACTACATTATTTAGTGAATTATTTACCGCTTGGAGGGCAGCGGAGAGGTTTTACGTCGAGGACGTCGGTTTCCTCTTCGATAACACATCGTTGTGTTGTCCATGTGTTTGCATCTCTCTTCCCTTAATCTTTGCCATTTAATTTCTGTTGTGGATGTGATTTTATTTGGTTTATATTGTTTATCAGTTCTATTGTATGCTTATGTTCATATTCCGTACATTAATTGTTTGATAATAAGCTTGAATTGATAATTTGGAAATTGGGGGTCTAAACGTTCATAGTGTTTTATACACATATTGAACATTCAAGTATGATTGGTATCAGCTACTTGTAATAATAGTTTATAACCCTGCTTTACCTTGTATTCACCTATTTTGGAGAATGGCCAGATTACCTTATCAATAGATCCGAATTTAGAGTGAGGTGTGCTTACGATCACTTTTGCTTCACTTTTGTTGTAGACTATGTTTATTAGCTCTCTAGTCGAAGTCCCCGTTGTTGGATCAATTAAGTCCCTGACTGTCACTTGCTGGAGATGAAGATTTTCTAGAATTCCTGTATTTTTTGGTTTGAACTAGAGCGAGTCTTTTAGCCTAATATTGTCCCCCCTTCACACTTGCCATTTTGCTCAAGCTAGTAGGGAGTTCTTTTGCCAATTGTTTCTCCATATTTTGGTAGAATTTTTGGGGATGTTTTCTACCTCCCATAGATTTCTTTCTTTGGGATAGTATTTGCTTTTCATGGTTCTAGCAAGTATAATGTGGTTGTTGTCCTATCCTCCAAAACTACTTTGCCAATAGAGCTTTGTTAAAATCTTCTGTTTACCTTATGCCAAGCCTTCCTTTACCTCTTATTTGACGGATCTTATCCCATGCAATACTGTGAAGCTTTCTTTTTTCTAGGTTGTCGCCCCATCAAAACTCACGAATAATTTTATCAATGCGATTGCAAGTATTCATAGGCAGTTGATGAACAAACATAGAGTAGATTGGCGCTACTTGCATGACTGATTTTATCGAAGTTAATTTACCTGCTTAAGAGAGTAGTTTTCCTTTCCAGTTCTGTAGTTTGCTTTGGATTTGGTCTATAATTTGATTTCCTATTTCCTTCATGTTAGAAATTGGGCTGGTTTTGATCCAACCCATAAACCATGGCCCATGGATCGTTCACATGGCTTATCAGATAAGTAAGTTTAAATTTAAACTAACTAATATTGGTATGAGTTATCAATATCAGTAGTGGGGTAATTTAAACTTAATAGATATTGATATGGGTTATCAATATCAGTGGTGGAGCAATTTGAAACTTAAAAGATGAGATCTTTTAGGGATCACATAAATCTGACAGTAAGTGAATCTCTACTAGTATTTAAATACTTCTACATCAGTCAAATAGAGGTTAGACACAGTGAGTGAACATACGTATAGTTTTGAGTGCTCTCTTAAAATAAGCCATCTCTCTGGGACATCATCTATTGTTCCCTAGAATTTGGAGCGTAGAAATAAGGAGAGACTCTAGTAGCCTTTCCTGCAACTTGGAGGTGTTCCACAAAGGAGATTGTGAGGAGTTTGTAAAGCAAGCAAAGAGAAAGATCTGGCAATTTGGTGATTTGTTCCACCAAAGGTATGTGTCTACATGACCTCTAGTAAAGTATATATTTTTTCAACATTGGTATCAGAGCAGTTTTATGCTTGTTTTCACTCTTGAATGATGTCATGATCTCTAAAATATATAATCCTATAAGCATGCTAAAATTAAAAGTTTAAGTAATTTTTAAATTTTTCAGATTTGTAATTTTTTTTAAGGCATGTTATGGCATGTAGAGAGAGAAATAAAAAGCTGTAATTTTTTGATTGTTTACATGTAATCCAAAATTTACAAGCTTATTTTGACCCATTAAATCTTATTTAATGTCAAATATTTTTTAATGGATTGAAAGTACATTCCATAAGCTTTAAAACGACAATTTACATGCTTAATTTAGACTTTAAATGAGAAAGTTATGGTCTTTTAAAGATTATGGTTGTATTTGATAAAATCTGAAAATTTGATGTCTAACGTGGAAGACGATGAACAATAAAGGGAAAATTGTTTTGTAATAGTGTACCGTGCGGGCTCCACTAACCACTAATTGTTTGAGTGGTTATCTAATATAATAATTGTGTAATGTATAGAGCCCCACGTTGCTTTCACCAAAAAAAAAAAAAAAAAAAGAGGAGCCCCACGTTGATGTTAGTGTGTTAGTTACACTAGAACACTATCCTTGTTTCAGATACACACAAATATAAGGGCCCCACGCTACTGTATTAGTTACACCTTGATAAAGATAATGTGCATATCACATTGGTGTGTCACATATTGTTGTTGTTTCCTTCAACAAGGAAACTGTGCAAGTGATAAGCCACATGCAAGTGGCTGTGTGGGCTTGTAATATTGTTTACAAATACTGTGTGAGTTTGTAACATAGTTACAAAGGAATTGAGTTATATGAAAACTTAATATATTACTTGCACAGTTAATCATAACTTGTACAGTGGGTTTTTTTTTTTTTTTTTTTTATTTTTATAATTTATAGTAAAACTATATATATTCTTAATTTTGTATAGAGCACATTTTTTCTAATGTGACATATGTGTAGTTGTAGTGGCAATTTTTTTTAACTGTGATGTTAAAATATAATTGTGATAACATGAGAAAATTGTGAAATTAGTTTTCTAATTTTCTGTATAATTATGCATGTTTTTAATTTTTGAATTAATTTATGATGTCTTTTTAACATATTGTGATATGATTGAATTGATATTATATGAATGCATTATGTGATAAATATGTGTCCAAAGGGTTTATGAGTCTCTTTGGCTCATCTTTGTAGTTAGAGATTATATTGGTAATTTATACAACATGTATATTTTTATTTATTGTTATTGTGGATGGGTAAGACAATTTTTGAAATTATTTGGTAACGTGACATCCCCAAATTTTTAATTACAAATAGAATCTTTGTAGTAGGATACTTGAATATGTAATTTTTTGGGCCAATGTTTTTTTGGCAATTATTTGGGCTATTGTTTTTGGCAATGTAATTTTAAGGCTATGTAATTTAATTTTGGAAGCCATGTAAGAGGATATGTTTCACGGTTACCTATAATTTCAAATTTTGTCTTAGCATGTTGTAAGAAATTACCAATAGGGCTTATAGTGGAGCCCATGCACAATGTGTTGTGCACAAAAATGTAAGGACACATGTTATATTTATGATTTAATATGTGGATGGTGTGATGTTTTATTCTTCACAAAATTTTATTTAAAAATCAATTAGATGTGTTATTCCAATTTACATAGTGAGAGATGATTATGAGCTTAGCGAAATTTTCGATCTTACTATGTAGAAAGGAATATCATGGTCTAGTTGGATTTTTTTGGAAATAAAATTTAAAAATGTATGTGCTGATGTCAACTTGTGTAATGAATGTAGTGAACATGGCCACTAAGAATGTAGTTGCTGATCTAACTGAGGGAGAGAAACTAGATGGAACCAACTATGATATGTGGCATAGAAAAATTCAATATCTGCTTAATGAACAAGAGGTCCTTGAAACCCTAACTAATGTGATGATGCAACCTGAAAATGGGAATACTGCCCAACATCGCCGTGACTTAGAGGCCTATGAGTCTTGGGTCAAGAAAGATCGTTGTGCATGCTTCACTATGTTGAGTAGCATGCACAATGATCTTATCTTATTGGGGAGTTTGAGAACTACCCAAATGCGCAAGAGATGTGGAACCAGCTTAAGATTGCCTTCGGAGGGACTTTAGCAACTAGGTTACGAGCACTTACTTTGAAGTTTGAGCAATATGTTATGGATTCAAAGCATAGCATAGTTGAACATCTAAGGACAATGTCTGCATTGATTCGTGACCTAAAGGCTGCTGGCAATAATCTCTCTGATGAACAACAGGTCACAGCGGTGATACGTTCACTGCCTGAACCTACATGGGGGCAAATGAAGCTTGTTTTGACACATAGTGAGAATATCAAGACTTTTGTTGATATTTCTCGTCATCTCGAGCATGAGGCAGAGCGCATGGGGGTGCAGCAAAACACCCTCCTTGTCGCCCAATCTGGGCAGCGGAAGGCATTCAGGCCTAAACACAAAGGACAAGGGACGATTGCCAAAGGAGCTGGTAACCTTGGGCCTAAAGAGGGCAAGATAGCAAAGCGCCAAAAGGGCAAGTGTGCTAAGAAGGACAAGGCAAAGATCAAGTGCTACAATTGTGGTAAGAAGGGTCACTTCGCTCGTGAGTGCATTGAGTCGAAGAAGGTATCCATTCTTAACAACTCTGCTATTACTTATGTTTGTACACATGTTTTTGTTGCTCATACTATTCCTGGGTGGATTGTAGATTCAGGAGCAACCAAACATATAGCCAGAGATAGAGTTGGGTGTGTGGATTACAAAAAGATACCAACAGGCACGCCGTATGTTATTTTAGGTAACAGAGCTCAAGAAGAAGTCATAGGAGTTGGAATCTACCAACTCAAATTGTGTCTGGGACGTACGCTACTTCTTCATGATGTGCTTCATGCACCTGGTGTCCAATGTAATCTATTTTCAATACTTACTATGCTTAGACTTGGATTTAGTTTCCGTTTTGATCGTCCTCAGTTGGATTTTTATTTAAATAAAACCTTGTATGGACAAGGTTATTTATCTAATAATTTCTTTATGTTGGATTTAGATCATTCCTCTTTTTCTTTTATTGCTCATAGTGATGATATTTCTGATTCTGTAATGTGGCATGCTAGACTTGGACACATAAGAAAAGATAGATTGGCTAGACTAGCTAGAGAAGGCCTATTGGGGTCTATCACTAATGTAAGCCTACCTATGTGTGAACCTTGTCTAGTTGGAAAGGCCTGTAGGAAGCCTTTTGGTAAGGCTCCAAGTGCAACTCATCCTTTGGAATTAGTTCATTCGGACATATGTGGACCTATGAATGTTAAGGCACGCCATGGCGCCTCTTATTTTCTCACATTTATAGATGACTATTCATGTTTCAGTTATGTCTATCTAATCTCCCATCGCTTTGAAGCATTAGATTGCTTTAAGCGCTTTATGGTAGAGGTTGAGAATCAGAAAGAAAGGAACCTAAAGGTTTTTCAAACTGATAGGGGTCGTGAATATTTGTCTAAACAGTTAGGAACTGTGTGAGGAAAAAGGGATATGCAGGCAATTGACGATTCCTGGTACTCCACAACAAAATGGTGTTGCAGAGAGAAGGAATCGTACTCTATTAGAGATGGTTAGATCGATGATGGCGCAAGCTAACTTACCAATTTCGTTTTGGGGGGATGCGTTGTTAACTGCTGCCTACATCCTTAACCGTGTGCCTTCTAAGTCAATTCCCACAACACCATATGAGTTATGGACTGGTGCAAAACCCAATTTGGAGAACTTGCAGCCTTGGGGTTGTGCAGGTTTTGTTCACAGAACTTCCCATAAGTATGGGAAATTGGACCCTAGAGCAAGTAAGAAAATCTTTATAAGATATTCAGAAAGCTCAAAGGGGTATGTAATGTATGGTGAACATTATGATGGTGGAATGACAGAGATAGAGTCTCGTGATGTCAACTTCATTGAAGATGATTTTCCAAGCATCAGTGAAGCAAAACAAGATCTTCAGCTTTATGAGCTGCAAGAGCTTGAAGGTGTTATAACATCTTTGGGCGAGGGTGGAGAATCACAACTTCATCCTAAAATCGCCAAAGATAGTGGGAGTGATTTTGCTCCTAATGGGAGCAAACCACTAGATAGTGACACACAAGGATCCAAGGTACGTAGAAGTGAACGTGGAACTATTCGCCGTCATCATTTTGAGATTGAGGGGGAATCTTTTATATGTGATTCATTGGACCTTGATGAGCTTGCTTCCTATGAGGAAGCATTAGCTTCACCTGCTTCATATGAATGGATAATTGCTATGAGGGATGAGATGGATTCTATGGCAAAGAATCAAGTTTGGGAGTTGGTTGACCTTCCAGCTGGGTGCAAGACCATTGGAAACAAGTGGGTTTTAAAAATAAAGCACAAGACAGATGGATCAATTGACAAATATAAGGCTCATCTCGTGGCGAAAGGCTATACCTAAAAAAAAGGGATAGATTATGATGAGACTTTCTCCCTAGTGGTGAGATTTGTCTCTATTCGCCTTATTCTAGCTATTGTTGCACATTTGGATTTGGAACTCTTCCAAATGGATGTAAAGACTACATTTCTCAATAGAGAACTAGACGAGGAGATCTATATGGATCAACCTATTGGCTTTGAGGTCAAGGAACAAGGGTGCAAAGTGTGCCGCCTTAAGCGTTCCATTTATGGTCTAAAGCAAGCGTCTAAACAATGGTATTTCAAATTTCATAAGGCTATTATTTCGATTGGTTTCGAAATGATGGAAGAAAACCATTGTGTGTATGTCAAACAATCAAGAAAGAGTTTACTTATCCTATCTTTGTATGTGGACGACATTTTGTTGGCTAGAAATGATATGGAGATGATTGTCACCACCAAAAGGTGGTTGTCCTCTATTTTTGAAATGAAGGACATGGGAGAGGCTAATTATGTGCTTGGAGTTAAGATCTTCAGGGATCGCTTAAAGAAGCTTCTTGGTTTGTCTCAAGAAGCTTACATAAAGATGATCTTAGAGCGATTCCGTATGCATAATTCCAAACCCATAGACACTCCAATTGAGAAGGGACATACATTAAGCCTTGAAGATTGCCCTAAATCAGAAAAGGAAAAGAGAGAAATGGCAGGAGTTCTCTATGCAAGTGCAGTTGGAAGTCTGATGTATACTATGTTGTGTACTCGACCAGACATCTGTTTTGCAGTTGGTATGGTTAGTTGTTATCAAAGTAATCCGGGACTTGTTCATTGGTAAGTAGTTAAGAGGATTTTTCGATACCTTCGTGGGACATCGGATCTCATTCTTTGCTATCAGGGTGAAGATTTGAGATTGAAAGGTTATTCTGATGCTGACTGGGCCAGTGATAGAGATGAGCGCAAGTCCACTAC
Organism: Quercus robur; assembly: GCF_932294415.1. Taxonomy (NCBI): domain Eukaryota; kingdom Viridiplantae; phylum Streptophyta; class Magnoliopsida; order Fagales; family Fagaceae; genus Quercus; species Quercus robur. The sequence goes on along the minus strand of NC_065537.1, from coordinate 27,964,270 downwards.
AGGTTATGCATTTCTACTTAATGGTGCAGCTATCTCTTGGTGTAGTAAGAAACAATCTTGCATTGCTTTGTCCACAATGGAGTCTGAGTATGTTGCTTGTTCAGCAGCAGCACAAGAAGCTATTTGGTTAAAGAGATTTTTCCAAAGCCTAAGGGTGACATCTCTTGCAGATGAAGCTGTAAAGATGTATTGTGATAATATGGCAGCCTTGTCTCTTGCTAAAAATCCTAAATATCATAGCAAAAGCAAACACATATAGACTTGTTATAACTACATTTGTCTTGCTATTACACAAGGAGAGGTGATCCTCTAACATATCTCCACTAGCAGGATGATGGCTGATCCACTTACTAAAGCCATTACTAGAGATGCCTTTCAGACTCTTGTTAGGAGTTTGAGACTTTGTAGGATTTGATATATTTTTTGGATACCTTATGGACATTTATGTTTATTCATACTTTATGCAATAATGATGTTATTCATTTTGATTCATCTTGTGATATAATTGATATTACATACTGAGCACACATTATTTGAGAATATGTCACCAGGCTTAGATTGGTCTACTCACATAGACAATCACCTTAGCGCTTGAGTATCGAGCAGGATGAGACATAGTGATCACTTTGTTTTTTCTATAAATCAAGTAAGTGATCATCTTGACGCTTAGAGAGGCGTGCAAGATAATATAATGAATGTTGCCTTAGCTAGGCTAAGTTGAGACTTATGGGAGTCGCACTTGAAGTGTATCCACAACTTCATGAAGCCTGAATAAAGCCAAATGTGAGATCTTGGACAGGAACTTGATGTGTAACTGTGCTAAGAAATTTAGGTTGGTTGCTTTTGTGGCAATTGGACTAAGATTTGTACGGTGTTTGAGTGTGACAAGCCCAGTTGAGTGGGAGCTCCATCGTAGCATACAAATTATACTGTATGTGCTATAGCCGACCAATTAAGGGAGTGATTGGATAGATCCCTACTCCGTCACTATGTGAGCCCTAGTCAAGCATTATATGGTCCATTCTATGCCCTTTTTCAACCTAGAACTATGTCATGAAGTGAATGTTTGATGTCGCTACTTTAGCATGTCATCTCAGGGCCATGATATATACGGTCTCGCGGAGCATGTTTAGGAAAGCAGTCAAGTGTAAATGAATTGACATGAGTGTCTGGGGAAGATTATTTAGAACACACCATTTATTTTATGGCTCATAGCCCGGGCGATTATGAGGAATTTTTTTTTCAACATAATCATGAGCATATTATATGGTATTGGATCAAGGAGTGGGCTAGGCAATGAAGTGGTGTGCAATTTTTAGTCCACCGTTCAATGAGTATATTGTGTACCACATCATAGAATGGAGACTCCTCATAGTCTTCCTTGCCTTCATGCTGGTATATTTCTTTCTTCACATTTTCTATCATGGAATCCCACATTTCATACACCTTATGGAGAATAGGTGCATCCGTGTCAGCCACTCGAAGCATCTCATAAATAGGTTCTGTGAATCTCAGAATGTATGCAACCTTGTCCCACCACAAATCATTCAAAACATAATCCCTCACAGTTTGAGCTTTTCCTACATCATCTTCTCTATATGACATCCATTCCTCACTAACGACTATATTTCGAAGATTTTGTTTTACTTGAAACAATCTTTTAAGCATGATAATTATAGAAGAAAATCGTGTTTCAGCAACAGCAAGTAACTTCAAAGGGGAATATGAATTAAAAATGGCTAATCTCATAGAATGATTTGTGATGAAAATACGAATGAAAGTTGCCTCATCTGAAACTTGTGTAATCCAGTTACATTCATTATATGCATCCTCATTTTGCAAAGAGTACTTAGGTGCACATATATTCTTCAAAGCCAAATTAAGAGTATGCACAACACAAGGTGACCAAAATATATGAGGATATCCAGCTTCAATAATAGATCCTGTAGCCTTCATAACAGACGCATTATCAGTAATAATTTGGACAACATGTTGAGGCCCAACCTCACCAACAACCTTTAAAAACAAGTCAGCAATGAAGTGCTTGTCTTTGTACTCTTTGGTACCATCAATGGATTTGATAAAAATTGGCCCTTTCTGTGATGTAGCCATAAAATTGATAAGTGGCCTTTTTTGTACATCTGTCCACCCATCACTTACAATGCTTAAATCCTTTTCTTTCCAAGTGTCTTTAATTGCCCTCAACAACTTCTCAATATGTGCCTTCTCTTTTTGCAACAAAGTTATTCTTAATTTATTGTAACCCGGAGGAATATAGCCCGCTAAATTATTATTAGCTGCAAACTTGATCATCTCAATCCAATACGGATTCTTAGCAAAGTGAAAGGGTAAACCAGCAGAATAAAATTTCCTAGCAATAAGAGAATCTAATTGCTCTCGACATTGATTGTTAAAAGCCCTCTCCAAAGGAGAATTCCCAATCCCAACCCCTTTTTTTTTTTTTTGGGAAAAATGGATGACTTGTAGCTGTACTACTCTCCCTACTATCCAAATTAGGACTAGTAGGAGAATCAGTTGGTAAAGACACTAACTTAGGCTTCTTCAATCTACGCGAAGATTCCTCAAACGCATCTTCTAATTTCTGCATTTCATTCTGATACTCATCTCCAACCTTGGCACATGCTTGTATTCCAAACTTAGGCAATTTTAACAAGTGTACCTTCCCCCTTGAATAAGACCCCTTGAAAACTTTTTCACAATAGTTACATTTAAAATAAACATTCCCACCACCAACACTTGCTTTTTCTAACCTAGTAACATATTTCCATAGAGGAGCAGCATTCTCAACAGATGATTTCTCACCTATAATATTTAACTTCAATAAATAAATAAAACTATAGCAGGACACAAAAACAAATTTATAAATTATAAGTTATAACTAATATAAAAAAAATAAAAATAAAAATAAGACAGAGGGCACAGCGCACCCACAGGCCAGTGAGACCACATCAACAGTTAAAAAAAAAAATCAAACAAAACGCGTTATATATAAGTGCTTAATAGTTAACATTACACCCACCCACACCAAAATTAACATCCGAAAGAAAGAAAGAAAGAAAAAAAAACAGAGAGAGAACAGAGAAGAGAATCAGACCTGTTGTCCGCGCCGAGAGAGATGGAGATCGGAAGGGACGGATGGAACGCCGTTGACGTCAGAGCTCGCCAATCGGCACGATCTAACTTCGACGAGGGATAGACGGCAGCGGCAGCGATAGAGGGAGGGTGGGTTTCAGCGACAGAGAAGAACTTGAGTTTTGAGGGTGGGTTTCAGTTCCAACTTTTAGGCCGACCAGCCCGATCTAACTCCGACGAGGAACAGACAGCAGCGGCAGCGAAGTGGGTTTCAGTAACAGAGAAGAACTTGAGTTTTGTGGTTTGAACTTTCAATTTTCAAACTCTAAAAATGTTTTATGGTTTTAGGGTTGCCACAGATCAACGGTAATGGTAAGTCCACCTGTCAAAAAAAAAGGGACACCGCCGGACACTGGAAACTGGCGCGTCGTCCCCGTTCCGGTGTCCAACACTTGTTGGACACAGACACGACGCCAAAAATGGCGTGTCCGTGCAACCTAGATCCAAAGTCTTTCCTATATCTTCTTTGCTTATCTTTTCTGGTGTTTGATAGAGGTTCTCAAATTGTTCCTTAATGTGTTGTCGATGTTTTCTTCTTCCTCTAGCCATTGTCCTGTGTCTTGCTTTATTCTGGTAATGTGATTATTTATTCTCCTTTGCTTGACTAGAGTATGAAAAAATCTTGTGTTTCTGTCTCCTTTTAGAGTCCAATCTTTTCTTGCTTTTTGGGCCTAGAAGGTCTCTTCCATGTCTAAAAGAAGTTTGAGCTCCTATTGTTTTAATTTTTCTTGCTTAGCTGATTTTGGGGTGTAGTGTTGGCTTTGCATATTTGAAAGTTGACTCTCTAGTTTTGATAGTCTTTGGTGGAGGTTTCTTGTTCCATTCATAACAAGCCCTTTGAACTCTCTTGAGTTTTGTTGTCAATATTTTTGCTGTTGAACCGGTTGTATTTTGTCTCCATGTATCTTCAATGACTTTCCTGCAATGGCTCTATTTGCTTTTACAAAGGCTTTGTTTGGTCCCACATTTTCAATAGAATTTCTTAGAGCACCAGCATTGGTGGTGCGAAAAATTTAGCAATTTGGCACCACAAAAAGCTAATTTATTTATTTTACCACCCCACTTTACAAAACACCTAACTTCAGTAATTTTATTTTAGCTTTCAACACAATAAAATAATATAAACAATACAATAAAATAATATATCATCTATAATAAAATAATATATCCACAATGTGAACACAATAAATAATCTAACATACAGTGTGAACACAATAAAAATTTTTTATTATTTTTTTATTTTTACATTTGAACTATAGTGCTCAAGCAAAGATTGCTATGCACTATAGCTCACCAGCAAAAAATTATTGCTTTTGCTTTACCAATGCAACCCCAATTTTGTAGTTTGCAGTGCTAAAAATAACAATTTAGATTTTTAGCACCACCAATACTAATGCTTTAATGAAATTGCAAAACCATTTGGCTTAGTGTGTTCAAAATTTTTTATTTCAATTGTACTTGGTTGAAAAGAAAATATTTTCCAACCCTAAAATAATTTCAAGTTCAAATATTTTTCAAAAAAGAAAATTTTTTTAACTATTTGATTGCGTTTCTAAAAATATATTTTCAAGTGTTTGTTTCATTCTTGAAAATGCTATTGATAACATTATTTATTTATTTATTATTTTCCCACACTTTCTCATCTCTCAATCACATATAATATATATATATATATATATATATAAAGTAAAATTTTAGATTAAAAAAAACATGATTAGGGACTGGTGGTTGGCCACAGGAGATAGACAATGGGGGTCATGGTTGCGTGGTAGATAGTTGGAGATGGGGATGGAAGTTTGGTTTGTGAGTTTTGGGTCAGGTAGAAAATGGTTTATGAAAAATGAATGCGTAAAACAATTTCCCCCATAAGTGCTCTTATTTTATGGTTAAGCTGAAAATTTTTTTTGATTAACCAACGTTTTTAGTTGCCCCAAATGCCTGTAAATGCAGAAAATCTTTTCCAGAAATCAATTTCATTCAAACCAAAAACAACCTGTGCAATCATAAAATATTATTATTAGTATAAATTTTATGGAGTTGCGGTGTTCAGGAATTAAACCAAAATTTTTTTAAATTATCTATAATATTTTGTCCTCTGAAAATTTTTTCTTTAATTTTATTATATTGTGTTTCTTAAGCTATAGAGAGATTTTCTTCTTTATTTTAAATTTTATGGGATGTAAAGAGATCTTTGATTTCCTGAAATAATTTATACTCTCTCCTTATTTGATTTGATTTACTTACTATCTTTGGCACTTGCCATCGGCAATTACTTAGGGCCACTCTTATGGACTAAATCAACTTATTCTCCAGTCACCATCATTGATAAATGAGAAATCAAATCAAGGTTATAGTTTTTCTATTTGGTTGCTAGGGTTTTTGTTCATGAAATTGCTATTTTCTATTTAAAAATTGCACCTGTAGATCAATATTTATATTTCTTAACTTAGCATTTTGCACCTATGGCTAAAATTTGTGTGTATCTTTGGAAGTTCAAAAATCTTTTCTCTATTCACCATGGTTTTTCATTGAGTAATTTCTTTCTCTCTTACTCCTCTTGACGAGTTTTGTTTTTGACTAGAAGAAAGCTTTTTTGCTTTGAAGGTCATGCAACACCTGTCTCATTTTATTTGTCCTCACCACAAGGAAAACATCTAGGTAAAGCAAATAATCTATTTTAAAGTTTGAATGGAAATTACCAAGTACAAGAGGTAAATCTTTAAGGGATGAGCTTAATTGTTTCTTATTTTCAATAATAAATCATTTTATTGCAATACCGGGTTTGAGAAATCCAATATGTTCATATCTCTATAGAATAGAGAATAGTAGAAGCCAATTTTATTACAACTACTTAAATTGAGTTGACTTAATTCCATAGAATTACAAAGTATAACATGAAAGATAATAGAATTAATTGTTGTAATTTTTATTTTCTTTCCATGTTTTGAATTTCCTCTATAATTGAAAGTTCAAAAACGTGTACAAAACACCTTTGAACATTTAGACCCCCAAACAACAACTTAACCAATTCAAGCAATATGTCAAACAACTAGTGTGCGGAAACTTAACATATGCTATAATATGAAATTGGTTAAAAACTATCTAAGCCATAACAAAATAAAACCACAGCAGATAATAAAAAGGCAAAGATAGAGAGGAAGGAAGATGCAAACACAAAGACAACACGCGATGTGTTATCGAAGAGGAAACCGAAGTCCTCGGCGAAAAACCTCTCCGCCGCTCTCCAAGCGGTAAGCAATCCACTAGAAAATACAGTTGGGATACAAGGACAACAATAAACCCTCCAAGCCTAATCTACCCAGTGCACCTAAGCCCTCCAAGCTTCTTGCTCCAACGAGGTTGCGCCGAACCTTTTTCTTTTCTAGCTTTTCGGATTCCGCTACTAGACCGTAACATCAACCAATGAAGATTAGTTCCTTTCTAACTGCTTCCCAGAAATCCAAACAACTGACTCACAGTGATGATGATGGTGAGAACCAGGTTTGGTATAATGCCTCTCAAGGATTTGACAATAGAGAGGAAGAGAGTTAAGGAATTTGAAGAGACTCTAAGGTAGAGATTGTGGGTGAAACAATCTGGTTTTTCTTTAGGGTTTCTCTCTCAAAATTCTCTCTGGAAGCTCTCTTTCAATCATGGGTAAAAGGGGTATTTATACTGGAGTGGGAGAGGAATGTGAAACGTCAGGTTTTACAAAACAGGGGTGGCTCGCGGCTTGACTAAGTCGCGAGATCCAGTCGCGAGTTCACCGTATGGCCAGTTGTCCTGTTTTGTCCTGTAATGCTCCAGCTAGCATGACTGTTCATCTTCCAGCATGCTTGGCACGTGTGCTGCTTCTGGCGGCTTGCAGCCGCGAGTCACCCGCAAGTCCCAGCCGCGAGTCTCTGTTTTCTTGCACACTCTTGAGCAATCTTCACTATATCTCACTCACTACCCTTACAACAAACCCACCTAAATACAGGGTTACTAAATGCTGAATTACAAGCAAATTTGGTACGGAATAAAGCCAATTAGATGGTTGAATAAATTCAACCTTACAATAATATTATTACAACTGAGCAAAGATTGAGAAAGAAACGTTACTACTCTAATTTGAAGTTTAATGCGTCCTTCTCAAGTCATGGTCTTTATTTATATATTAAGGCTCAGTTGCACAATATGTGTAAATTTTTCAGAATGCTACTTTAAATAATAAGTCAATGTGTCTCTTACATTTGGGTATTAGTTAGAATTGTTTCAAATGATTGTACTAATAAAGGTGAATGTGTATAAATTTTGTTTAACTATCACGTGTATCGCACGGATTAACGATTAGTTATTTTAGTAATTAATCATTTTCTTTTTTAATTAGAAACTAAAAAAATAATAAATGTAGAAACCTAAACAAAGGAAACATAAAACCTCATGATCCAATAGAAATTTCCATAAAAACACATGATCCAACAGAAATTGTGCACAAGTATACATTCGTACGGAATTTTCCATAAAAACACATGATCCAACAGAAATTTCCATAAACTTATTCAAAACAGAACTTGCAGCTGGGTTCTGGGAGTGGAGCAGTGATAGTGACAATGGAGGAGCGACGCAGACAAAGCTAATATCCACCACCGATACCATGACACCATCATGAGCACAGAGTTGGGTTTGGAGAGATTGGGTTTTCTAGTAGCTTATGCCTTATGGCAATGAATGGAAGTGGGTTTGGAGAAATCGGGTTTCAAGGTGGCTGGGTGGTTCAAAGTGGTCAATTGGGTCCTGTGGTAGGTGGGGGTGGGCGGTTCAATGGTAGGCGCAAGGCTGGTAGGGTTCCGCTCGGCTCTCTATTCTCTATGCTCAAAGTGGTGGGTGTGAAGCTCGAGTGTAAAAATTCTGGGACTGAAAATGAATTCATAAATTGTTTACGCCAAAAGGACCATTATTTTACGGTCAAATGGAAACCATTCTATTGTGTCACCTAAACCGTTGAGTTGTACATTTTATGCAAGTTAAATAGTTTTGTATTATAAATTTATAATTGAGTGGCAAATAGGCAATTCATTGGACACGTTAGCATTTCCATGAGTTAGATGATGGTGAGGGTCACAATAAAATGTGCAAAAAAAAGTAGGATTTGAATTGGCATAATCAATTTTCTAAGTAACAAAACGAAATTAACCCTAACATTTTTTCAGGAATACTACTTGTGGGTCCTTTTTTTAGACAACTCTCAGCCCCAATGCTGATGTGGGGCCTTAGGTCACTAAGAAGGGGCAGGAGTAGAGGTTGGGTGAACTGGATCTGGTTCTCCGCAGCGTATTGGGGTCTTTATATGAACCAGTTTGTGCACAAGTCACATAGAACTCCACAAGGAAAAAAATGTGATTTTCTCCTAAGCAATAAAATATCATTGTAAGTATTTTAATGTTGTAAAATGACTATGAAATGAGTAAACGAATTATTCATAATGTTTACAATGAGAAGGAGATTAAAATAGAATATTTAAGGCTTATATTTTATTGTGTGAACATTTAAAAGAGTTCCTCCACTCCGTCCCTCCATGATGATTCCTTGGGAAAAAGATGTTGAAGTGGTTCCCCTACCAGTGATTCCCAAGACGTGGGTTCATGGTTCCTAGAACCATGGGGCCTTTAATCTGGGAACCCGAAATGCTAGTTCCCTGGGCCACATGACCTTTCTCCAAGCTTACTATGTAATGGATTTTTGTCCTTTCCCTTTACCTTTGTAGGTCCTGCATAAGAACAACTATATAATACAAATATCCTCAAATAATTGTTAGTTCCTCAGGTTAGGATATACATTCTAAAGCATATACATATATGTAAATGAACTTCATATAAATGAGTCAACCACGATGTCCTTGGCCCCAATTCTCACAGACTTAGTGCTTTTGCACAAGACTTGTGAGATTTGGAACTCAAGTCCACGTAGCTTTGCTTGGACATTGATAGGCCAAAAAGGTATTGACCCCTTTGGCAAATTAATTAATTAATTATCCAAGTTAATTAATCAAGTCAATTTAACATGCAATGTCATGGTAGCACAAACAAATCACCAACAAAGTTAAATGAAGCGAAAAATAAATTAGACACAGGTAATTTGTTTACGAATGGGGAAAACCACCGGGGCAAAACCCCATTGGGTGAATTTAAGGTTACCCACTCCCAAGAATCCACTATTATCAAAATTTACAGTTACAAGTAAAAGGAATCTCAGTACCTAATACCAACCTATAGTTAAATCCTTACCCCAATACCCAATTGGACTTGTATTGTAGCACCAATCTCTCCGTTTAATGCACGAATTCCAGTACGTGACTAACCAATGATGCACGGATCCTAGTACGTGACTAACACACCAACTTGAGGAAGATTTGGCTGCAAAGTTCTTCAGTTCATCTAACAATGAAGATCAGGAAGCTCCTTGTTCACAAAACCCTTGGCATAAAAACACAATAGCTTTTAGAGAGAATATGATGAACTAGAGCAAATTCTGTCTCCAATCACAATATGCATGGATTATTTTTTTGCAACACCTTGCATCGAGATGCTCATCTAAGTTACATGAGATACAAAGTTTAGAAAACTTTGTTTCAATGGCCATCTAAAGTACACAAGTACTAATATACACAAACACACATTGTTTTTGTATTTTTCTGATTTTTCATTTTTTTATTTTTATGAAAAGCAAAATAAACAAAAACTAAAAAGAAACCAAACAAAAATATAAAGAAACACACAAAGCATAAGACTAGATTGACTCAAAACAAGAAAGCAAAACAAACAAGTAATGCATAACCGTAAGGGGAGAGAAAGAAAAAGTGACTAAATCACTTTGAGCCTTTTTCCTTCCACACCTTGGAAGAACCTTTCCTTTATGCGAACCTTTGATCCTAAGGAGAGGGGAAAGAATTGAAACCATTCAAGTTTGAAAGGAACATGAGGGCATTGAGACGATCTCCAAGAGGAGCAAAAGAGGATGCAAACTGATTTTGGTTTCCAGATGAGAGCATACTATTGGTTTGTTGAGTGTCTAACCACTTGTAGCAATTTGGATGAGTATGCCCTGAAGCTCCACAGTGATGACAGAAATGTAGCTTCTTTTATTGAGACTTTTTGTTTTTGTCCTTCTTATTCCTAGGGTTTCTAGTCTCTTTCTTTTCAACCTTAGGGGGTACTCTTAAAATAGATTTGCCTTTATCTAAGTTCTCACTAGCTATTTTAGTTTTAGCTTCATCATTCTTAGAATTAACATTATCAACAAGTGAGACAAACACAGTTGTACTAGATGAGGCAATATTAGGAGAAGAGAAATCATACCCTAAATCAGTTTTCTCAGAAGCAACTTTTTGAAAGCTTAGCATCTCATCGAGTTTTGCACTGGAAGTCCTCTCCATAGGCTGTACAAATGTCATCTTGATAATCCATTTTCTCAAACTTAGATTCCACTAAGTCCTCTTCAACATCTACTATTTCTGTAACCCCTTCAGTAGGATCAACTATAGCAATGAAAGCATTCAAAATATCCTTTTCATCATTGTTATCTGGCTCAATCTCAGGCTCGGTATCACTCAAGGTAGCAGCAAGAGTCTTACTTTTCCCAATTGACTTGAGATATGTTGGACATTCTTATTTCATTTGTCCAAAACCTTGACATCCGAAGCACTTTGGTCAGGAAGGAATAGTGTACTGATTGCCATCCTTAGCATCTTTCTTTTCTCTATCTTGGCTTTTGAATTGAGACGAACTGAATTGCTTACGGTCCTTATCAAATCCTTTTGCATTGGCATTCTTTATGAACTTCTTTAACTGCCTAGTGATGTAGGACTTCATCTTGGAATCTTCATCATTTGAAGACTCATCAGTCTCATTACTTTTGGCCTTCAGTGCCATGCTCTTACTTTTGCTTCCTTTTCCAATTCTAGTCAAACCCAATTCATAAGTTTGCAAGTTGCCAATCCGCTCAATCAAAGGAATAGAGTCAATATCCTTTGATTCTTCAATGGCAATGATCTTAACATGAAATCTCTTAGGTAGAAACCTTAGTACCTTTCTTACAACCTTGGGTTCAGGAATAGTTTCCCCAAGATTAAAGTCTAAGTTAACTATGTCCTTGAGTTTGGCAAAAAACTCATCAAATGACTTATCCTCCTCCATCTTAATCTCATCAAAGCTTGTAGTAAGCCTTTGGAGCTTAGAATCCTTGACAACCTTAGTCCCTTCATAGGTTGTCTGGAGGATAATACATGCTTCCTTTGCTGTTTCAGTTAAGGATATTTCTTCAATTCCTCATTCATGACCGCATTGAAAATGGCGTTCAATGCTCTGCTGTTGAAATTTTCCGCTTTGATCTTTGCATCATCTTAATTAGCCGGCACTTCCTTTAGCTTAGTCCATCCAATCTCCATAGCTTGCTATACCTTCTCATCTAAAGATTATAAGAAAGCTCTCACACGTACTTTCTAGTATGCATAGTTAGTGCATCAAATAAAGGAGGTATAATAAGAGACTATCCTCTATCCATGACAAACAGGGGTCAATGGATCACACAGAAAAGATAAAACCTAATCAGAATGTGCCCGCTTTGATACCACTTGATAGGTCAAAAATGTATTGACCCCTTTGGCAAATTAATTAATTAATTAATTCAATTTAACATGTAATGGCATGGCAGCACAAAAAAATCACCAAGTAAGTTAAATGCAATGAAAAATAAATTTAACACAGATGATTTGTTTACGAATGGGGAAAACCACCGAGGCAAAACCCCACCGGATGAATTTAAGGTCACCACTCTCGATAATCCACTACTATCAAAATAAGTGGTTACAAGTAAAAGGAATCCAAGTACCTAATACCAACCTATAGTTGAACCCTTACCCTGATACCCAATTGGACTTGTATTGTAGGGCAATCTCTCCGTTCAATGCACGAATCCTAGTACGTGACTAACCAATGATGCACAGATCCCAGTACGTGACTAACACACCAAGTTGAGGAAGATGTTGGCTGTAAAGTTCTTTAGTTCATCCAACATTGAAGATCAAGAAGCTCTTTGGTCACAAAACCTTTAGCATAAAAATGCAGTAACTTCTAGAGAGAATATGATGAATTAGAGCAAATTTTGTCTCTAGTTACAATATGCATGGATTATTTTTTTGCAACACCTTGCATCGCTCGTGACGGCTCTTAAAATAATCCTTATATATGTCTAGGGTTGTGAGAAAATAAACCCTACACAAATACTCAAGGATATGCATGTAATCAGATCTGAAAAACCTGATTTCATAATTCTCGATAGATACAACTTATGTTGAGCTTTTGTTGAGTTTCAACATTAAATCTGGATAGAATTCTTTCTGTCGAGATTGCTGTCGAGCTTTAATGAACAACATTTCCTTCACTTGTTTCTTGGTCAGACTTATATGGCTTCAATACTTAACTTGAACACTTGTTTCTTAAAGTACTAACATATCCTAGATCTATCCAATTACTTGTAAAGTGCGTTTTGTCAAAGGATTAGCCAATTACATAAATATGTCCCTATCAGACATTTCCTTCCAAGGCAGTCAAGTGAGGAGGATTTTATGGGAGAGAGTGAAATTTGATGTGTACATGTTTTTGTATGTTTCTTTGGAGGCTAAGTGATATTTTGAAGGATCTTAAGGATATGGGATGAAGTCCTCCTCTTTGGCTCTCTTGTTTTGTTCCTTTTTACTCATCTCTCCCCTACTGAACCCTTAGAATTCTCAGAACTTCCCTCTGAACCCCTGGTACTCCCCCTTCCCCCCCCCCCCCCCTTTTGTTATGCTTTGGTGTTCCTTCTATAGTGGACATGGTTTGGTTCCCCTAAGCGAGGACGTCCTTAGTTTGTTGGGTAAAACCATGTCCTCTGACAAGAATTTGAAAGAGTTCATTAAGTAGAGGTTTAGCTTAGTTTGACAATTATAACTCAAAAAGAGTATTTGGCTTTAGCTACAAATGGAAGATGCCTTTTTGCAAAGTCAAAGGAGTAGGTGGGACATTCAATGTAATGGGTGACAACTTTGATCGAAAATGACAGTTGAAAAAAAATTGTGGGGAGATGTCATGCATATGAAGGAACTGAGTAAGCCAATGGTTCATGCATTCCAAGTAAATACATTAACCAAGGGAAAACATTAGGTTCCTCCTTTTACCAGAAATCACTCCCTTACCGAATAAATCACTTCTCCTTTACTACCAATTCGAGATCCCATGGGCTTGGACCATGGGTTACAAAGATGATACCTGGTTTGCTAGATATTTAATGACTTTTACTAGGAATCTGAACATATACCTTGGCTTTCCCATGTGTTAGCCAAGGTCATCTTCACAAGGCTTTAAAAGGACACATAAAGGTCCTGGGGCCTTGATGTTAACTTTTCTTAGTTTGGATTTTTCCAGAGATGGCATAGATTCCTCCTTGCAATGGGTGAGCTTGGAAAGCTTCTGACCGTCCTCCCCTTTCCTACATGTCCTTTACCTTGACCAAGGTCCCTCGGTTCCTTCGTCAGGTTTTGAACCCGAGGACACCACTTATCCCTTTCACTTCTCTCTACCTCTTGATTTTGATAGAACATCTAACTAATCTTTCCTTCTTTTCCTTCTTTCAAGGATACACGTGAGTGACTTATTCCCAGACTATCTTTTTGGTTGCCCATATCCTTCTCAGGATCTCACTACAATAAAATGTATTTTCAGTGAAGAAAATATTCATCACTAAAAGTCCAGTTTTTTGTTGCTAAGGACCTTTAGGGACGAAATCTACTAATTAGCAATGAAACTCAATTCGTCGCTAAAACCCCGTCGCTAAAAGTCCCGGCAACGAAAAATTTTGTCACTAAAAATTCAATTAGTTTAAAAAAATAAAAAAACTTTTAGCCAACAAAACCTTTCGCCGCTAAATGTTTTCCTCACTAAAAACACTATTTAGCGACAAAAATATTTCATCGCCAAAAACACTTTAGTTTATTAAATCATATTTAGTGACGAACAATTTCGTCACTAAAACTATTTTCGGGTATATATAGTGACGAAAAAGTTCATCATTAAAACTATTTTTAAGAAAATCCAAGCACATATAGCGACGAAAATTTTCGTCACTAAAACTATTTCTTACAAAATTTTGCTACATTTAGTGACGAAATATTTTGTCACAAACAATTTTTTGTTGCAATATTTGGTGACGGGAAAATTCATCGCTAAAACTTATTTTCTGTTTTTATTTTTATCATGGCTTTGATATTAACCTGTAACCTGTCATTACATTATTAAAACCTCACATTTAAATAACAAATATATTTCAACAACACATTTATAAGAAAACGATTCATACATTCCAAAAGTAAAAATAAAACAAGAATTTCATACATTCCAAAACTAAAAATAAAACAAGTATTAGGTTTAATCCATCCATACAAATTGTTTGCAACACATACAACAACACAAGATGTTTTATAACAATACAAAAACTTTAGCATAATATAATTATGGCCAAAAGAAGATGTCCTCAAATGCCTTCAAATAGTTCCAAAAGAAAATGCCTTAAAAGCCACCGATAAGAAATCTTCACAAATATAAAAACAATACTACATTAAAATCGTAAAGTAAAAACATTAACTATGTTATAAGAAACATTTCAAACAATGCATTAAGACTAGTCACACCAATGAATTAAAATCACAACTCCTAGAATATAAGTTGTAGAGAGCAAATATACATTTTCAAGTGTAATGTAATACAATTAGTTTCCAATAATGCATTAAAAGTAGTCACACCATGTAATGCTGCTCGATTGCTAAGCTAAAATACTAACCAATAAGTTTTTTAGCTTGAGGATGAACTGCCCTCATAGGTAAGAGTGTCATCGTAACCCTTGCTACTCAATACTAATAATCAACATCACAATATAAAATGTTTACAAGTATTGAAAAAAACAATAATATAATCATACAAAAGTAACTCAACAATATTCATCCACAATTCTAAAGAATAAGAAACACTCTCAAAATGATATTGAACCACCTTATATCACCATGCAAGCCACTCGCTTGCTCCAACACAACAACCCACCACAATACCAATTCTCAACAAAATAATATTTAAATTAATATTCATCATATATAACTCAACAATATCCTTCCACCATTCCAAAAAATTAGAAATACTCCCAATATGAATTTAAACCAACTTATAACACCATGCAAGTCCCCCACTTGCTCCAACATATAACAACCCACCACAAAACCAATTATCAACAATAAAATATAGAAATTTACAAGAATTTAATAAGAAATTGCCTACTATGCTCAAGCTAGTACACACCTCTACCAAAGAAATCCAAAGTGACTATAAATAAATAAATAAATTCACAAAAAAAACAATAGCAAAAAATTTGGATGGGGACATTTCCAATGTGCATTCTAAACTATATCCTGATATGACTTAACATCCCAAACCATAAAATCCATATTGCTTATTTCCATACATTTTTTGAACCTAAATACAAACAAGCACTTTTATAAACAAAGAAATCTGGAGCAACCAAACAGAGCACAACACTTCAAAAATCATAAATTCCCCTCCTTCCTATTGCTTCTTTTCCCTACATTCATATTAATAGATCATGTATTGACCTTCATGTAGGCAAAATCATGTGTTAAGTTAAAGATAGCACTAGACAAGTACACATAGTACGTTTTAGGAAAACCATGAATAATGTTCCAAAATGGGTTTAACCATAAAATACTTTAGTGCAATAATGATTCCTTTTTAAAAATCCCATTAAGAAGCCACTTACCTCGGAAGGCCAACCAATTTTTCCTCAACCATCACTAGGTTCATCACCAAGAATCTTGAAACCTAGAAACACAATGATGAAGCCTATCAATAACAAGGCCTATCACAAAGTACCATCAAACTTGTCTCCATAGATCGAAGATGGTCCCCTAAAATCAAATCAAGGGCCTAAAGGATCATAACACAACCAAAGCATTTTAATACACTACTGCAAACAATGTGCATTTATTAGATAACATAGAACACGTCACTTCAAAATAGAGGTAGCATATCTCATGAGTTTCCTTTTGGGTACCAAGTGATTAAACCAAACCATTATTAAAAATTAACTAAGTAAAACACAAGTCAAAGAAAACGCAGGAATTTACAAGCCAACCCACTCGACAAAGATTTCAAGTAAATTCCACAAAATCCCAATATAGTTGTTATACTTTCAGATTCACTATACAACAGGTCAGCCATTTTGTAAAAATTGTTTGGTCCATTAAACTTTGTCCGATTAACTTGAAATTAAATAGGGATAAGCTCTTACATGTGCAGTATATACCATTAAAATTTCAGCTCAAAATAATTTTTCTATAGATTATTAAAAATCACGTGTTGTGGCTGACTCAAATCTGTCCCTATCAGCTTTAAAATCCAAAAGGAAATTTCTATATCTTTAATACTAGCCCAAATGCTTAGAGAATTTATTCACATTGAAACCACGTGTCAAAGCATATTAAAAACAAGGATGAAGCCCATAATCTCATATAAAAAATCTCCACAACCAAAAATCAAGAAACCAAAGCTCATAACTCATACAGGCAATTTATCAAACACTTGGTATACAACAAGCACATGCTCACATTACTTGCACTGGTTTATAGTTAACATTATTCACCCACAGTAAAATATTATCCCCACCCAAGAGATTGACTCTACACAAGTGTTAGATCATAACCAAAACAATAAAGAAGTGGATCTTCTAGGCTGTCTTCGTCCTTATCAGGATTTTTAGCCTTTCTCTCAAAGGATCTACTTCTTGGAAGATGGAGGACCTACTTCTTGGCCTAAGTCTGGGTCCTCTTATATTTTATTTATTTTTCCTTCTTTTTGGGCCTTTGGGCCTTCATGGTCCTTCTTAACTTCACAAGTAGGGTCTTCTTTTGTTAAGGCCCATGGTCTTTCCTTACTTTTCATGGAATGGGCTTCTTTGTCACATTTTAGTCCTCAACACTACTCTAATTATAACAACCAAAAATTTCAAGGAATTTAAAAGTATGCTATTTATTTTAAATTATGTTAATAATAAATAAATTTATTTTTAGTTTGGATAAAAATTTTATCTTATACATTATCTATATATATATATATATATATATATAACCGAAGCTTTTGAAGCTCCCACAATTTTCCACGTCAGCATAATATTTTTTAAAATAAACATAAAGTCAAAAAAAAAAAAAAACTTTTCACGCAACATAAAACTTTTAAAACCCGATAAACACAAAACCCAATCTCTGCCTTCTCCTTCCTTAGTCAAAACCCACCATACCCACAAACCAACGAGATCTCCTTCCTCAGACCCTATTTCTCTCGTTCTCCTTCTCCCTTCCCATTTCACCCGTAACCACCACAACTCAGTAGGCAGCAGCACCTCCACTACCCACAACAACCGCAACACACAAACCACCATAATCAAACCATATCAAACCCACAACCCAAAAGCAAAAAACGATTCTAAAGATCTGCGATTGCCCAAAGTTAAAGTCACTACTGAACTTCTTTCCTATAACTTACAGAAATTCGAGATCTGGTGGGGTCTGATTCTAGATGAACGCTGCGAATCATCTGGTCGCTGGGGAGACAATATGGTATGTTAGGTTTGGTTTTTGATTTTGTTATTAATCTTGCTTTGCGTTGCTTTGAATTTTCAAATCCCACACCCTCCTTTTCTCAGCCTCTCCGTTTATCAAGTTCCAAAATCAACCAAAGCCTCAACTTTGAACACACCCATTTGCAATTTTCTCTAAAGATCATCACCGCCCCTCCAACCAAATCAGTGGAGGCAAATTTTTTGGTATATATATATATTTTTTTTTAAATTTATGTTTCTAGGCACAACCCACTTGAATACTAGTTGTTTTCGTAGCCCCATCATGTTTTGTATTCCAATCACGCTTAAATTTAGAAATAGTATTGGCTACTCTAGGCTTTGTATTATTGAAATTTTTGTTGTTGTTATTATTATTGGCTATTGTTGTTGTGTTGTGTGAGAACTGAGTTTTCTTTTCTATGGTTATGTATATTATGGTTGCTTTGTTGAGTATTCACACACTGAATCTAGATTACAGGAACTATGGAAGTTATTATTATTTAAAAACTTTTATCAATTATTAATACTATTTGGGTTGTTGGTTTTAATTAAGGTTGAATGATGAGAAAAAGCAGAGCATGATAGAAGACATCTACAACACCAAGAAGCAGAAAAGGCGGAGAAATAATTGAAAGGGTTTTTTGGTATTGGTATTGGCAGAGGAATTTGGGTTAGGGTATGCTGGCAGACCTATGTGTTTTAGTTTTTTTATTTATTTATTTTTTATTTAATGGTTTACTTGATCACTGTTAAAATCTGTTGTTGAAGCTTGAATGTTGTAGTGTAGTCATTTGACAAATGCAAATTAATTGCTGTTTAATTTTGTTGCTTTAAATTTAAAGGTGTTAAAATCTGTTGAATAAGTTATAATGATCATTGCAATGGAATACTTGCTTTCAAAATCTAAATCAAATGACTAGAAGATTGTGCTTTATTTTAGTTTGGGATTTTCATTTGAACATATATTATGTTGGTTGTGTGTTTATGCAATTTAGCTTCTTGAAAGTATGTTTTTGGAATTACAATTTCAACGTAATTATTAATTTTCTATTCCAATTTTGTTTTAGGCCCTTTTGTTCTGTTATAGTTTTCAGCGATTTAATTTCAATTTTTTTTTTTTTTTTTTTTTTGGGGTAATGAATATGTGTTGTGCAGAGAGAGTTGGAGAGAGATCTATGGGAGACCCTTCACTACTGTCAAACTAGTCCCCTCTAATATTGATGAAGAGATTACTGTATTAATTGTTAATCCGACACAACCGGATGAAGCATGGAGTCGAATATTAGGTATATGAGATTGTTTTTGTATTGGACAGATTATTTTTCTTCTCTTTTAGTTTTATACTCTTGCACAGATTGTTTGTTCTCTCTTCCGTTATTATTATTATTTTTTTATCTGAATGCAAAAATAGTTAATGAGAACCAAAACAGTCACAATGAATCTAAAAGTAGATATGCAAAACTTGAAATCTTTGACTTTCAATTCTTTTATTCATTTGTATATTATATGACTAAACATGTACCAAACATTGACTTTGTTATCATGCCATTGTTCATAATTGTTGGTGCATTCTAAGAAATCACAATGTGTATAACTATTGAACTCTTTTCTTTGTGAAAAAAAAGGGGTATTTGGTATCAAATGCTGACTGGTAAAAATAAGCTGAGTGGGTGTGTTTTGTTTGATTAAATGATGGAGATTGCTGACAAATTGTTTCTTATGATTTTGTGTTTATTTTTGTCTTACACATTACAATTAGGTGTTGGATTTTGAAAATTTTCTTGGTTTTAATAGTTGAAGGATGGGATGGAGGAAGGTGCTAAGCAAATACTACTCACCTGTCCAACCCAGAGGCTTGAGGGGTCAAGCACACATGATGCTTCCCATAAGTAGATGTTATTGGTGACAATTATTTAGGTATTCGAAGGTTCTGATTCTACTGCAAGTGTACAAATGCTTTGCTGAGCTTACCATCAAGACTAACCCATAAAATTTCAACTATATTATTGAGTCTGGTGCTACTAGAAATTTTGAACTTGTGTGAAGATGATGAGGTAAAATAAAATAAATACAAATAAAATTCTTGCAATCTTTTGTACATATAACATGGTTTTTGACTAAATATTTTGATTATATTCTTTTAATTCATTAGGCAGCAGAGACAATAACCATAAAAGAGAAGTTGGAGAGATGGAAGATGCAATGAAATCTTTAGAGAACAAAAACCTTGGATTTGAAAAGAAAAATGGACATCATTACTACACTGGATGGGATGAAATCTATGAAGGTATTATTTGCTTTACCGGTTCTATTTTTATTTATTAAGGTAGGCTATCATCTCATAGTGCCACAAATGGAATCTTTAAGTCTTAAATAGACTGTGTAAATTTTAAGATTACGTGATGATAGATCAAAGTAGAAGGCCGTGAAGGTTGTCTCTGGCCTTTTAGGTATAGGTTTTTATTTTTTGGGATGCTCTTCAAAGTATATACTTGGTTATGTGAAGGCAATGTTGCTTTTAAAATTTCCTTCAAATTCACTCACGTTCTTAAAGTAAGTTTTATTTTCTTCAATTTATAATATTTGGGTCTTTACTTTTCGTTCAACTTTTATGGGTGCGGTTCTTTTTCTTGTATTTCATGGACTTAATCGGTGAACAAGGTACCCCCACATGGTACTACTCTTTGTTATCAATTTTCAGCTTCAATCTTCTTGGGTTTAATCCTTATTCAAATATGTTAAAACTTTTAAGGTTTTTGTTTTAATTGGTGGTAGTTGAGACTTGAGTGAGGATCTTGCAAAATATGCGAAAGTGTTAGAAGTAAGGGCTAATGGATTGGGCTATGAGCTGCTAAAAGACTTGGCTCTATCAGGTTTCCATTATTGGCTTCAAGGCTCTTTATTGTATGCATTTTCTTATGAGACATTTTGGCTCTGTCTTAGTATTCAATATTGAAGTTAAGGTAGTTAGATGTATAGTTTAGTGATTTAGGGAGGTGGATGAAAATTGTAAGTGAGTATGATACTTGGCAAATTCTTTCAAACATTGTGCTTTCAATTGGAGTGACTAATTGGTTGCTATACATAAAGCTCAACTTGGACATTGATGCTATAATATGTTTGAAGAATTTCATCTTATTTTAGTTTTTTATATCACTCCTTTTTCAGATAATGATTCAAAATAGTTGTTTCTTCAAGTAATTTCTATTTGAAACTGAGGTAAACCACATATAGTTTCAATAATGTTTTATAGAAAGAGAATGATTGAAACTTTACTTTTAGTTTTAATATAGAGCTATACTCCATTTGCAATGAGATGTTGACTCCAATTCCATTGATGATTTACAAAAGTCCCTTTTCTATACCTGTTATCAGTAAGTTATTTATGAAATGTTTTCCACATTGTCATTTGACCCTTTGACAATAGATTAATAGTTTTGTACATGAGCTATGATGCCACTTAGGTTGATTACTTGATGAACAAATTAGTCCCTTATTGGTCTTTTTTTTTTTTTTTCTCATATGGTTTCTTAATTATCTTTTTATTTAGCTAGCCCGTGCATCGAACGGGTTAGCGACTAGTTTACTATAAAACTGATATTAATTTTTTCTCAATGATATTATCAAAACACTTTCTTTAAATTAGATATAGTTTGGATTAATTACTATTTAGCCACATGTTAGACCAATTTTAATATTATCTACCCGTAGTTTGAAAGTTGTCACTTTACTCACATAAGGTAACCTCTGTTAACCCTTCGTAACTCACCTTCCCCCTCTCTTTTAGAAAAGTACTTTTAAGACTTAAAACATAAAAGAAAACGGATCAAATAGCCTCTTAAGAAAAACTTTTTCTCACCATTATGAACTCCAAGATCCATCATCCGAAAAATAACCAAAACGAATTGAAAGCCATTTGATACATACCCGCATAAATTTTTACCAATTAAAAAAAAGAAGAAGCAAACACATAGCATCCTACCCTTCCACAAATACACAAAATATTAGAGAACTATATCAAATTAAAAATGAAACGAAAGAAGAAGAAAAAAAGGATCAACGGTGAATAATACTATATCTAGAGCTAAATATAGAAATAGAAAACTCACATAACTCCTAAAATAATAATAATCTATATATATATAAAACCGAAGCCTTTGCTGGCACCCCAATTTTCCATGTCAGCATTATTTATAAAACAAAAATCTGATTTTTTTTTTCACTAAAACCCGATAATACATAAAACCCTAATACAAAAAAAATTTTGATTTTTTTTTTTCACTAAAACCCGATAATACATAAAACCCTAATACAAAAAAAATTTCTCCTCTCTCAAACCCGATTCTTTGCCTATCTTCACTATCAATTTTCTCTCCACAAGCCAGAACCACCATCAGTCTTTATCTTTCGCCTTTCTCTAATTCTAAACCCGATTCTTTGCCCATCTTCACCATCAATTTTCTCTCCACAACCCAGAACCACCATCGGTCTTTATCTCTCACCTTTCTCTAAATCTAACAACAATAAAGAATCGGGCTTAATCTAAACCGGGGTTGTTGACATCACTACCGTTGAAGACGAAAGTGGCCTCCACGATTGCCTCCTAGCCCGTCCATTAGTTCGACCCAGCTGACTGAGCCGTCCATCAAAAAACTCGATTGTTGCTTTGTGGTGTGCTTCTTTTCCTCTCTCTCTTTCCTCTTAACTGATTTTTTGTTTTTTACAGAGTGTCTACGTCTTCTTCTCCCTTTGTAGTCAGAGTTATGCCAAAGAAGAATCATAAAAATTCTGGTATTGAATTTTTTTTTTAATGCAATTTTTATTGGATATTTATTTTCCTAGGATTCTTTAATTTGGTTTTGATTCTGGGTTTGTTTTGGTTTGATGTATGGCATTTTTTGTTGTATTTATCTTACATTGGTTTTCCCTTTCTATAATTTATTATATGGGCATTGTAAACATAAGTTAGTTTTGTACATTATGAAACAATAAACAAGTTTAATGGGTAATATAATCTTTCGGTTTGTTGGGGCTTCTGCTATTTTGCATTTTGTGGCGATTTTATTTCTATTTTGAAAGTTTTTTGACTGTCACGTACATGTTACAGGGACAGTTTGTCACAAAGCTATTCAATTGCTTGATTATTATCAGGTTTAATTGTAAAGAAATTAAAATTGGGTTTTTTGGATTTTAGGGAGGCATTACTCATTAAGATTCTACAGGCCATAAGGATACAATTGGACCCTGTGATGTGCAGGTAAAGACATATTCTGAGTATGTTGGAAAAATTTGTTGTGTTTTAAGGTCTTTTATGAGAAACAAAGATGGATTTTTTTTTTTGGTTTGATCTGTATTAAGTTTCCCCCTTTTTACAGTCTAATTAAATATTTGGGTTTGTTTTAGTTTCACTATTAATAAAATATTTGGATTTGTTTTAGTTTCATTATTAATGTTCTGGGATATCACATAAAGTTCAATTTTGTTGTTGTTGTTGTTGTTTTTTATTTTTTTTTTTTGTTTTTTTGTTTTTGTTTTTTGTTTTTTGTTTTTTGTTGTTGTTTTTTTTTTTTTTTTTTTTTTTGGTTCTGACATGTGTTAATTGATATAAAAAAGAAGAAAAAAAAGAAGAGACTATTGGCCAATAAATGAGGAAGAGCAGGGCAAAGGGAAGATGGGGCATTGCAAAGCCAATACTCACTTTGATTGGTAATCTGGTGTCTTCTTTGTTTACTACATAATGATTTATTCATTAGTTAGAGATAATAAGTGCTCAGGTATAATATTTCCATCATTTGTGAACAAATCCTTGGAAGTTAAGAGTTCAATACTACTAACATCTACATTCTTTAAATGCTTTAGATATTTAAGCATGCACAACTAAAGACAAATTAGCTATGTAGTAGGGGAATTGTACATATTATTAATTACTCTAAGTCACTTTTACCCAAATCAACAAAACTTTGAGTTGAACAGCTGACTGAATTCAAATACAAGAATCATGAGTGTAAGCTATTATGTCCTTTACAAATTTGTTAAGAAAATTATTGGACTAGCCTTTGGCCCTAATGTAGCACAAAATGCTACAGTAAATGCTTTTAACCCAGCCAGTTATGACCAAATGAAACAGTTAACATCATAGCATTATGTCTTTTAAGTTGAAATTATTTTGTATTTCAAAGTTGTTTCTATGTTAAACTACTTCCAAAATGTCCTTATTCTCTATACTTATGCATTTAGACTGTATGTTGGAAGAATTGTGGTTGGATCTGTATCTAATTAAGATAAATTGGTTCTTTTCTTTTGTCTTTTCTTTGAATTTTTCTGATTTTTTTTTTCTTTCATCTTCCCCTTTTAAAATCAGCATAAAACTAATATGATCTATGGGCCTCTCTCAAGAACAATAACTTTTAACTATTTGCAAAGACTTGAACAACTGAAATTATTACCTTTTTTATTTCAAAATGGTAGCAATAGTCACCTTCACCTTGCTTCATTTATATTTAGGACATTTTGGGCCTACAAATGAATATGAATTGGCCGGATGCCTCCTCTGCTTGATCACTTTAGAAGTCTAAGATGTTTAATTTTCTCTATCCAACTTCACTGCTGACTCTTTTGTTTTTTGTTTCTATTTTTCATTTTTATAATAGTTATCTTCAAATTAATCTAACACTTGGTATCTTTTCTTTTCATCCATGATTCCTTAATGTGATATCGTATCCCTCATTCGTGTGGCGCAACTTACTGGCAACAAGAGAGATTATTCGGGCTGGGTCAAAGTGGAGAGTGAGGGATGGTAGGGCTTGATTTGATTGGGGAACAGATTCCTTCTATGCAGTTAAATGAGCTTATTGATGAGTCGACTAAATAGTGGGATCATGGAAATTTTTTTTCACTGTTTACTCATAGGACCTATGTGTTGATACTTGCCATTCCTTTGAACAATACCTACTCTCAGGATCAGTGGGTATGGAAGGAGAATCGGTCACAAAGTTTCTCCATAAAATCTGCATACCAGGTTGCACTTCGCTTGTGGCAGCCAAGGAACGAGTAACATTCTTCTGCTAGAGGAGATTTGTTACTATGGAGGAAACTATGGGCCCTTAATGTGCCACCAAATTAAAGTGTGTAACTTTGTTTGGAGAGCTCGCTCCAATATCCTACCTACTAGAGATAATTTGAGCAAAAAGAAACCGTAACAAGTATTATTTTGAGAGAGTTTAGTTCCAGCCGAAAAGAATAGTTGAGGGTGCAATTGGCTTTCTGGAGGAGCCCCAATGGCTCATGTTGGCCCAATAGAAAACCGGAATGTTTCATGGGGCTCTCCTTTTGTTTATGTCTGTTTTTCCTTTTGCATAGGCTTTGTGTTCCTAGGGACCTCTTTCTCTCCTAGCTTTGTGGGGAGTTTTTGTATACATTTTTCAGTTTGTTATCTATAAAATTTTCTATCTTTTACTAAAAAAAAAAAAAATGCTATTTTCGTCCCAAATATTTTTATTTGTTATTTTAGCCCCTAAATTTCAACATTGTTTGTGTTCCTAGGGACCTCTTTCTCTCCTAGCTTGGTGGGGAGTTTTTGTATACATTTTTCAGTTTGTTATCTATAATTGGAACTATTTTTTGGCTTTAAGATAGGAGAAAATTTTAAGATTCAAATAATAGAAAAATTGCCAAATCATTTTTCTCAAACATTGTATATTACATTTAGAATACTTCAATTTCATATTAATCTGATAAGATTTTTTAATGTCTTAGCTTATGTATTATGTCTTTATATTAACTAATGATATGCATTTCTTTTTTTGATAGGTAATTAGAGTATTATTAAAGAAACTATAAACTAAAGTAAGCAAATACAAGGTGTTCATGATGATGAACACAAAGAAATGCAACAAGCAAACAATCAGTATCAAACAACAAGGAAAAACTTAAAATGCAATACTATGAGAAGAAATAAACTCCAAGATAGTAGAACAATCCGAGAAGCCCCAACACCTAGACCAATCAAATAAAGCCTTTCATTGATTGGAAAGTTGTGCTAATGAAGTTCCTTATCAGTTTCTATTGTATTTGGTCTATGTTTGTTTTTTAATATATTTTGCTAATAAAGTTTTAAATTTTTTTTTCACATCGTTTGTAGTCATATTTGATTTTCTTTAGTTGTGAAAAGTTTTTGAATTAAAAGTTTCTAGCATGTGTTGGATAGAGTTCATGATAAATGTAATGTTTAATGAAAGTCACAAATAGGTTCTTGCATTGATGCTCAATATTTTCAAAACATATTGGATCATCATCCCTAAGCCATCCATATTGCTTGCTTTTTGATTCATTATGATTATTCTTTTTTTCTTTTTTCTTTTTGGTTGAAATAAATGGTATCTTTCATAATTGCTTTATCTCCTGAGTGTAAGTAGTTCATGGATTTATGTAAAGTATACTTCTCATTGTTTCAAATGAGTGGTAAAGGGAGGGAAGTGCATACTAATGGCAAGCCTCCATTAACAATAGAAAATTTATATTGATTCTTTTTATTTCCTTCTAAATGAATTATTTTTTAGGTATGAATTCTCTTATTTTGCAGATAATATTTTCAAGTGGAGATTAGGAGTTGTACACTAGAGATTTGTTTTGCCTTTGAGTATAAATACCTTGGGAATTTCAAAATATTTATGTGAAAGCTATTTTGGTAGTTGTATCTTTATTTACTTATGCTTGAATAGTAGTTTTTAAAGTTTTTGAGAGAGGGAATGTTTATAACTTATTTGTATGGATTTAGTTATAAAATTATCTCTAAAAATAGTTAAATCATTAAATTATTATCCCTAAAGTTTGTTATGAGTTTCTTCCTTTATATTGTGCTCATGTAGAATATGAGTGTCATCTACTATTCTAGATTACAAAGTATAAGGAATATATTTTTTAAATAAGTCAAAAGATGAATAAACAAAAAATATTAAATGAAATATTTGCCGAAGCATTCATTTATTATATATTTTTTGTTCATCTAGATAATTTGCAATAATTGATATACAATTGTTTAGTTTCCTTTAATGTTTGATTACATTTCAAATAAAATTATACTTTATGTTTTGAGACATAGTAAGTAGAGGTGAATTCTTATTTGTTTCAAGTGATTATTTCTCTAAGCAAAGTAAATATATATGTTTTTTCAAAACTATCCCGTGCATCGCACGGGTTAGCGACTAGTAAAATAATAAGTTAAAAATAGTGATTTGACAAAACAAATTGTTGCAATGTGGAACTTATTTAATGAACACTGAACAAAAATGGAAATAGATTTGGTATTCATAACCAAAATAATAATAATAATAATAATAATAAAAAACAAAATGGAATGTGTTTTTTTAGTTCTTCCAAAAAAGAAAGTGTATTGTTGTGGAACAATGGATCGAGATCTCGAAATGAAAATGTGAAAAAGCTATGCACAGAAATAGAAATCGGAGATCTTTCTCTGGGTTTGTTTTGTTTTTGGTGTTTTCGTGTTTTTGGTGTTCAAAG
Organism: Quercus robur; assembly: GCF_932294415.1. NCBI lineage: Eukaryota > Viridiplantae > Streptophyta > Magnoliopsida > Fagales > Fagaceae > Quercus > Quercus robur. The sequence continues at coordinate 27,936,904 of NC_065537.1, read as the reverse complement.
AAGGAAGTTGTTTGTTTCTTTTTCTCTTTACTTTCTCTCCTTTTCTTGTCATTGAACTATGTGTGGGGGTCAAATTGAATACGAGGCAAAGTTTCTCATGAGTGCCTTTTGATCCATTTTATTTTATGTTTATGTTTTAAAAGTGTTTTTCCAACGAAGAGGGGAGATGTGGGTTACATAGAGGGCTTACAAAAGACTACCTCATACGAGTAAAGTGATTACTTCCAAACCACATGTGCCTATTAAAATGGACCTAACAAGTGGGTAAACTGAAATTAACCCATATTGTTTTTAATAAACTCATACATTTGCATCGATGATGTACGTGTATTGGTATATATATTAGTAATCTAATTCTTTATAGAAATATGTAGGAAGCCCACATAACAAAATAAAAATACAAAAAAATATTTTATGATTTAGAAATATCTTTTTTTGGCTCCAAAATTTATTTAAGAAAGAGATAATGAAATTATTACAGACTCCTTTGATAAGGATAGATCAGGCTAAGACTAAAAGGAAAAAAAATAAAAATAAATAGAGAAGGGCAATTACACTCGTCTACCCTAAACCATTACCTGAATTACACTTTACTCCCTGAACTACTGAACCGCACACAATAACCCCCTACTCCAATTCCAATTATAATTTATACATTACACTTAACCTCCTACTATCTATTTTTCTATTAATTCTAATATAATTTAGTATTAAAAGACCAATTTACTCATTAATATTAAGTTTGTTTTGTAGAAATGGATAAATTGACACTTCAATGCTGAGTTTTGTCAAACTTAACACCAAAACAAATAATAGGGGAACACTAAAACATAATTACAATTTCGAAGGTTCAAACTTGCATCTCGATGTTCAAGGGTTAAGTGTAATCGAAATCGAAGTGATAATTTAAGATGAAAAGTTTAATTTGCCCAAAAATAAATGAAATGAAATGATTTAAAAACTAAAAAAAATAATAATAAATAAATTAAAAAAAAAAAAAAAAAAAAAAAAAGCCTTAAGAAAACACACACACCTTAAAGTACAATTAGCTCATGGCATATTATCTATAACATCATCAATTAATTGTCCCAATGAAAAGTGAGAAGACCCACCATCCATCAAGGCCATCCTACTTCTTTCAGTCATCTCCTTCACCCTTTTCCTAATCAAGTTGTCACTCTCCATTAGTTGCCTTATTCCATTCTCAACATCCTTTGAGGCCACATTTATTTGATTATCAATCATAAAATCTCTCCTAGAATCCAATATGATCTCCATAGCTAAATTCAACTCCTTCACCATCTCGAAGGCATTCAACTGTTGTTCAGCGTAAAGTGGCCAAGCAGCAATTGGCACACCAAACTAGAGGCTCTCCAATATAGAATTCCACCCACAATGAGACACAAACCCTCCAATTGCAGCATGTGATAAGATTGCCACTTGTGCTGCCCAACCAATGACCTTTCCAATCCCAGCCTTCCGATCCAAAAATCCTTCTGGCAAGACTTCCTCCAAATTCTCATAATTAGTGGGAAGTGCAATCTTACCTTTTAGAGGGGGTCGGCGCAGGGACCATAAAAATCGAAACCCACCTCAATCAAGAGCTTGTGCGATCTCCCTCACTTGATTGTCATCCAAAAACACAAGAACACCACAGATAATGGAGGTTGATTATCAAGCCACTTCATGATATCATCAATTCTTTGATCGTCTGATCCATTGGACCCCACATGACTATCGTCGCTCTTCAAGTTTAAGATAGGTCCCACTGGGTACACTGGAGGAGTATTTTTAGCATTAGAAATAGACAGAATCGCATAAGATTCAAACCCCATAATACAACAAGCAGATATGATAGCAAACACAAAACAAAACACTTGCTCATTAGGCTAAATAGAGGACCTACAAGACCTAAGAAAGTCTATAGATAGTCCCTATTAACAAATAAATTTCTTTGCAAGGGAATTGCATGACCCTTTCAATGCAAGGGAATGACCATTTACACTCAGTTCTCATTTTCACCTTCTTAATGGAAGTAACAACACTATTCAAAACTAGGAAAACCTTGAAGCAACACAGCATTCCTGAATTCCAGATTTCAAAAACAGTAGCCCCGAAGCCAAGTTTACAAATTACAGCCTTTAAGCTCTGTCCTCTCCAACTGTTAACAGTAATAATCTAGTCTTCAGAAACGTGTTGTGCATCATTCATAATAAAAGTTCCAGCATGTGTTCTCAGTGTTGCATTGCATAAAATAATAAAAACAAGAAGATAAAAATATGTTTTAATTTTCCTTGTATTTATTTATTTTATTTTTATTTTTTTTGAGAAAGAACACTGTAATTTTAATTGATGAAAGCTGAATCAGTTTGAATTACAGAAAAGAGATGTGGGGAACATCCTCCATCCACACCGAAAACTTGCTAACATGTCTTGCATGTCTAGCAATGTTGTGGGCTGCCTTATTTCCTTCCTTCTTAACATGCCTATACTCTATTACATCGAACTAGCATCCATACATCTTTGCCTCTTCTATGAGATGCCCTATGTCTACTAAGGATACGTCCTCGCACATCAGAGAATCAATAGTGTGCTTTGAGTCACCTTCGAGAACAATGGTTGATAGACCAAGCTCTTGAGCGAACTTAAGTGCTTCCTTGATTGCAAAAGCTTCCACTGCATCAACAGAAAAGGGCAGTGAAAAATTATCTACCATGAATGCTACAACCCTACCTTGCTCATCCCTTATAATTACTCCAACACCTGCCTTCTGCTCCTCTCTAAATATAGCCCCGTCGAAGTTTACCTTGAACATGTTATTGTTCAGAGGAGTCCACCCCGTGTGTTAAGGAACAAGATTGCCTTGGTCTGGAGGTTTTAGAGGAATTGATCGTGCATAAGAGGCTTATGCAGACCATGCATTTTGAAGAACCCGCAAAATTGGAAATGGTTTGTCTTTAGTCTAAAGAGCATTCCTACGATGCCAGATCATCCAGACTACGTTGGCAAAGTAATTCAAATCCACCCCTGCTTCTATTGAATGCTCAACTAGGTCCCTGAAGGTCGTGAATGGTTGGGATACTGTAAAATTCCAACACGGATCGTTGGTCCACACTGGTTCGAGAAGTGGACAAGCCTAGAGTGCATGCAACTTGTCTTCAAGTGAGCTTTTGTAGTGATCGCACAAATCCTCAGGAATAATCATACGCCGCTTGAGGTTAACTTTTGAATGGATTGAATCTTTGATGGCTCGCCAAAATAAATTTCTAACTTTTGGCTGTACTTGTAAACCCCAAACCTTCTTCCATAAATTTGTCTCAATGGGGTGATAATCATTGTCCTCAAAATTTTGCGATTTACATAGGAACTGATATCCTGACTTGGCTGTGTAAACACCTGTTGAAGAGTAAGGCCACACTAGCTTTTTTGCCATAGGAATAGAGCTCGAAGGAATGGACTGAATCAGCTCAGCATCTCGGGGAGAAAAAATGGATTGTATAGTGGCCGAGTGCCACTCTTTGGTGTCTGGGTCAATGAGGGACACTACCTTGGCTTCCTCAAAAACTTGTGCCACAGGTGAGGAGGCAAAAGGCAAAAACTCTGAGGGCAGACAGGGGTCTATCCAATTCTAGATTGAAGTTCCATCCCCCACCCTCCATCTCATGCCCTCCTTAAGCACTTCCCTCCTTTTAAAATGCTTCGCCATCCATAAGAAGCTGTTGGTGAGTCTGCTGCCTCCATGAAAGAACAATGAGGGAAAAATTTGGACTTGAACACCCTGTGGAAAAGTGAGGTTTTGTTTTGGAATAATCTCCATGCTTCCTTTGCTAATAGAGCATCATCGAATAAAGCCAAGTTTTTGAAATCCATACCTCCTTCATTCTTTGGTTTACATAATTCCTCCCATCTAACCTAGTGAATTTCCTACGATCTCCTCGTTGTCCCCACCAAAATTTGTGGATTAGACCTTCGATCTCATTGCACAAACCAATGGGGAGTTTGAAGCAATTCATTGTATAGGTAGGTATAGCTTAGACCACCGCTTTGATGAGCACTTCTCTACCCGCTTGAGATAGCAATTTTTCTTCCCACCCTTGAAGCTTCCTCCAAACCTGCTCCTTGATATAATTGAAGCTTGCTTCTTATTTTTCCCCACAAGAGAGGGCAATCCCAAATATACCTCATAGTTTTGGATCTCCACCACTCCCAAGGTGTCTTTGATCAACAATTTTTCTTCTTCACTAGTAGACTTGCTAAGGAAGATGGGTGTTTTGGCCTTGTTGATTTGTTGACCTGAGCTCCTCTCATAAATATGAAGGATCTCCAAAATATTTTGGCATTCTTCCACTTTAGACCTGGAAAACAATAAGCTATCATCTGCAAAAAAAACGTGGGTTAGTGAAGGACTTCTTTTGCTAAGTGAGAAGCCATGGATATCTCCTCTCAAGGCCGATTGGGTGATTAGCCCATGAAGCCCTTCGGTGCATAAAAGGAATGGGAATGGTGATAGGGGGTCTCCTTGCCTTATCCCCCTTGTTGGTCTAATGAACCCATTTGGCGCACCATTGATGAGTATAGAATAAAAAACCGTTGACACAAAAAGCATCATAAGTGTGATCCATCTTTCATTAAACCCCATTTTTCTCATTACACTCTAAAAAGGGCCACTCCACATGGTTATAGGCTTTGCTCATATCTAACTTAAGTGTCATATACCCCTCCTTGGCAAATTTGTGATTTTTCAAACAAAGAAGAGACTCGAATACCAAAAGAATATTGCCTGAAATGAGCCTATCTTTTGTAAAAGCACTTTGGTGCTCGGTGATGATTTGAGGGAGGATCTTTTTCAACCTGTTTGCAAGGACCTTTGAGAAGATTTTATACTATACATTACATAAACTTATGGGACGAAATTCAGATACAAGTTCGGGATTTTTAACCTTTGGAATCAAGGTGATGAATGTATGGTTTAGATGCACGGATAGAGAAGTTGAATTTAAAAAAGATAGGACAGAAGTAGTGATTTCCTTACCCACCAAGTCCTAATAGTGTTGAAAAAAGAGGGGTGGCATGCCATCTGGTCCAGGTGCCTTTAGTGGAACCATCTGATTGAGCGCCAACATAACTTCACCTTCTAAAAATTCTGCCAACAATTGCCTATTCATGTCTTCGGTCACTGTGGTTTGAATTGAATCCAAAGCCAAGTCGGGTTGAACAGAATTAGAAGATGAGAATAGGTTCTTGTAAAACTCCAACATCACAGAAGCTACAATTTTTGGATCCGATCTCCACTGACCCACCTCATCCCTTATGCCTTCAATCTTATTTTTTCGAAACCATTGTGACTATGGAAATATTTCAAGTTTTTATCCCCATGAATTGCCCATAATGCCTGGGATCTTTGAAACCACATTCTTGTTTCCTTGTCAAGTAGATCATTGACTTCACATTTGAGTTGCCTTACCTGAAAATTAATCCCTGAAGTGAGTGCATTCGGTTCTGCCTTAGCTAAGAGCTTCTGCTATAGTTTCAATTCCTTTCTAATGCACCCAAAATGTCGACTGCTACATTGCTTCAAAGCCTTCCCACAATGTTCAATCTTTGACACAATACCTGAACCATCTTGAGCAAAACCCCATTTACCCTATTCAGCCTTAATAGTGTTTGTACAACCCTTATTGCCCACCCACATTTCTTCAAAGTAGAAGGGCTTCTCTAGGTTTGCTGGATCCAAAATTTCAGGTAGGATTAGAATGGGAGAGGGTTCAAAGTGCTACATGTCAAGTGATGCACCGAGGATCCTTCAAACTGCACAAGCCACTCATTGTTTGCTAAACTCCTGTCCAACCTCTCCCAATTGGTTTGCCCACTTTGATAGAATTTCTTCCACATAAAAGGATTTCCCTTTTACCCCATATCAAGAGAGCCACATTCGTCAATGGCATCCCTAAACAATTGCATCTGGGCATGACTTCTACTTGACCCACCTTTTTTCTCGGACCCCCTCACTATTTCGTTAAAGTCACCTGCACATAACCAAGGAAGATCAAATTGATTGTTTAATTGGCGGAGTAGAGACCATGATTCATGTCGTTTATGCGTGGTTGGCTCACCATAGAAGCCAGTAAACCTCCATGCTCCTTCACTGCCTCCTCCAATGATACAATTAATGTGACTTTTTGAAGATGTCTCCATTCTCAAACCCATTAACTCCTTCCAAAAAAGAACCAGTCCTCTCCCTCTGTGAATTCTAGGAACAATGATCGAAATTCAACTTGTGTTTTATTGTTTTTAGCCTTGCTCGGATTAAATCCCAAAGCTCCTTCTCTATCACCAGGTTCCCAAGCCTGTGACAATTCCACACTAAGAAACTCATGGCTCTTGGTGGGGCTGCTCAATAGCCTCCACCACTAGTTTGTTTGAGTATTGAACTTGTTGAGAGACATGTATGCATTTGTGTAAAAATTCTGAAGAGATCACATTAATGGTACTTTGTTTCCTTTTCCTCTCTAGCTCAAATTGGACCCTTGCTTCTTTAGGGCTAGGTTGGCGTAGGATACATTTCCAAGTTCTGACATTAGTTGGCTGCTCTACAATCTCAGCCGTTGGTTGTGATGATTGGATTAAAACCCTAGGCTTTTGTGATTCCGTGACTTGAGTTGGCGCTTGTGGGGTTTTTTCATTTGAAATTGCTTTGCATTAAATGGGGGCTGGCTTAACGAATGAATCATTACTTCCAAGATCCCCAGCATTTGACTCCACATTAAATTCCTCCAAACTCCCCTTATCACTACCAGACCTTGCCACATCGGGCTCTTTAATGCAGTATTTCATGCTTTCCAAATTTGACTCCATTAATTTGGAATCAACACCCTCCAGCGGTGACAATGATGTCGTGTCATTATTGTGTTTCAAAACTTGCGGATTGGACAGGCTATCAATATCATCACCATGAGTAACGTTTGTAATGTATGCATTGAATGGTTACTCATGTGCACTCACCCCTTCATCTGTGCCATTGGACTCACCCTGCCTTAGCCCTTCCACTTCCATATTGGAACATGGCATCCCAGGTTGCACGATGGTTAAGTCCATTCTGATCTTTGCTTGAGTTGCCATCTCAGCTCGTTTTTCAGCCTGCATACTACGTTTCCTTTCCTCGTAATAGCCTGGTACATAAATAACATCTCTCCCTATAGAACGATAAGGAGGCACTCTAAGATTTGGACCAAATTGTTGCTGCTCAGAAGTAAGCGTGCCATTACTCTGAATCCAAAGCTTGTAGTCCTTGTTGTTGTGATCCAAATGACCACACCAATAGTAGATGCTCGGAAGTCGTTCATACTTGAACTTGACCTAACTTTTGCTTCCATTAGGTAAAGTGGTTACCCCTTCCACGACATAAAGGGAGTGTAGTATCAACCACCACCTTGACATGTAAGAAACAACCGCCGTCCTCATCCACTACTCCATCTGTTTTCTGGACTTCCCCTACTACCTCACATAAACTCTCGACCACTTTCCTTGTCATGAAACTATTGGGAAGGTCATGAACTTGCACCCAAAAAGGGACCTTTTCGAAAACCAGCTCTATGACCGGAACATCATTGGAATAATGTTGCATGAGGATCAAGTGCTTATCAAAACTCCACGGTTGGCTCTTGAGAATCTTGTCCACCTCCATTAAGTTGTCAAAGACAAATAGGACGATGTTGTTACCTTGGTTAAAGACCCTAAATCCGTTCCCCCTCCACCACAATTGTTTAAAAGTCCGTGCAACTGCCTCCATTTGTAGAAAATGAGAGGTTAAAAATTTTGCCACAATAACAAACTCACCTTTTCTATGATCTTTCGGTAAGATGAATCCCATCTGTTCTTTCTCAGATAGCGATAGGTTGCACCAATTCATTGTCTATTCGTCCATTATCAGTCAATGGAAGTACTTACTGATCCTAAGGAGAGAATTAAGACTATTTCCCAAAGACCCCACAAAAAACAAAACAACCGCTAGCTCCAGGAGAATACGTGATCCTCCTAGAGAACACTAAACAAAACTCTTCTTAGGAAAGGGATGAAACTTCTACAGCCTAAGTGAAGTAGGAATGACGTACTCTCTTAGCAACTGAGAGACATGTTTTTTCTTTTTTATTTTCCTTGTAATTTGAGTTTTTTTTTTTTTGAAAGCAAAGCCAGTGAAATTTCATTATAAGGAATCAAAATACAGAGCATCCAACGCTGGTGGGGGGGATTCCTCCAACCAAATACATTCATCCTCAATTCCTCTAGCAAATTTAGCCAAGGAGTGAGCAACTGAGTTTGCTATTCTACTTACACAAGTGACCAATACAACATCTAGCCCCGACATGAGGCATTGGACATCTCCATATAAATGACCCAGGCGAGACAGAGTATCCCTTGAAGCTTCTAAATTCCTCATCACTGTTACGTTGTCTCCTTCCAGCACCTACTCCGCGAAACCGGCGTCCACTGCGAACTCAAGCGATTTCCGGCATGCTAACACCTCAACCTCCTCACTGTCATGCACCGGTGGACCTTTCGTAGCCAAGGCCGCCATTACTTCCCCCCTCGCATTCGGTATTACCGCTCCCACACCTGATGCGTTAATGTCCTTGAAGGTCACCGCATTGAAGTTAAGTTTGTACCAATTCTCCGGTGGTTTTGTCCAGGTTGCATTTCTTCTTGTTATCATCTGGACTGCTAAAAGTTGATGTGCAGCCTTAAATTCATCTAACAGTTCCACTGCTCTTCGCACCAGCCGAGTCGGATCCTGTATACTTCCTCCATATGTAACAGAGTTCCTTTGGTTCCAAATCAACCAAGCTTGGACAAGAAATAATTCAAACTCCTCTTGCGTTAGCTTATGCAATAACTCCATAGTAAGCTGCAAAACATCAGATTGTCCACCCATACTTTTCTGCACCCTTCGTGTACTCTCCGCCCAAACCCCACTAGCTACACTACATTCCCAAAGTGCATGAATTTCTGTTTCTTTTGTTCTCATGCATAACTCGCAAGTATCATCATCTAGAACTTGTTGTCGAACCAAATTCTCTCGAGTAGGCAGGATTTCATGACACGCACGCCACCCAAATACCTTAATCTTATTTGGGATGTGTGAATGCCATATTTTGGTCCATACCATAGAATGCACCCCTGTCTGAGAGCTCGCCCCCCTCATATCTTCCTCTTGTTTAAGATTCCTAGCCACATGATACCCTGACTTGACTATATATTCTCCCTTCCCTGTGTACAACTAGAAAATTGTGTCAGGAGTATTGCGACCGCTCAACAAAATTTGCTTTATGGCCTCTGCATCCTCTCTATGAAATCTGCTGTCTATCAGTTGACAATCCCATGTTTTTGTCGGCCAATCTATCAGCTCACACACCCTCCATTCCCACTCTTCTTCCTTCGGTGGGTGAAGCACCCTATTTGTTGTGTAGTTAGGGATCCATTTGTCTTTCATGACCCTGATTTCAGTCCCATTCCTCACCCTCCAGCAACATCCCTTTCGCAAAATTAATTAGGCTACCATCAAGCTCTTCCACACATAGGAACTGTTTGGTTTGTCATTCGCCTCCAAGAAATTGCACCTTGGGAAATATTTTGCTTTGAAACATCTATAAAGCAATGAATCCCTTTCTTGTAGTAGCCTCCATCCTTGCTTGGCTAGCATTGCCAAGTTGAAACTTTGGATATCCCTAAATCCCATACCACCTTCTCTCTTTGGTTGAGTAAGAAAATCCCAACTCTTCCAATGGATCTTCCTTTCACTATCCGTTTGACCCCACCAAAATCTTGCACACATAGAGTTTAGTTCATTGCAAATCTTCACTGGTAATTGAAACACACCCATTGTATAGGTTGGGATGGATTGTGCGACTGCTTTTATTAGCACCTCCTTTCCGGCTTTGGATAGCATGTTGCTTTTCCATCCTCGTAACTTTTTCCAGACCCTATCTTTAAGGAAAACAAAAGTTTGATATTTTGAGCTTCCTATCAGTGTAGGTAGGCCCAAATATGACTCAAACCTGTCCACTTCCTTAACTTTTAGCTTATCCTTTATCCAATCTCTTCGCACACCATCAACATTACTACTAAAAAATATAGAAGATTTTCCAAGGTTTATAAGTTGACCCGAAGCTTTAGCATAGAGCTGCAAAATGTCCACAACTTCTTGCACCTCATCTTGTGTGGCCCGGCAAAAAAGTAAAGAGTCATCTGCAAACAGAAGATGAGAAATGCTAGGTGCCCTCTTGCACACGGCCACCCCATGCACCCTAGCCTCAGCCTCTGCCTTTGCCAAAAGGGAAGAAAAACCTTCAGCACATAACAAGAAGAGGTAAGGGGAAAACGGATCTCCTTGCCGAAGCCCTCTTGATGGCTTAATACAACCATATGATTTTCCATTAATACGGACATAGAATGTGGAAGTAGTGATGCAGCTCATTACCCTTTCGATCCACCTCTTTGGGAATCCTATTTTTTCCATAATACCCTTTAGGAAAGACCACTCCACTCTGTCATAGGTTTTGCTAATATCCAGCTTCAAGGCCAGAGAACCTGTTTTACCATTTTTGCGACAGTGCATGGTATGAAGGGATTCATAGGCCACCAGGACGTTATCAGTGATAAGCCGCCCAGGTACAAATGCACTTTGGGAGGGCCACAATGTGTGTAAAATTAATGGGTCTATAGTCAGATATTTTTTCTGGTGATTTTATTTTAGGAATAAGCACAATGTGTGTAAAATTAATATCAGGCTCCATATATCCATTATTCAAAAAATCTAGCACTGCAGATATCACATCATCACCAACAATATGCCAAAATATTTGGTAAAAAAGAGCATTCATACCATCAGGTCCAGGCGCCTTTGTTGGTCCCATTTGGAACACCGCTGTCTTGATTTCCTCCGCACTGAAATCACTGGATAAAATTTCCCGCATAGTAGGTTCCACCCTGTGTTGTACTGCCTCTAGACATTCCTCCACCTGATCACTATCACTTGCAACATATTTTCAAAATAGTTAAGGGCCACATCCGCCACCTCTTCCACCTCTTCTACCCAAATATTATCACTGTTCCTTATCCCTTTAATAAAATTTCTTCATTGTCTTTATGAGGCTTTTGGGTGGAAAAATTTGGTGTTTTTATCACCATGTTATAGTTAAGAGACCCTTGAATGTTATGCCCAAAATATCTCTTGCTTACGTAATAGATCATCCAGCTCTTTACTGACTTCCAGAAATTCAACCTTATTTTCTTCTGTACACACCCCTGTGCCTAGCGTTTCAATCCTTCTCTGCAATACCTTTATTCTAGCAGTATCAGGATAAGTTTTAGAGGACCCCCATGCCTACAACTCCAACCCACAGTCCATAATTCTCTCCTTTATTCTTGACAAACCTGACCTTATTCCATCCCTTTTATTCCATGCATCTTGGACCACCGCTTCACAGTCCTCCCAAATTAATCAAGACTCCTCAAACCGAAAGCTCCTTATGCTCCTCATATTGCGATGTCTAGTGGACTTAGTCTGTAAAACAATTGGTAAGTAGTCTGATGCATGAGAATGAAGGTGTGTTACTGTGCACTCTGGAAACTTTTCCTTCCAATCCTCCATTGCAACGGCGCGATCCTGCCGCTGCCTGGTGTTTGCAAGGCCCGGTCTCTTGTTATTCCATGTGAATGGATATCCCAAAAAACCCAAGTCTGCTAAAGAACATCTTTCAAGCACCTCCTTAAAGTCATCCATCTGGTTATAAGGTGGAGGCCGGCTACTAAGCTTTTCATCGGAATGCAATATGGTGTTGAAATCGCCTATACACAACCATGGTCCATCTATAAACGTTGCCAAATGAGATAGCAGCGCTCATGATTTCACCTTCTAACTTGACTCTGGCCAACCATAAAACCTCGTCAAAAACCATGCAAAACCATCTTCCTCTATCACCTTTGCTAGTATATGATTCTTTGTATAGTTTATAATGTCCACTACTACTTCCCTCTTCCACAACAAAGCCATCACGCCCCCTCCATTCGGCTTCTTAACTATAAACTTATTTTGGAGTGGTAAATCCTTGCAGTGTTTATCGAATCCTTTCTTGTCCAAGCGAGTTTCCATCAAAAAACAAACCATGGGACCTTGATCCTTCAGCAGTTTCTGAAGGCTTCGAACTGTCCAAGGGTTCCCAAGCCCTTGGCAGTTCCAGCTTAATAGCTTCATTATGCCCGGCAAGGGTGTTCCAACACCCCCGCCGCTGCATTGTCTGGTGACCCATCTTGTTTCTTCCCTCTTTTATTTTTCCCTGCTGCTGCGCCAACGTTACTGTCTTCCTCCAAGCTCAGAAAATGGCTTCTTTTCCCTAACACGGGCTTGTCCGTGTCCTGCTTCTCCCCCACAGGCTCACTTTCCATGCGCTGAAATCTAGTCCATTTGGGCTTTTTTTTATTAGGCCCAACCTGTAGATTAGTTGTCACGTGCATGGCATCAATGGGTAGGACATCTTCTACTGCATTAAAACTAGATATCCCTGAATCAATGACTTCGCAATCAGTGGCCTCACATTCCGTAACCTCCACGTCCACCCTGTTATCTTCTGCATTAACTTCCTGAATATCCAGAGCCGTTGCTAACTTTTCGCCTTTGTCATTAATGCTTGTTTCCTGTGTAGGAGGGTTTGCCATTGCGCCTACATCCGCCGTCGCCGTTCGCTGTTTGCCATGTTCACCTTGTTTCTCCATCACCCCAACCTCGCCGGTTGTTGTGTGGGATTTTCCACGCCTTAGTGGTGACCAGGATCGAGTTCCCATTGATTTTAACCAATCACCATACTGACAAAGCACCTCTTCTCCTTTCTTCGACGCCGCGAAATACCCTGCACAATGGCGAACATCATGACCAAGGAGGCCACAAAAATGGCAGAATATCAGGAGGCGTTCATACTTGTATGTGACCCACGTGCGCTCACCCTCTGACCCTGCAATAAACCTTCCTCTACGAATCGGTTTTGATATTGGGATAGCAACCTTAACCCTCATAAACCGATTCTGGATTTCCTATTTCTGCCTTGTTTCAACTTCCTTAACCACCCCCAGCCTCCTCCCTACTTCTACCGCCACTTTCGGAGAGACCATGTCGAAAGGAGCGCCCCAAATTTGAACCCATAAGGATATTGTCTCAAACTTCACATTTGTAGCTGTCATACCCCTCTGCCATCGCCGTAGCATAAGAGCTTGATTATCAAACGTCCAAGGGCCTCCTTTAAAAACCCTTTCCATGTCAAACTCAATGGAGAATTTAAACTGAAATAAATTGGACCCAACCTCCACGATTTGAACTTCATCTTGTAATCCCCATGCCTTCTTCAGTGTAGTGTGAGCCGCCCTCTTATTATAGGATTTGCACGTAAGGAACTTCCCAATTAAACTTTGCGAACAACTTTCAATCTCCTCCTTCCTTCCTTCATCTGGTACTTCTATAATTTCTTCTTCTTCAGTTGTTAGTTTCATGTTCTTGAGCCCTTGAATCACTTCCTCAGCCATCGCCCTCAGTAACCAAAGAAAAAATAAAAGCAAACCCCCAGGTATGCACCAAGGGAGAGAGTGAACTCATTGGGAAACGAGAGAGAAAACTCCTACCTAGAGGAGAATGTGGATGAGTTATCTTTTGACATTCAATGTAATCTCCATTTTTTTTATAATAAAGTTATTTATAAGGTTTTATTATAATTAATTTAGTAATGATTCCACGTAAGACTTTAGATTAGGGGGAACAATATCGACAATTGAATCTTCACCTTAAAATTTTCTTGATTCTTTTTCTTTACCCACTACAAAGGAGAATCTAACCATTCATCTCGCTATATTCACATTGGGTGATATGCCTCTTCCCATATGTGGCTGGATGTATAATGTATTGCTGTGATGGTGGCAATACAAATTTCCAATTAGAGATGGTGAAGGTTGGAGTTGGGACTCAAGGGTGTTTTGAAAGGAGGCACCTACAAATTGGTTATGAAATTACAGTTATTAAAACGTAAATCATATTGTGAATTTATTTATTTTTACATCATGTATTATATCATGTTGGGTATCATAAGATACATAAACACTTAATAAAATATATAAAAAATTATATATATATATATATATATATAAAGAGTATATTCATTATAAATTTTGAATATATTTAACTAATGATTAATTTATTCATCATTTACATAATCATATTTAACAAGCTAACTAAATAAATCAAGCTAGCATATGTTTATAATATACACATTCAAATTGATTAAACTCAAAAGTTATAACACATTACAAATGACCCAAAATAATAATTCATTTTTATTATATTCATCATCTTTCCTAATTAACTCTATCAAAGTCAATGTTATCATCATGTTTATCATTTTGTAAACTTATTTCTTCATTGAAATTTTCTTCTTTATCATCAACATTAACTATCTCTTCTTTTTCTTCTATTTTAATAATTTTAAAAAAATATATATTTCTTCTTGGCATTCTAGTTTCTTAAATTTATAACAATAATGACAAAAATAAAAAATAATTATATTTTCAGTTAATACGTGATTCATAGTATAGAAAATAAATTTGTAAATATAAAAGTACAATGTAAGTGCGTAGTCCAATTGTTATAACAAATTTTTAGATTCAAATAATAGTACAAAATTTAACCCTCCCCCCCAAAAAAAAAAAAAAAAAACTCATCTTAAGTTATATCTTTATATATCATACGACACGTACAATTTTATGATACGATATGCATATTGTAGTATCCCAACCAATTTGCATGATTAATTGTTATGGATTTACATACTTATCATTATTTTAATTATTTTAAGTGCGTATGATTTTGATGTTATAGAAGATATAGGCTCTTTTGTTGTTGTAGGAAAAAGATTATAGAGGTTAGGGTGAGTCATCAACCCTTCTCCTTATAATGAGACACATGCCCCAACCTTCTCTCTTATCTATGCTGCACTGTTTTCCTTTTTGTTTGTTTCTTTGTTCTCTTTCTTAGTTCTTGCACCAGCCATACTTCTCTCTCTCACCAACAATCTTCTCTCTATTTTACCGAATATATAGATATCTCTCCCTAAAGAAAAAAATCAGACACTTAATACTAAAGTTTTAGTTTCAAAGTTTTTGGATAAGTAAATAAAATTATTTCTTTGTTATGGGTAATTTTAATGGTGTAATTGCTTGCTTTATGTTTCCCTTCTATATTCTCTACTCTGATTATAGAAGCTAGAAATTGTAGTATTATGTTAGCAATTTGAAAAGATTGAAAATATTAAATGACCTGGAAAACTGAGTTGTAATAACTGCTTAGGGACTGTAAAGGTTGTTCTATATTTGAGTTTATTATGTAATGGTGTTGTTTTATTATGAAATTTATTTATTAGTTGATTAAGTTTTCTTGTTGGCTTAAAAATATAACCTGAACAACATGTTGCTATAGAATTTTGTTCCTTGGTAAGGTAGAAGCTTCATAAATTCAAAACGTAGTCTATGGATTTTACTGCTTTAGCGAAATAATGATTTAATTAAGTGCAAATTTGCAAGGGGAATTGTTATTAATTAAGGACTTAGCTAAGACCATCTCCAACAAATTCTCCAAATTTTTGTACTGTTTGGAGAATGAACAGTGACTTTTACCTTTTAGCTATCCACTTTTTCAAATCCACTTTCCAACAGATTCTCTATCCCATTCTCTATCTCATTTAAATATTATTTCTTCATTATTTCTTTAACCTTTCTTTATTCTTTTTTTAATATTTTTTTAATTCTTTCTCTATTCATTCCCAACAGCTATATTTTTAAATCTCCCAACAATAATATTTTCAAAACTATACACACACAATCTGAATGAAAGTCCTTCTATATGGGCAGCACACACACACACACACATAATCTGAATGAGAGACACTGTATATGGGTAGCACGCGCACACACACACACACACACAATCTAAATGAGAGACACTGTATATGGGTAGCACGCGCGCACACACACACACACACACAATCTAAATGAGAGCCCTATATATGGGAAGCATAAAATTTGAACAAAAGAACAAAAGCTTTGATACAATCAAAGCTTAAATACAATAAGATTGAACACCACCCCTTTTTTTTTTTGATAAACCGCAATTTCTTTAAAAAAACTAAGAAGGACTAGAAGCAGAGGAATCTCCCTTACAAACTGCCTCAAGCAAGGAGGGGGGGGGGGGGGAGATTACCATCAGAAAAATAGAAGGCAAAAATAGAGTTTAAAGCAAATTTCGTAGCTTCATGTGCTACAAAACAAAATGAAATTACGCAACTTCATGTGCTGTAGAGATTACCATCACCTTGGACATATATATATATATATATATATATATATATATATAGTGCAATAGGATCACATTGTAGCAAAACAAAATGAAAAGTGCAATAGGATCATATTGCAGCAAAACAAAAATGAGTGACCCAATATACAAAACAAGTTTAAAGAGCTCTTTTAATCGTATACAAAATAAGAGCATTGATGATGATAATAGTCTAAGAACAAGACCTTCGTTTTTTAAGGATTTCCATTTGGCATTGACGAATATATTCTTGCTGCACTGAAGACAACATACTTACATCCATCATCATAAGCTCTTTTTCTTCCTTCAGCTTTTCCATTCTCAATTTCTCCATTTCATTGTCCTGCTTCATTCTTGCTATTTCAAGTTTTTTATTCTTAAGTTGAATTTGTGCCATCTCATGCTCCTAGTCTACAAGACGTCCTTTCTCAATACAAGCCATTTTCATCTCACTTATTTTTCTTCTTTCTTCCATCATGACATTCAATATGTCTTCTATATGTGAAGTCATGCCTTCTTTGGACTTTTGTTTCTTCAATCTTTTTTTTTCAGCCTTCACCCCTAGTGGTCTCTCCAAGTTTACAATTGGAACCTGTGGAATATCATCATCCTCTAAACTTATTGACTCTAAATTAGAAGGTGAAGATGCCTTAGATCTCCCACTTTTTTTTGGTTGTTGATTGTTACCAATAGCCAACCATTTTGGTGAGTACTTTAATAAATTCTAGCAATGTTCATATTGAAATTTGGTATGCTACAATACTTGATAGAGCTCTTTTGCTGCATTAAGCTGAAAAATTAACAAAAAGTTTATAGTTACTATCTTGAAATAGTTGGAACAAATTAGCAAATTAACACAAATTTCTTTATAAAATGTACCTTGTCTTCATTAGTCTTACCACTTTTATTCTTTGAATCTCCCTCTTTTTTTTTGGTTGTTGATTGTTACCAATAGCCAACCATTTTGGTGAGTACTTTAATAAATTCTAACAATGTTCATATTGAAATTTGGTATGCTGCAATACTTGATAGAGCTCTTTTGGTGCTTTAAGCTGAAAAATTAACAAATAGTTTATAGTTACTATCTTGAAATAGTTGGAAGAAATTAGTAAATTAACACAAATTTCTTTATAAAATGTACCTTGTCTTCATTAGTCTTACCACTTTCATTCTTTGATTCAATTTGTAACAAACACCCATAAAACTTATTGGTGCAAAGTTGAATCGTTGACCATCGGTTCGTTAGAGAACTCACCGTATGCTCAGAAAGTGAAGGTCTTCCATTGGTGGTAATACTCCCAAATTCTTGACCAATATGTTGTGCGTTTTTGGTTAGTGCTTTGCACTACATCTTGGTTGACATTGAGAAATGCGGACACAAGAAGTACGTCTTCTTCTATAGAGAAGTTGTTGCCACGTAATTTTTTAGCTGTGGATTCAACTTGGGGTGGAGACGTTTGGCTAAATGCTCGAGCTTGTGGAACACTATCTTCACCACTTATATGTGAAGATCCTGATATATATTCATCATAACTATCTTCTAAAAGATTAGTGAAAGATGTGTCTCTTGGAATACTCGAATCCATTCCTAGTAACAAAAACAAAAACAATAATTTACATTTAGTTACACAGAAACAATAATTATATAATGTGTAAGGAATCCCTTTCATTCAGCTCATAGTTTATTGGCATCAAACTCCCAGTTCTATCACAGTTTCAAGCAATTAACAATAATTTATCTCAATTACACAGAAACCATAAGGAACAAAACTACAATGATCGCCAAAACTCAACTTCAAATTTGTCCATAAATTTTTCATTCTCAACCCAAAAAATTAACAGCACAAGAGATCTCATAATTAAGATTGTACATTCAAAAACAATTTTCACAAAATCTCATGGAACCAAACAACAGAAATTTCCATATTCTATAACTACACAACTCAATGCAACATGAACTCTTAGATTAGTCACTTACATTTTCATTCATAGAATTATTTACACACACACACAGCTACATAAGTCAATTGCAACAAGAACTCTAAGATTTTCACTACTTTTTAATTCATGGCCCAAGTAATTCAATGCAATAGGAACTCATACATTTATCAATAAATTTTTTTAATTTTTAGCTACAGAAACACACATATTCACGCATTATCAATGAAAATCATATTCAGAAACAAAAACTCACAAAGTCATATGGAAATTATGACAATGCTCTTTAAAAAGAACAAAAACAAGAATTCCCATAAAACGTTTTCCAAAAACCATTCCAACCACAGAGATATTAAAAACCCACCAAGCAAAAATGACAAACATGCAAAACCCAATATGAATTCAGGGATCAAACATCATTGCCATTACCAAGAATTCTTTAAAGTCAACGCAGCAGAGAACACAACCACAATTAGTAGGGTTGACCCCAACTCAAAAAAAAAAAAAAAAAAATCACTGGATCAAAATTTTTTTATTAGAGCTTGAAACCCATCACAATTTTAGCTACAAAAAAACCCTGAATTCAGATTCTCAATATTTCCACACCAAAAAAAGAAAAAAAAAAAAAGAAAAAGAAAAAAAAAGAGAGACATAAATATTACTGATAAACAATAAAAAATAATAGTTAAAGATGAATTATTTTCTAAAAATAAAAAATTGGGCATTGAATTACTGACTTGATTATTGAAGAGGCAAAGGAAAGCAATGTATAAAAGCATGAAATTTGGGTTGGTGGGAGTCAAATGAGGAAAACGATTCTATTTTCTTGTTTGTTGTTTTGTTTGTTTGGGTTTTTTGGTTTTTCTTGGTTTGGGTGTGTAGAAGGGAATCGGATTAGTTTATTGACTCTAATAAGATTAATTTAATAGAAAAAATAGAGAAAAGATCAAGAACAGAGTGAAAGATAGACAAAGAGAAAAGAACCAAAAACCCAAAACCGAAACCCAGATAGTGGTGAACAATAGAAAATCATTCAAAACCACCAAATCATCAACTTGTACGATAAACTAATAAATTCAAACATGACAAAAGCCCTATTAAATCAAAATTTTGGGTATCGATATTCAAGGTTAAGCCAATGTTTTCAGAACTCCATTCTTCGTCACAAGTGGTTAAGTGAACTTTGATTGAAAGACACGGTGTGAGTTCTTTTGTGAGAGAGAGCAGCGATGAGGGTTGATTTTGTGAGAGAGGAGTTTTTGAAGAGAGAGAGCTTTTTGAAGAGAAACCAAGAGCACAATAGAGAAGAAGGAAAAACGTTTGGATGAGAGAGAAAGAATAGTAAAAAAATACCACTGTTCAATTTTTATAGATAAAATAAGGGAATAAAGTTGCTACAGTGTTCTCTAAATTAAGAGAAGCACTGTAGCAACTTAAAAAAAAAAAATATATATATATATATATATATATATTAGAAAAGTTTTGTGTATAGCAAACCGGTTGGAGCGTGAACAGTAGCAATTTATCTCCAAAAAATAGAGTTATTGCATCTATTGGAGATGCTCTAAGTGTGTCAAAGAAGGGGACTCACCTTTGGGACTTGTCTTTTGATATAGTATTGTTTGATATGAATAATGGATTCTCTTGATTATGTGATTTGTATATATGTGTATATATATATATATATGTGTGTATGTATGTATGTATATTACTATGGGGAACCTCTTTGAGATGGGAATTAAGATTTTCTTATATTTGAGAGTTAGGTTGTCTTTCATGTGTAAGTTTATATATTTAGGAAGAATTGTCAGTAATAAGTTTTGGTCATTTATTTATGTGACGAGGATGTGGATACTTGAGCTCCTCTTATTCAAATATCTCACATCTTTTGCTTTTAGATAAGGGATAAGGGATATGTGATATGGGTGTTTGATAAGCATAAGGTTTGTTTAAAAAAATTATTATGCATTAAAACCTTTTAATTAGAGATATTGCATATAATCATGGTTTAAGTAAAAATATATGTTCGTGAATTTTGAATCTTATATATACGATTTTTTTAGCATATTGATGCTTTTATTTATACCACGAACAAAATATTTAAGAATGAAGTGGATATGCTACTGTTATGAATTTTTATGTAAAAGCATAATTGTTAGAAAAATATAGGTTTTGAGTTATGTCCATTATTATGATCTGAACTTAGCTAATAGGAGTTAAAATTACTGGCATTTCCATGAAAATATTGATTGATTAGCCATTAAAAATGGTGAGAACTCTATATCTAGCTACCTGCCCTTTGATTGATTAGTCATTGATTAGCCATTTGTCAAGCTGGTCTTAAGCTCCCTCTAGCTTTCTCATGTTGGCTAATGATCTCATTGTTGTCTCCAATACAAAGCCATAGGAGAGTGTTTGTCCAAACGAGGGATTCGAGCAAGGTCCATGTTTCCTCCCATCTGCTAGCGTCAAGTTGTCTGTAGTACCTGGTGAGTCACCATTTTTGACTTGTATTAGCACAAACCACATGGGCATCAATAAACTGATGCAAAAAAATTATGACATGTACCTTGGTTATAGGTCCAATGCTGCTTTCAATTATTCAATTGCTCGATAGTGAGCTTTGTCTCCATTAAAGAGACATAGATAGGAGCTTTTTTATTCCATGCTCTATTGAGAGCGTTAACTATGTAAGGTTTCCCAAGTCCCTAACAATTCCAGATTAGGATACTTATTGTGACCAGTGGCATTGCAAAGCAACTACCACCGATCCTAAGTTTTCTACCATAAGTTTGCTTAAAACCTTCATGTCTGCATCCAGTCATAACTTTTATCGAGACTAGCTTTGTCTTCTATAATAGTAGTCAAGTTTTTTTTTTTTTTTTTTTTTTTTTTTTTTTTTTTTTTTAATGCCTGTGGATTTGTCACTAGCTTCACTAGTGTTCATTGCATATTAGGTCAATTCAAGCCTTTTCCATGTATGTAGCTTTGGGTTTGGGCCTAAGGGTTTTTCTGAGGTGATGTCTATGGAATGTTTGATGAGAATCTATGCACCTGAAATGATTGGCTTTGGTGAGGAGAGAGATGGTAATGAGTTCTATGACCAATAATGCAAGATCTTCTTTTTCTAAGTTGGTTGACTTTAGTGGACATGGGATGGAGGAACTATCAAAGGTTTTGTAGTATAGGATGAAGGTTTTGTGTACTTATGGGTGATGGGGATGTATTTGGAAAGTGGTTTAAGTCTTGGTCAATTTCAATGACATGGATATGGAAAAGGACAGGGTAGGAGTAGAGTGTGAGGTGATAACTGAAGTCAAGGTTGTTTTCATTTCGAGGGTTGAGGTTGACTTTTCTATTTGGTTGGTAGAGTTGGCCGGTGAGGGAGTTGGTCTTGGCGGAGGTGCAGGTGTCGATCTGGTGGTGTGGGGAGGGTTAAGGGAGGGATAGTAAAAGAATGCACTACCTAGGGTTGTCAAAGTTTTCCCATGGCAGTCCTCAACCAGGCTTTGTACTGTTGCTCATCCTTTGATAGTGTGCCACCATTATCGATCCAAAGTTTGCAATCCTTCTCATCGTGGTTTAATAAGGCACCAGTAACAAAAAAATTGGCATGCATTCATACTAATAAGATATCCTTAGTGGCTTGGATTCGCCCTAGTTTACGAACCTACCCCGATAGAGAGGTTGGTTGATGTCTAAAGAAATATTGCATTATTAGCGAATTCATTGTCCTTTGGTTTGAACAAACCGATCAAATACTTATCAAAACACTAGGATCCTTGTCGAAAATTATCAAGACTGTGTTAGAGATAAGGTTGCGAACCTCAAAATTATAAACAGAGCACCACTCCTTTCTTAGAAGAAAACACGAGGAGGATAAAGTAAATCAACATAAAAATAAAATAAAATAAGAAGTTAAAAGACCAAATCACACCCCCCCACCCCCCACCCAAAAACACACTATTTAGTCCATATATAACTTTTTAAGGGTAACAATGTAAATCTGCTCATATCCCGTAGCCAGTTTCTTTACAATCATGTTGTTTGTCATTTAACTCTTTCAGGATCGTTTCTTGCACCACACACTTTTTCAATGGTATTAAGTTAACCAAGCAACAAAACTAAAAGACTCCACAAAACCGCCATCCAAATGCAATACAAAACCGTTCAAACTTTCACTTTTTATATGTAGATTAAGATTAAGATTAAGATATAAGATAAGGGTCAGCCTAATAAAAAAAAAAAAAACAGAAATGATTTAGAAACATAAAGCACAATTAATGCTTTGAAAGTAAAATAAAAAAACACAATAAGTTCATGGCATACTATCTGTAATAACATCATCTATGAAAAGTGGGAAGATCCCGTATTCGACCCAATGAAAAGTGGGAAGATCCACCATCCATCAAGGCCTTCCTACCTTTTTTAGTCATCTCTTTCACATTTTTCCTAATCTTGCTGTCATTCTCCATTAGTTGCTTTATTCCTCTTTCAATCTCCTCAGAAGTCAAAATAATTTGGCTATTAGTATATTCTGTTCGATAATCCAACATGATCTCCGCAGCTAATTCCATCTCCTTGACCATCTCAAAGGCATTAAACTGTTGTTCCGCATAGAGTGGCCATGTAGCAATTGGCACACCAAACCAAAGGCTTTCCAATATTGAATTCCACTCGCAATGCAATACAAAGCCTCCAATTGCAGGATGTGATAAGATTGCCACTTGTGGAGCCCATCCAATGATCTTTCCAATCCTAGGGTTGTCAGAGGTTTCCCATGGCGGTCCGCAGCCAAGCTCTGTATTGTTGCTCATCCTTTGATAATGCGCCACCTTTATCGATCCAGAGTTTGCAATCCTTGTCATCGTGGTTTAATAAGCCGCACCAATAACAAAAAATTGGCATGCATTCATACTAATAAGATATCCATAGTGACTTGGATTTGCCCAAGTTTACGAACCTACCTCAGTAGAAAGATTGGTTGATGTCAATGTTAAATCAGACCACGACATTCACCATTCGGAGACTCATCAACTTGCTCCACCATGCTCAATATTTTTCCTATAATCTCGACATTGTTCTTGGTCAAACATCGAAGAGAGAGACTATGGATTTATATCCAAAAGGATGTCTAATGAAACATTGCATTTGTTATGACATATGTGATTCACTTGTTAGGAACATATGTCACTATTTTATGTAATTGGCTTATCCTTTGACAAAACACACTTTACTTGTATTTGGGTAGATCTAGAATGTGTTTAATACTTCAAGAAACTATGTTTCAAGATCAAGCGTTAAAAACGTGCAAGTATGTCCAAGATTCAAGCTGAAGAAGTATTGTTCATTAAAGCTCGACAGCTTCTCGACAGCACCTCGACAGACAGCTATTTGTCGAGCTTTATGAAAAACAGAATTCTAGTTTTGTTTTGACTCTAGTCCGATTTTATGTGTTTGGGCCTTCTTTTTTTCTAACCCTAGACATATAAAAGGATTATTTTAAGGGCCGTCAAAGTGTTCACAAGTTCACAAGTTGCACAAGCTTTGAGAATAGTTTGTTCAAGCAAATTATGACCGGAGACAAAGTTTCACCCTTGTTCATCTCTTCTGAAGAAGTTGTTGTGTTTGTGCACCGTAGGGTTTTGTGACCAATCATCTTGTTGATCTTCATCGTGTGGATGAACTGAAGAACTTTGCAGCCAACAACCTCCTCTAGTTGGTGATTGAAGTCGCGTACTAGGATCCGCACAATTGGTTAGTCATGACTTGGAAGCCGTGCATCGAAAAGGGAAATTGTCACTACAGAACAAGTCCAATTGGGTATTGGGGTAAGGGTTCAACTATAGGCTGGTATAAGGTACTAGGATTCCTTCACTTGTAACCGCTTGTTGTGATAATAGTGGAATTTCGAGAGTGGCGACCTGAAAATCACCCTGTGGGGATTTTGCCATTAGGTTTTCTCTGTTCGTAAACAAATCACCGTGTTATTTATTTTCCGCTGCATATTTAGTTATTTGGTGATTTGTTTGTGCTACCACGTGTTTGCATGTTAATTAACTTAATTAATTCACTTGGCTAAATTAATTGGTTAATTTATCACAAATGGTCAATTTGTTTTTGGCTTATTAAGTGGTATCAGAGCAGGCACACTTTGATTAGGTTTTAATATTTGTTGTGTTGATCTATTGACCCCTATTTGTCATGGATAGAGGACAGTCTTTAATCATACCTCCTTTATTTGATGGCATTAACTATGCATACTAGAAAGTACGCATGAGAGCTTTCTTGCAATCTTTAGATGAGAAAGTGTGGCAAGTTGTTAAGATAGGCTGGACCAAGCTGAAGGAAGCGCCGGCCGACTGGGATGATGCCAAGATCAAGGCCATAAACTTCAACAACAGAGCGTTGAATGCCTTATTCAGTGTGGTCACCAATGAGGAGTTTAAATAGATATCCTCAACTGAAACTACCAAGGAGGCTTGGACCATTCTCCAGACAACCTATGAGGGAACCAAGGCTGTCAAAGATTCAAAACTACGGAGGCTCACTACAAGCTTTGAAGAGATTAAGATAGAGGAGGATAAGTCATTTGATGAGTTCTATGCTAAGCTCAAGGACATAGTAAACTCTGCGTTCAATCTTGGGGAAACCATTCCTGAACCTAAGATTGTGAGAAAAGTGCTTAGATCTTTACCCAAGAGATTCCATGCCAAGATCACCGTAATTGAGAAATCAAAGGATATTGACAAGATTCTTTTGACAGAGTTTGTTGGTAATCTGTAGACCTACAAGCTAGGGTTATCAAGGATTGGCAAGACGAGTAAAGGCAAGAGCATGGCACTCAAGGCGAAGAGCAATGAGACAGATGAGTCTTCAGATGATGAAGATTCTAAAATGAAGTCCTAAATCACCAGGCAGTTCAACAAATTTATGAAGAATGCAAATGGAAAGGGCTTCAACAAGGACCATAGGCAATCTATTTCTTCTCAGTTCAAGATCCAAGACAAAGGGAAGAAGGGTGCAAGGGATGGTGGTCAGTACACTGTTCCTACAAGACCTAAGTGCTTTGGGTGTCAAGACTTCGGTCACATGAAACAAGAGTATCCTACATATCTCAAGAGCATTGGGAAAAGCAAGGCACTTGCTGCTACCTTGAGCGAAACCGAGCCTGAGGATGATTCAAATAATGAGGACAACAGAATCTTGAATGCCTTCACTGCCACTATTAATCCTACTGATGGGATTGTTGAAGATGTGGTTGAAGAAGAGGAATTGGTGGAATACAAGTTTGAGAAGATGGATGATCAAGATGACATCTATACAGCCTTTGAGAAACTGTACAAGCTTTCTAAAAAGCATGAGAAACTGTATAGGCTAACCCCTAAGAAACTCAATGATGTGGAACTTGATTGTGAAGAGCTGTCCATAAAATTTGATGAGGCTAATCAGACTATTGGAGCACTGAGGTACGAGAACAATTTCTTGGTTGAGAAGACCAAGAAGCTTGAAGCAGAGCTGTTTCATGTCAGAGCTTAATTGGAGAGGACTTTAAGTGCAAAGCTTAATGAGATGCTCATTCTTCAGAAATCTGCTTATGATCGAATAGGTTTAGGGTATGGTTTTTCTTCCTCTAATACTGCTTCTACTAGTACTACTGTTTTTGTTCCTCCTAGCAATAATGTTGAAATTGAGAATAATAATATTAAAACTGATTTAGCTAGTGAGAACTTAGACAAAGGTAAATCTATCTTAAGAGCACCCCCTAAGCAAGATAAGAAGGAAGCTAAGAATCCGAAGGCTAAGAAGGCTAACTCTCAATAGCCTAAACAAAAGAAGCAGCATCTCTATCATCATTGTGGAGTTGCCGGTCATACTCGACCAAATTGCTATAAGTAGCTTGCCACTCAACAGAGCAACGGCATGATAGCATTTGGTAGCCAGAATCAGCTTCAATCCTCTCTTGCTCCCCTTGGAGATCTTCTCAAAGCCCTCATGTTCCTTTCGAAATTGAACGGTTTTAATTCTTCCCCCTTACCGCCGGTTCAAGGGTTTAATCAAAGGAAAGGTTCTTTTAGGGGGTGGAAGGAAAAGGGATCCAAGTGACTTGTTTTTGTGTGTGCAATACTTGTGTGTTTTGCTTTCAAGTTTCGAGTCAGTCTAGTTTTTATGCTTTGCTTTGTTTAACATGTTTTTGTTTGGTTATTTTTCAGTTTTTCTTTGTTTTGTTTTTCATATAAAAAAAGAAATTGAAAAATCAGAAAAATACAAAAACAGTGTGTGTTTTTTGTATATCGGTACTTGTGTACCTTGGATGACCATTGAAACAAAATTTTCTAAACTTTGTATCTCTTGTAGCTCAGATGAGCATCTCTATGCACAACTAAGTAAGTGTTCTTTGTGGCTCTTATTTGTGATGAGTAAGATTAAGTGATCTCTTGTACTTAACACTCGTATCACTCTTTTTGACAAGAAGGACTAGAAAATCCTAAAAGAAAGGTATAAATAACCATCTCACCACTGTTGCCCGCCAATCATAATAGGACACCTGTATGCTTCGGCATAGCAAAAGAGCAGTGTCAATGACATTTGTGTGCTTCGGCATAGCAAAATTAGAATGTCAAATGCTTACCATCATTGGGTATTTCTTTTCTCTCTCTTATATGCCCATGCATGATTTGCTTAAATAAAATATGCAAAGATAATGAAAAGCAAAAGGATCAAAATGCTTTAAATATGGTTGCAAGCATATATTTTAGGAGATGTGGGAGTTATAGGATGTACCTCGAAGGTGATAGTCTCCATCAAGCAGTTATGATTGTGTGTGAGTTAAAGTGATTTTCTCATATCTCAAATCGTCATAACATGTATACACTTGTGCAATCTTGCGATATTTTTCACACACAACACACAATATTCTTTGCTACTCTTGATACATGTGCATGTACAATGTGATTTAGTCATCACAAAGTTTTACATGTGTTAATGTATGCTTACTAAACTGTCTTGTTTTTGAAATATAAAATTGGTTAAACATGTTTAGTGTGTGTATGTGTTTTTGGGATTAGTGTGATTAAAACTTTTGTTGAAAGATGATTTTGAGAGCTTAAAATGTTGCTTGGATCTTTGGTTGAGTTGCATGCTTGATTGCATTCATATCTGTGTTTTTCTCTTCTTGAAAAACGCTTTTTTAGCAATCTCGACACCTCTTCGATATCTCCTCGTCACCTAACTTTCTGTCAAGCTCTTAAGGTCTTTTCTTATCGCAATCTTGACAGATTCTTGACAGTTGGTGGATCGATTGAGCTTCTCTTCTTGTGTCTTTGCTTTGTTTCTTGACACCTTTTCGACAGCTGTATCTGTCGACGTTGTTTTTCTCAACACCTACCTCAACAGATGGCTTGACACCTCTCGACGCCTCTATCTATCGAGAATTACTGAAGCGCTATATATTGGGTTGTCGCGATCCGGTTCTCATTTTCTTCGATCTCTCTCGATCTATCCGCACCTGTTCCTCTCCTAAACACCTTCTCTCTCACTCCAAACCTCTTCCCAAGTGATTTTTCAAGCTTTTTCAAGTTTTCCTTTACTTGGTCGGCTTCTAATCTCTTTCATTTACATGCATTCATGTTTTGAAACCTAGGTTTTGGGGTTTATGAAAAATGTGGGGTTTTTCAAAATTGATGAGTTATTGTTGAAATTTTGGGATGGGTTTTTACTTAAATGAGTTTCAAATCTCATGCATTGCATCACATTAGCATAATAATAGTATTATCATGCATTTAGATGTGTGCAAATTGATTGTGTGCTGGTAGGATTGGATTGGGCTAAGACCATGATACAATTTCTTTTGCATATCACATGTTCATGCATTCCCCATGCATACGTACTTTCTTTTCAATATACTTGCTATATTTGAACTATTTGGATCTTTTCTGATTGTTTCTTTCTTCCCCCTCTCTCTCTTGTTTACGTTAGTCATGTCCATGGCACCTAAGCGTAAGTCAGCTCTATCTTAGAACCCTTTGCGTTCTAGGGCATCGTCTTCTTCTGATCCTACTCCTCACATTCAGTTCCATGATGAGGATACCCAAAAGGACTTCTCGGAGAACTTTTCTCGATGAGGTGTTCATTCGGAACGCCGAGTCATTTTGGCGGACTTCGCCAACACTGATCTTCCCATTATTATTCACAGTCGGGGATGGGAGTCGCTGTGTGACGTCCCGGTCACTTGCCCTACCTTGCTGATTCAGGAGTTTTACTCCAACATGCATGGTTTCAATTTTTCAGTACCTCTTTTTTCTACTCACGTTCAAGGTATGTGCATTGTAGTCACACTACAGCTTGTTGCGGATGTGCTTTATGTTTCGAGGGTAGAGCATCCTGACTACCCCGATTGTGAGCGTCTGAGGACTGTGTCCAAAGACAAGATGATTTCTGCTTTCTGCGAGCGTCAAACAGATTGGGGTGATCGTCAGTTTACACCATGTCGGCCTTTTGCTAAAGGTCCTAGATTCATGAACATGGTGATGACTTTTGTTTTGCACCCACTCTCTCACTATAACTCTATCACAGAGCTTCGTGCTCGATTTTTGCTTTCTTTGTTAGAGCACCTCACTATAGATTTTCCTTTACACTTTATTCTATCTATCTTAGATGTGCATAGGGATACGGTTACTCGTGATAAGCTCATTTTCCCTTCCACTATCACGAGAATTCTATGCCATTTTTCTGTTCCTTTTCTCTCTTCCGAACATTTTCCTATCATGTGTGCCACAAAC
This sequence comes from Quercus robur, assembly GCF_932294415.1. Taxonomy (NCBI): domain Eukaryota; kingdom Viridiplantae; phylum Streptophyta; class Magnoliopsida; order Fagales; family Fagaceae; genus Quercus; species Quercus robur. The sequence continues at coordinate 27,907,786 of NC_065537.1, read as the reverse complement.
TATGCTACCGTTAAACATAGTGAGGCGCAGTTTAGGTCTCGACAATTGGATTTCATAGCTCCTCCCTCCCGTTCTACTCCGTCTCGTTCTACTCCATCCATATTTGCTCCCTCCTCTTCTTCGGGCGATGTGACTTTAAGAGACATCATGGCGTAGTTGCAGTGCATGGATGCTTGCCTTGATACTCTCTCTACGGAGTTCTATCAGGTGAAGGTTCGTGTTGGTCGTATTGCACAACTACAGGCGACCATGGGTGGTTTTGCTCCTAAGGTTTCTCCTCCACCACCTCCTCCAGTGGCGTCTGAGTCTGAGGATGATGATGATGAGGATGGTGATGATGATGATGATGCTTCAGATGATGATGATGGAGATGCTAGCTTACCGATGAGATGTCTACTTGACACTCTTACCCTTTGTCACTTGTGACAGAAAGGGGGAGTAGTTTTGGATATATGAGAGTAGTCATTCTTAGGGGGAGAGTTAGTATAGGACATTTTTGTTAGGGGGAGTGTTGATATCTAAGAGATGTAGTGGGATTACATGTATCTTTTTATTTTCTCTATTTTAGATACATTTGTTCTTGTACATGGGTCTTGTGACCATTTTTGACATACATTGTACTTATCTTCTTTATATATGTGATGTATGTTTTTTTCACCTACCCTTACATGTGTTGTTTCTTTTCTCTCTTTGTACACATGCTTCTTATTACTTGTATGCAATCTATTATTTCTGTTTCACACAAAGACACCTTGATGAGTTTTGTTTAAAGAGTCTCAGAAATACAGGTTGTCAAAGTCTACTTGCCATAAACTCACTTCTTGCAAAAATTTTCAAGAGTTTATGTTAGAATAAATTTTATTGTATTCAACAAGTGAATATGAGTTAAGTGATTTATGGCTTTTATCATATGTTCATTTGTTTGTTGTGGTTTTGTCACGGATTGCCAAAGGGGGAGATTGTTAGGACATATATGATTCACTTGTTAGGAACATATGTCACTATTTTATGTAATTGGCTTATCCTTTGACAAAACACATTTTACTTGTATTTGGATAGATCTAGGATGTGTTTAAAATTTCAAGAAACTATGTTTCAAGATCAAGTGTTGAAAACATGCAAGTCTGTCCAAGATTCAAGTTGAAGAAGTTTTGTTCATTAAAGCTCAACAGTTGCTCAACAGCACCTTGACAGACAGCTATCTGTCGAGCTTTATGAAAAACAGAATTCTAATTCTGTTTTGACTCTAATCCGATTTTATGTGTTTGGGTCTTCTTTTCTTCTAATCCTACACATATAAAAGGATTACTTTAAAGGCCGTTGAAGTGTTCACAAGTTGCACAAGTTTTGAGAATAGTTTGTTCAAGCAAATAGTGACCGAAGACAAAGTTTCGCCCTTATTCATCTCTTCTAAAGAAGTTGCTGTGTTTGTGCACCGTAGGGTTTTGTGACCAAGCATTTTCTTGATCTTTATCGTGTGGATGAACTAAAGAATTTTGCAACCAACAACCTTCTCTAGTTGGTGATTGAAGTCGCGTATTGGGATCCGCACAATTGGTTAGTCACGAACTTGGGAGCCGTGCATTGAAAAGAGAAATTGTCACTACAGAACAAGTCCAATTGGATATTGGGATAAGGGTTCAACTGTGGGTTGGTATAATGTACTGAAATTCCTTTACTTGTAACTGCTTGTTGTGATAATAGTGGAATTTCAGGAGTGGTGACCTGAAAATTACCCGGTGGGGTTTTTGCCGTTAGGTTTTCCCCATTCGTAAACAAATCACCGTGTTATTTATTTTCCGCTGCATATTAAGTTATTTGGTGATTTGTTTGTGCTACCACGTGTTTGCATGTTAATTAACTTAATTAATTCACTTGGCTAAATTAATTGATTAATTTATCACAAGAGGTCAATTCGTTTTTGGCCTATCAGCAATATTAATGAATTCATTGTCCTTTGGTTTAAACAAACCAATCAAATACTTATCAAAAGACCAGGATCCTTGTGTGAGGATTTTCATGATGCAATGTCATCGTAAAAAATTATCAAGACTGTGTTAGAGCTAAGGTTGCGAACCTCAAAATTCTAAATAGAGCACCACTCCTTTGTTAGAAGAAAACACAAGGAGGATAAAGTATATCAAGATAAAAAATAAAAATAAAAATAAAATAGTTAAAAGACCAAATAACACCCCCCCCCCCATATATAACTTTTTAAGGATTAACAATGTAAATCTGCACATATCCCGCAGCCAGTTTCTTTGCAATCATGTTGTTTGTCGTTTAACTCTTCCGGGATCGTTTCTTGCACCACACACTTTTTCAATGGTATTAAGTTAACCGAGCAATAAAACTAAAAGACTCCACAAAACCGCCATCCAAATGCAACACAAAACCGTTCAAACTCTCACTTTTTATATATAGATTGTAAGGTTGAATTTATTCAACCATCTTATTGCCTTTATTCCGTGCCAAATTTGCTTGTAATTCAGCATTTAGTAACCCTGTATTTAGGTGGGTTTGTTGTAAGGGTAGTGAGTGAGATAGAGAGAAGTTTGCTCAAGAGTGTGCAAGAAAACAGAGACTCGCGGCTGGGACTCGCGGCTGCAAGCCGCCAGAAGCTGCACACGTGCCAATCATGCTGGAAGATGAACAGTCATGCTAGCTGGAGCACTACAGGACAAAACAGGACAACTGGCCATACGGTTAACTCGCGACTGGATCTCGCGACTTGGTCAAGCCGCGAGGTCAAGCCACGAGCCACCCCTGTTTTGTAAAACCTGACGTTTCACATTCCTCTCCCACTCCAGTATAAATACCCCTTTAACCCACGATTGAAAGAGAGCTTCCTGAGAGAATTTTGACAGAGAAACCCTAAAGAAAAACCAGATTGTTTCACCCACAATCTCTACCTTAGAGTCTCTTCAAATTCCTCAACTCTCTTCCTCTCCATTATCAAATCCTTGAGAGACATTATACCAAACCTGGTTCTCACCATCATCATCACTGTGAGACAGTCGTTTGGATTTCTGGGAAGCAGTTAGGAAGGAACCAATCTTCATTGGTTGATGCTATGGTCTAGTAGCGGAATCCGAGAAGTTAGAAAAGAAAAAGGTTCGGCCCAACCTCGTTGGAGCAAGAAGCTTGGAGGGCTTAGGTGCACTGGGTAGATTAGGCTTGGAGGGTCTATTGTTGTCCTTGTATCCCAACTGTATTTTCTAGTGGATTGATTACCGCTTGGAGGGCGGCGGAGAGGTTTTTCGCCGAGGTCTTCGGTTTCCTCTTCGATAACACATCGCGTGTTGTTTTTGTGTTTGCATCTTCCTTCCTCTCTATCTTTGCCTTTATATTATCTGCTGTGGATTTTATTTTGTTATGGCTTAGATAGTTTTTATCCAATTTCATATTATAGCATGTGTTAAGTTTCCGCACACTAGTTGTTTGACATATTGCTTGTATTGGTTAAGTTGGAATTTGGGGGTCTAAACGTTCAAAAGTGTTTTTGTACACGTTTTTGAACTTTCATAGATTAAGGCCAAAATGGCCCAATACCATGTTTTTTTGAAATTTTTAGCAACAGAAGACTGTTTCGGAAATAATTTGGGATCTACCACTTTTTGTGGTACTCGAGCTTGGTGAGCTCGAGTACCATCTTTTCATTGGTCAACATCTTCTCAAAAAAAAAAAAAAAAAAAAAAAAACAGTTGCCCGAAAACGTCACTATAGGGCTTAAAAATGCCATTATAGGACCCCTTGAACCTGGTATGGGGACTTATAAAAAAATTTTGCAGGAAAACGCCGCTATAGGGCCCGAAAACGTCACTATAGGGCTTAAAAACGCCACTATAGGGATCCCAGAACAGAGCGATTACCCTTATAAAAAAATTTTACAGGAAAACGCCGCTATAGGGCTTTAAAACGTCACTACAGGGCTTAAAAACGCCACTATAGGGCACCCAGAATATGGGCCAATCACACTTTTAAAAAAATTTGCAGGAAAACGCTGCTATAGGGCTTTAAAACGTCACTATAGGGCTTAAAAACACCACTATAGGGCTCCTTGAATATGGGGCGACGGTGGAATGGAAAAATGTGGTACTCGAGCTCACCAAGCTCGAGTACCACAAAAAGTGGTAGATCCCAAATTATTTCCGAAACAGTGCTCTGTTGCTAAAAATTTCAAAAAAACATGGTATTGGGCCATTTAGGCCTATAAATTAATATTAAGATATAAGATAAGGGCTCAACCTAAAAAAAAAAAAAAAAACAAAACAGAAATGATTTAGAAACATAAAGCACAATTGATGCTTTGAAAGTAAAATAAAAAAACACAATAAGTTCATGGCATACTATCTGTAATAACATCATCAATTATTCGACCCAATGAAAAGTGGGAAGATCCACCATCCATCAAGGCCTTCCTACCTTTTTCAGTCATCTCCTTCACATTTTTTCTAATCTTGCTATCATTCTCCATTAGTTGCTTTATTCCTCTTTCAATCTCCTCAGAAGTCACAATAATTTGGTTATCAGTATATTCTGTTAGATAATCCAACACGATCTCCGCAGCTAATTCCATCTCCTTGACCATCTCAAAGGCATTAAACTGTTGTTCAGCATAGAGTGGCCATGTAGCAATTGGCACACCAAACCAAAGGCTTTCCAATATTGAATTCCACCCGCAATGCGATACAAAGCCTCCAATTGCAGGATGTGATAAGATTGCCACTTGTGGAGCCCATCCAATGATCTTTCCAATCCTAGCCGTCCGATCCAAAAATCCTTCTGGCAAGGCTTCCTCCAAATTCTCATGCTCAGTGGGAAATGCAAAGCCCCCTCCCTTTGGAGGGGGTCGGCGTAAGGACCACAAAAATGGAAACCCACCTCGTTCTAATGCTTTTGCAATCTCCTTCACTTGATTGTCACCAAAACCTCCCCTACTCCCGAAGCACAAGAACACCACAGATGATTGAGGCTGATCATCAAGCCATTTCATGATATCAGACCTTTGATCACCCGACCCCACATGACTATCTTCACCCTTCAAGTTCAAGATGGGTCCCACAGGGTAAACAGGTGGAGTATTTGTAGCATCAGAAAATGAGTGAATTGCATAGGATTCGAGTTCCAAAAACGTGTTCACAATGATACCTTTAGTTTCTCTCCACCTTCTAGCATAATCAAGGACCAGAGTGCCCCCTTCTCTGTCGAGCACCACACCAGGCAAAACCCTAGCTGGGATTGGGTTCACAAAACTTGACAAGACCAACTCAGCATCTGAGTCTTTGAACTCAGTTATATCCTGCTTTTGCTCATCACGAAGGGTTTGGAGATGAAGCATGAGTCTGAGAAAGCTTGCACTCGATGGGCAAAACAAATAAGTAGGTACCCCAAAGTCATTAGCCACATCTACCATAGATGAACAGATCATGTCGACCACAAATCCGGCAAGTCGAGGAGAGTTAGAACCTGACCTTGTCTGTTTGATCTTAGTAACAGCTTCTTTAACATGGGGTTTCTGACTTTCAATGAATGAAGAAACGAAAACCATGGGTTTGGTTTCTTGTTTGAAAGAAGTTTGAGGGAGATCAATAAACTGTACACATTCAGTATACGAGGAATCATTGAGAGATTTGATGTAGGCGGCCAGCTTGGAATCTATTGAAAGCCTCATGATGAGGACTGTGATACAGAGCCTGTCATCTCGAGAAACGAGAAGCTTTGCAATCTCCAGTATTGAAACGAGGTGACCCATACCCGGTGCAGGAACGAAAACTAGCTCTGCTTTCTTCATTGGACACACTGGAGAGTGAAAATATCAGAGACGTGTAGAATGCTCACCCACTTCTTCCCTTTTTTTTTTGTATAAGCACCCACTTCTTCCCATTGGCTGTATATAATAAATTTCTTAGATTCTTTATATATAGCCAAGGATGACATCATGGCTTTGCTGGGATTTGTATAAATAAACCTTATATAAAGGATACATGAGTCAAAATTCTTTTGAATGAGCTGTTATCTCATAAGCATGAGACCTGCCTCTCAAAGGCAGGTAGGCCTCATGATATCTCATGTGCCTGACATATGAGAGATTTTTCCCTTTCAAATACATGGTAATTGGTGAAATATATTTATGATGTCTCATGTATATCTATCAAAATGTGGAAACTTCCTGTCCACGTATACATAATTAAAAAATGCAAAGATTTTTCTTGCATTAACAGCAATGGTGTTAAAACATTTAGCTTTTAGCATTTAAGAAATGTCTTTTATCTATTATACTACTTTACTTTACAATGCATTCAATATCAAAAAAAAAAATATTTTAAATTCACCCATTAAAATAATATAAATAATAAAGTGAAGGAGAAGAGAGCATGTGATCAGTGAGAGACAAGGGAATAAAAATAATAAAGTGAGAAAAGAGATAGTACTGCAAAGAGAGCATTTCGCCTTATTTTCATGGACGGAATTCAACAGCATTTTGGGACAGATGTCTCAGCACACAAAACACTATTCTTACCAAGCTTTCGCTATGAGAATATGGCAAAAAGATGCCCCATTTTCAAGGTGAAAATTTGGCTGAGTTTTATGTTTGGTGTGCTATAGCGCACTAGCAAGGTTTCATGCTTGTGTATACAACATGTGTCAATATATTCATACTAAGGCAAACTGGAGCTCACCAAAGCATTAAACACGTTGATGCATGTCGCATAGACTGGGAAACGAATGTCACTAGCTAACATGGATTGAAGACAATCACACTGCGATAATCATGCACACAGTTAATTCCTCCTTAGATACTTGTCTCATCACTTCCTTACTGGTGGTGTTAGAGTAGGCTAGAGGTTGTGGGAGCATTGTTCAGGGGTCATTCTACCATTAATGTGGTAAGTTGAGTTGGTATAGTGCATTAAATATGAAGGTGATGAATGCTTTATCTAGAAGCCTCCTCCTTCCCTTGATTGAGAGGCTTCCTTTCTATGGCCTTGGTGGTTTGTCTTCGGTCTCTTGAGGAGTGTTTACTTCTTGGGCTCCTTGAGTGGTTTGCCTTCCTCGGTTTCACTGACTAGACTCTCCTAATTGTGTTGAGCCTAATGTGATGAACAGTTGGGCCCAACTACTCTTCAAGTTCAGCCCATCGGGCGATCTTCCCTCTTCAGGCTTACCTCTCCCACAATAGCCCCTTAAAACTTCACTCCTTTTGTTGCTCAAGGGAGTGGGGTTTTGGTAGGAGATGGAGGAGTTGGCATGCTCTGGGTGTGTTCCCATGTAGGAACTGCCCTAGACATGCTCCTAATACTTGGTTTCCTTAACACTGCAGTTAATGCTACAGATAGCTTCGTGTCCCCCACGTTCTATGGTAAGACAAAGATCCTACGGTTAACGTTTTTCGGAGTAAATGGGCAGGAAAATTACTGCTCTCTTTTCATCCCTATATAAAGGGAGGTGGAGGTCATTCTTCCCACTTTCAGAAAAATTTACTTTACCTTTAGAAAGGCTACTCAAGGAGTCCAATTTCCTACACTCATAAGTGTTTCAAGCTTTTGCTTAGTGTAGAGTTTTTTTTTTTTTTTTTTTTTTGGTTCTTTAGGATGGGTAGATTTGCTAGCTTAGTAGACACTCCCAAAAACAGAGAGACTTTCAATGCTAGGTATGATATTCCCGCCAACGTAACCATACAACATTGTGAATTAGGGGATTGGTAAACCGAAAGGCAGACAGTGGATGTAGTTATCCCCATGACAACCTTTATAGAAGGAGGGATGAGGATCCTTATGGATGGAGTTATAAGGGACTTCCTTAACTTCTTTAGGATCTACCCACCCAATGTTTCCCAAATCTTTTTCGGGTAGTGTGTAGCGTGGCTTAGCTGAACAAGAAGATGGGTGTGGTCCTAACCCATCACCCATCATGATATCAATTGGGTATATAGTTGTTAGGATAACAAGGACATGGGGTTTTACCTTAGGACTAGGGTTTCCACGGTTAGGTTGATCTCCTGTCTTCCTAAAACAAACAAGGGCTTGGATGTGGACTTCTTGATCATTTTGGGAGACTGGCATGATGGATATCATTGTCCTGTCAGAGATGGAACACTAGGTAGGGTAATTAAGAGCCTAGAATTTCAACACCACAAGTATCTTAAAGGTCTAAGAGCCACTTTAGTTTCTAGAAACTTACGTGGAATTTAGACAAATCAAAAGTTCGTTTAACATTTAAAGAACTAATTTTGAATACAGTAAGTGTCCCTAGGGATCGGACTTTGTCGAGGTTGTGTTTTACTCGTTTAATCAAGAATTAACTGAGCATTAATTTACCCAAGGCAATCGAACCTAGCCGAGGTTATGTTTAACCCTTTGATTATTTTAGGAGTTAATTTACCCAAGACAAATGACTCAAGGAGTCAAACCTAGCCAAGGTTCTATTTAACCCTTAGACTATTTTAGGAGTTAATTTACCCAAGGCAGGTGACTCGAGGAGTCAAACCTAGCCAAGATTCTATTTAACTCTTGAATTTAATTAAGAGTTAATTTACCTAAGGCAAGTGATCGAGGAGTTGAACCTAACCGTGGTTATGCTTAACCCTCACATTATTTTAGGAGTTAATTTACCAAAGGCAGGTGACCTGAGGAGTCGAACCTAGCCAAGGTTTTGTTTAACACTTAGATTTAATTATGAGACTAAAGGAGGGAATGACCCCCTATTGTTCCAGATTTTGCTTTAGATCTTGAAAAGCTTAGCAGTGGTAACACATCAAGATAAAGAAATTTTAAATTAGACATAGGTCATGAATAACATCAATTCATTAATAATAGTACCTACTAAATTATTAGACACAGGTGTGAAGTCGCCACTTTTTTTTATACCAAAAAAAAAAAGCATTAAGAAAAAATAAATACAATTACATATTCAAAATACATCAAATGTCATTGATTGAATAGAAAAAGTACAATTGTGTAGATTAACCTTACAAGGCTTTGGTCCTAGTTACAATCTATGCCAAAAAATACAAAGCTTTCGTCCTAGTTACATTCTACCAAAATTAAAGACAAAACTAATCTACTAACCAAAATCCTAAGTTCAAGGGCTAGGTTATGGAATGGGTTAGGCACCCATTCCGCCTAGACAAAGTCTAGTCTTCTAGACTCTAATGACCATTATATGCCCTTTTTGTATGATGTTGAATGATATGTTATAACACACATGAGAAACACTTGACAAAATTAATTTAAATAAATTTGCCATATGAATAATGTCCTCTTTTTAAAGAAAAATCAGATCTATTTTGAAAAAAAAAAAAATGAGACTTGATTTGCAAAAATCAGATTTGTTTTTGTAAAAGGTAGAAAGAAAGATCTTATCAAGAAAAATCAGATCTGTTGTTGGTAGAGTTAAAAAAATGAGTTTTGATTTTTAAAAATCAGATCTATTTTTGTAAGGATAAAAAAGATAAGATTTTTTTAAAAGGAATCAAATTTGTTTTGAAAAGTTAAAAAAGTGAGATTTTATTTGTAAAAATCAAATATGTTTTTGAAAGTAAATAAAAAAAGACTTTCAAAAAGAGGATTCACGTTAATGAGACAAACTTAGTATGCATGCAACACATATTAAAAAGAAAGACTTTAACCTAACTCTTAATTCCTTCTTTGAAATTTCAAAATCTACAATTTTTAAAAGGAAAACTTTTTCAGAAAATTTTCAGATCTGTATTTAATGAAAATACAAATCATTTTTATGACCATAAAGGAATTCAGAACTATATTTAATGAAAATACAGACTAGTTTTATGACTGAAAATATACAAATCTGTACTTAATGAAAATACAGATTTGTATTTAATGAAAATATGAATCAGTTTGGAGAAAAAAAAAATTAGATATGTATTTAATTAAAATATAGATCAGTTTTGAGTTTTTTAAAAGAGTGGTTTTGATGATCATTAGCAGATTTTGAAATCAAAGAAAAAAATTAAAACAAACAATCAACTAAAGAACATGTCAATGATAATTTCAACAAAATCTAAGCATGGCAATCATGTATTAAGAACAAGGCACAATAAAAATCAAACATATTAACCGCATTCATGCAACAAACAACCACAACATACTAATTGTTGGAAAGAAAAAGAAGAAGATAGAAGAATATAACTAAATACCTCTTGCATGAGCGTGCTCTTCAAATAAAAGAATATTTTAGAAATCAAAGAAGTTTTCACTTCTTTGAGATCTAAAATATTTTACTTACAAAAAAGAAGTTTCTTCAAAGCAAAATTCTCCAGAATGTCTTTAACGTAAAGGGAGCAAAGAAGTCAGAAAAGAAGAGCCCTTGATTCTGATCTTTTTCCTCTATTTATAGAGGTTGGGATGCTTATGAAAGAAGCTGAAAGAGATTAGATACAAATTGGAACGCATCCTTATCTCTAAAAATCTGAAAAAGATAGGCTTTATCTCAATTAGGAAGCTCGCGGGCCGGGCTGGGCCAAGCATTTAGGCTAGTTGGCATTCCAAGAGTGCCGACAAGCCCTCTTTGGTGCTAGGCCTACGTGTGAGTTTTGGTTCAATTTGGACTCTATTTTTACTATTTTTTAGCTGAAAATTGCACTTAGACGCGTTTTTTATTTGTATTCTTAAAATTAATCCTTTTTTTCTTGATATTGAGGTCTTTAAAGTGATAATTGTCTTATAGATAAATATTCCAAAAAGATTTGATTATCTATAATTTCTTTGTTATCAGATTATCCACTTTATTCTCATGCAAGCAGGCCTATTTTTGACACTAACCAACAACCAATCACAAAATTATTTAATTAATTTTAATTGTTTAACCAATCAAAATTAATTTAAATTAATCACGCAAGATCAGTTCCACCCAAAAAAGTGCATGCAGATCATGAAGACTTAATCATGTGATATCTTTCAATCTAACGGTCCAATTTGGGAATTGAGCATACTGTTACGACCATTAGAATCTCGAGATCATTTTTATGATATGCAATGCATGAATTAATATAAGTAATGCAACTCTAAATTTTGGTTATGTGAATGGTTACTTTAGTCATCTTTCAAGATTAAATTATGGGTGCAAAATCGAGTGTCTATAGAATGCCCCTCATTGACAGAGCTTGCAAAGCGAATGTCAATATAAAACAAAGAAATTGATTTTAGCGGTCATGATTAAATCGTGGTTGACTTTTCAAAGATTAGCTAGCCCTGGAACCTAAAACCTTGGGAACATAGAACTAATGTTTTGTTGTTTTGAAAAATGGGAACTTGGAATACTTGATCTACTTGATAATTGATAAACCTGAATTAAATCTTGAAATCTAAGGTGACTGAGAGGCTTCTCTATCTCAATCCACATGTGGGGGGCAACTAAGAGGCTTCTCTATCTTGATTTACATGGGAGGTAAGCAAGAGGCTTCTATATCTTAGAACCAAGGGCAATTGAGAGGCTTCTCTATCTCAATCTGGAATTGTGACGACCAAGGGGCTTCTCTACCTTGATCTGAATGGGAGGTAACCAAGCGGCTTCTCTATCTTTGAACTTGGGGCAATTGAGAGGCTTCTCTATCTCAATCTGGAATTGTGATGATCAAGGGGCTTCTTTACCTTGATCTGAATGGGAGGTAACCAGGAGGTTTCTCTATCTTGGAACCTAAGGCGATTAAGAGGTTTCTCTATCTCAATCTGGAATCTAGAGGTGACCAAGGGGCTTCTCGACCTTGATCTAAAGGGGAGGTAACCAAGAGGCTTCTCTATCTTGGAACCTGGAGAGATTGAGAGGCTTTTCTATCTTAATCTGTATCTGTAGGCAACCAAGGGGCTTCTCTACCTTGACTTGGATTGGAGGTAACCAAGAGGTTTCTCTATCTCAGTATGAATCTAGGGCGATTAAGAGACTTCTCTATTTCAATTTGGAATTATGTGAACCAAGGGGCTTTTCTACCTTGATCTGAATGGGAGGTTACCAAAAGGCTTCTCTCTCTTAGAACTTGGGTTGATTAAAAGGTTTCTCTATCTCAGTCTGGAAATGGAGGCGACCAAGGGGTTTCTTTACCTTGATTTGGATGGGAGGTAACCAAGAGGCTCCTCTATCTTGGAACTTAGGATGATTGAGATGCTTTTCTATCTCAATCTTGAACTGTGGTGACTAAGGGGCTTCTCTACCTTAATCTGAATGGAAGGTAACCAAGAGGCTTCTCTATCTTGGAACCTGAGGCGATTGAGAGGCTTCTCTATCTTAATCTAAATCTGGAGGCGACCAAGGGGCTTCTCTACCTTGATCTGAATGGGAGGTAACCAAGAGTCTTCTCTATCTTGGAACCTAGGCGATTGAGAAGCTTCTCTATCTCAATCTTTAATTGTGGCGACCAAGGGGCTTCTCTACCTTAATCTGAATGGGAGGTAACCAAGAGACTTCTCTATCTTAGAACCTAGGGCGATTGAGAGGCTTCTTTATCTCAATTTTCATCTGGAGGTGACCAAGGGGCTTCTCTACCTTGATTTGAATGGGAGGTAACCAAGAGACTTCTCTATCTTGGAACCTGGGGTGATTGAGAGGTTTCTCTATCTCAATTTGAATCTAGAGGTGACCAAGGGGCTTCTCTACCTTGGTCTGAATGGGAGGTAACCAAAAGGCTTCTCTATCTTGGAACCTGGGTGATTGAGATACTTCTCTATCTCTATCTTGAAGTGTGGTGACCAAGGGGTTTCTCTACCTTGATCTAAATGGGTGGTAACCAATAGGTTTCTCTATCTTGGAACCTGGGGTTTTGCCTGCAAAAGTCGAAAATTTGGGATTAGATTTTAAATGATGGGTGCACTGTTGTTCAACTATTTTGAGATGTGTGATTTTCCTCTCTCTTTTTCTTTGACTTTAATTTTCCTCTTTAGAAGGAAAGCCTTGATTGATTTTTTTAGTCCTTTGATAAGGTTTTTTTTTTTTTTTTTTCTTCCTCTTCTGTTTCTTTGAAATTTGAAATTTGAAATTTTATACCCTTTGTTCTTGACCATCCTTGAAAATTTATTTTCCCTTCCTTCAAAATTGAAATTTTCTTGAAATCGACACCATCTGTCTTCGAAAATCTTTGAATTTTTTTTATTTCATCTTTCTTCTTCCTTAAAAAAAAAAAACAATAAATATATATATATATATATACATATATATATTTGGGTGAGTTGACTAAGTCAACTCAGTCAAACCTAAGTTGACTTAACAACTCAGGTGAGTTAAAAGTGGGGTGGCCGAATTTTTGGCCCCCTTTTTTCCTTGTCTTCATCTCCTTTTTTTTTTTTTTTTTTTTTTCACACTTCATTCTTCCACCATTGTCAATATTCACAAGCTTCTTCCACTTGCATTTTCTTCATCTTCCCACCATTTCTTCCTTAGAAAATCACTTCCCTAAACTTCTAAACTTGCCTTCATTCATTTCCCTAAATATCTTTTCAGATCTTTTTATTCTTGACCACCTTTGCAACAAACCCATCTTCAAACCTTCAGTTTTTGCATTTTCAATGGCATCTTATAAGGGACCATCTTTTCTTACTTTCAATGGGAAGAAATACCACCCATTCCTTGAACGGAATGAGGAAGAGGGGCTCCTTCAAGAACCTAAGATCCATGCTCCACACTTCAAAAAGGACTTCAAGGTGAGCTCATTTTTTTTTTTCTTTTTTCTTTTTTTTTTTTGGTTTCTTTGTTGGTAACTTTGTTGATTTTATGCTTTGTTGAGAGCTTGATGTTGAGACATTGTCATTTTGTTGTTGTTTGTTCTTGTTGGAATTTTGAACATTGTATGATTTGGTTGGAAACCCTTGTCTGATCATGTTGTGCTCTTGGCTTTGGGGCATATTTGAATTATTGAGTTATTTGCATGATGAAATTTGGACAATTTTGATGACTCATGAAGCTTGGCAGTGTATGTAACTTGTGGTATTTTTGAATGAATTTTGACTTGAATTTTATGGGTATTGAAATCATGAGAACTTGATGTGTAGGCTTGATTGAACAAACTCATTTTTGATTAGTGTGGAAATTTTGTTGGAATGTGTAAGTCTTATTTCATGAGCATTGAAACTTTTAGGGGTATGGGTATGGAAAATTTTTGTGGTGGTATGGATTTTTGCGTTGGACATGGGAATTTTTTTTTTTTTTTGTTAGACATGGAATTTTTTTGTTGGATATGGAAAATTTTTTGTTGGTGTTAGACAAGGAATTCTTGGCATAGGATTTTTGTTGGTCATGAATGGACATCTCAATGATTAGCTAAATTGTGTTTTGTAGAACTTCAAAAGTAGAGGTAGCCTCTAGGCGTTGAAAGGCATATGGGAGATATTGTCCCCGGAAATTAAGAACATCATTAATGAAGCCGGCTTCCAAACCTTTTTCCATGCTCTATTAGATCATGATACCATTAAGTATAAGGATCTCTAATTACTCCTTGCTTTGTTAGAGCGATTCTAGGACACTACTTGCACTTTCCATTTTCCAGGCATTAGTGAGGTGATGTTGACACCCTATGACTTCTCATCCATTACTAGCTTGAAACTGGTTGGTGAAAGAATTAAAGTTAATGATTTCATCACCTCAGGAGAGATTAAAAGTCTTTTGGGTGTGATGCCTTCAAAAATTAGGAGCAAAAATGTGTCCTTGATGTGGCTGTACACCAATATTGAGAACTATAAGACTGTAGCAACCGGCACCTGCATGTTCATGCTTCTTTTCGTTGGAACTCTCTTATGTCTAGACTTGGGTAGTACTGTGAGCTTGCACTATTTGTGGAGTTTGAGGGATATTGGCCAAATCAAACATTATGATTGGGGTGGCATGGCTTATGCAACCCTTTTGCACTTTATGACTCAACTTTCTTGACATAGCCTCTTAAGCTTAGGAGGTGCACCATTTGTTTGCCAAGTGAGGTTTTGAATTCTTGGCTATGTGTGTTTTGGAAGGTCATTTTGGTTGTTGTGCCATTAATGATGTGTTGATTTTCTCTTCGGTCTAGATGTTTGAGTATTTTGGAGGTTGATCCTCAAGTTTTGGAGGACGTTGGCGACATGTATCCAAGGTTTCTTCAGTGGCTGCCTAAGTATCATTTGTCAATGCCTCCTAAGGATTTTTTGCAAGCTTGGCACATGGTGATTAATAACTTGACTACAAATGATGTGAGTGTTTTGTTCTAGGGGTTGTGTTTGGTTGAGAGTTTTTGTATTCTTTCTTTTTTGTGCTATGTGGTTTGGCTTCTTTTCATTTTGAGTTTTTTGTAATTTTTAGATGTCTTTGGATCCTTGGCATAGTTGTGAGGAGCGTGCTGAGTATGAATGGGCTCAAGAGCTGAATGGTCGTCAAGTGTTGTTTGAGTGTAGCCATGGGAGATATTGGTATCTTGATGATCGGGTATTAACTCAAGTTCAACATGTGTACCCTCTTGAGATGATTCTAGTTTATCCTTGTCCTTCCATCCGATTGGCGGACCTCTTAGCTCGAGTCTGCCATGTTGTGTCGAGGACACCAGGAGACTATCTTGAATTTGTCCAGACTCAATTGCAAGGTTGTATGGCTGGCATTCCTATAACCTTAGTAGCTTCCTTTCTTTCCAAAGTCAATTTGCATCATGCCTTGCATTTCTTATACTCCTTGTTTCAACTTTTTTGAAAATGTCTGCATGTTGTACAGTTAGGCTTCATCCTCTGAAGAGGAGGAGAGTCCTCCTCCGAGCCATGTGGATGGCTCTTTTAGTTCTTTCATGGAGACATATCCTTATTTTCCTTCCTGGCAATATGAAGTGATGAACCCTGATAGGTCATACAGCTCTATGAATCTAAACCAACCAGAGTACACCCCATATGTCCCTTGGAATGACCTAGTATGTTCTTGAATCCTTTAGTCTCTTGTCCTCATTTTTGTTCATTAAGTTATTTGTGAACTTGTGGATCTGTGCTTCAGGTTAGTGTTGATCTTGTGGAAGAAAGCATGCGGATGATTGGAGGTTTGCAATTGGTGGCGTGCACTTAGTCATCTCAATATGTGCTCAATGAAATGAATTGGGTAAAAGATGATGCTTCCCTAGTGTTTCTTCTTGAACTTCCATGATAATGAATTTAGCACTTATCTCTATTGATTCTTTAGAACAACCAAATGGCAATGGCTAATGCCAACACAAAATCCATGGATGAGAGAATTGGAAATCTTAAACTTCAGAACCAGCAACAAGAATCCCTGTTTTATGCAAATCAGGAAGGAGACACTGTGGGTGGCTCCTCTAGGGGTAGGTCTAGGAGATCTTCCCACAGGCAAACCCAAAGTCCAAATGATGCTTGACCTTTATTTTAATTTTCCTACAAAGACAAGAAAAAGTGTTAGACAAATTTGTATTAATTTCCGCTGTTAGCTTTTTATCTTTGCATTGCTTTTGATCTTGTTGAAACTCAGATGAGACAAGTTCAGAATTCACTTGATGAAGTCTTATAGTAAACAATTTGAACATATCTGGCCACTTCTGATGGGATTTGCACTTACCTGAATGAGGCACGACTAAATGCCCTTAGTTTGAAAACTTTATGCATGATGACCCTTCACCTTTTTTAAAAGAATTTTTATCCTCACTTTTTTCTTTCCTTTTTTTTTTTTTTTTTTTTTTAAAAAACGAGTGATGTAAGGTTGAATTTATTCAACCATCTAATTGGCTTTATTCCGTGCCAAATTTGCTTGTAAATCAGCATTTAGTAACCCTGTATTTAGGTGGGATTGTTGTAAGGGTAGTGAGTGAGATAGTGTGAAGATTTCTCAAGAGTGTGCAAGAAAACAGAGTGTCGCGGCTGGGACTCGCGGGTGGACTCGCGGCTTCAACCCGCCAGAAGATGCACACGTGCCAAGCATGCTGGAAGATGAACAGTCATGCTAGCTGGAGCACTACAGGACAAAACAGGACAAATGGCCATACGGTTAACTCGCGACTGGATCTCGCGACTTGGTCAAGCCGCGAGGTCAAGCCGCGAGCCACCCCTGTTTTGGAAAAACCTGACGTTTCGCATTCCTCTTCACTCCAGTATAAATACCCTTTTTAACCCACGATTGAAAGAGAGCTTCCAGAGAGAATTTTGAGAGAGAAACCCTAAAGAAAAACCAGATTGTTTCACCCACAATCTCTACCTTAGAGTCTCATCAAATTCCCTCACTCTCTTCCTCTCCATTGTCAAATCCTTGAGAGGCATTATCCCAAACCTGGTTCTCACCATTATCATCCCTGTGAGACAGACGTTTGGAGTTCTGGGAAGCAGTTAGGAAGGAGCCAATATTCATTGGTTGATGCTACGGTGTAGTAGCGGAATCCGGAAAGCTAGAAAAGAAAAAGGTTCGGCGCAACCTCGTTGGAGCAAGAAGCTTGGAAGGCTTAGGTGCATTGGGTAGATTAGGCTTGGAGGGTCTATTGCTGTCCTTGTATCCCAACTGTATTTTCTAGTGGATTGATTACCGCTTGGAGGGCGGCGGAGAGGTTTTTCGCCGAGGTCTTCAGTTTCCTCTTCGATAACACATCCGGGTGTTATCTCTGTGTTTGCATCTTCCTTCCTCTCTATCTCTGCCTTTACATTATCTGCTGTGGTTTATTTTGTTGTGGCTTAGATAGTTGTTTAATCAATTCCATATTATAGCATATGTTAAGTTTCCGCACACTAGTTGTTTGACATATTGCTTGGGTTGGTTAAGTTGGTTTTTGGGGGTCTAAACGTTCAAAAGTGTTTTTGTACACGTTTTTGAACTTTCAATTGGTATCAGAGTGGGTACACATCTGTTTGGTTTCATTACCATTGTGTGATCCTTGACTCCCTTTTTGAGATGGATAGGTCTCAATCCCTTAATGCACCTCCATATTTTGATGGAAGTAATTATGCATTTTGGAAGGTTCGTATGAGAGCCTTTTTATGCTCTATTGATGAATCCGTGTGGGATGCTGTTGAGATTGGTTGGACCAAACCTGAGGCAGCAAAATCCACATGGGATAAGGCAGCACTTGCTGCATCTAATGCTAACAGTAAAGCACTAAATGCTATTTTCTGTGGTGTGTCTCCAGATGAATTTCACAGGATTTCTCACATTACCATTGCCAAAGATGCATGGGAGATTCTGGAAACAACTTATGAAGGCACAAAGAAAGTGAAAGATACC
This sequence comes from Quercus robur, assembly GCF_932294415.1. Classification (NCBI taxonomy): domain Eukaryota; kingdom Viridiplantae; phylum Streptophyta; class Magnoliopsida; order Fagales; family Fagaceae; genus Quercus; species Quercus robur. The sequence continues at coordinate 27,889,618 of NC_065537.1, read as the reverse complement.
AAGTTACAAATGCTGACCACTCGGTTTGAGGAGCTCAAGATGAGTGAGGATGAGTCTTTCGACTCTTTCTATGGGAAGTTAAATGAAGTGGTTGTCAGTAAGTTTAACTTGGGGGAGAAGATGGAGGACTCAAAGGTTGTAAGGAAGATCCTTCGATCATTGCCGGAAAGCTTCCGTGCTAAAGTGACAGCCATTGAAGAGAGCAAGGATCTTGACGACATCAAGGTGTAGGAGCTGGTTGGTTCTCTACAGACCTATGAGATGTCACTGCCAAATCAACGGAAGGGCAAATCCCTTGCTCTAAAGACCACTAATGAGAAGGTGGAAGATCAAGGCTCATCGGGAGAAGATATGGTGGACAAGGATGTAGCCTATCTTGTTAAAAATTTCAAGAAGTTTTTGAAATTCAAAAACAATGGAAAATTTGATGATAAGAGAAAATTCCAAAATTCTGGAAGGGAGAAGAGGGATTTCAAAAGGAAAGATGGAAAAGAATCCCAATCCACACAAGGTGTCACTTGTTTTGAATGCGACGGGCATGGACACTTCAAGAAGGAATGTCCTAATTATTTGAAATCGAAAGGCAAGGTGTATGCCACGACCTTGAGTGATTCAGACTCGTCCGACTCAGAATCTGAAGAGAGCTGTGATGGAGAAGGGAACTACTCAGCTTTCATGACGATTGCTCATGTTGAGTCTTCGGATGAATTGAATTTGCTTGTTCAAGACCTTGGAGAACATAGTGAGGATGACTCACTAGGAATTGTTGAAGAATCGGAAGCTGAAAAAGAAGAAAGCGCAGCAACTCTTCAAGAAAATTACAACTCACTCTTGGAGAAGTCGAGTGAATACACAAGGGTGGCCAAGGCTGCTGTGAGAAAGATGAAGAAGGCTGAGGAGGACTACAAAAGTCTCCTAATCCGGTATAGGGAGGCCAAATGCGAGATTGAAACTCTGAATGGTGAGCTCTCCGAAGCTTACACTAAAGTGAGATTTCTTGAAAGTGAGGTTGTTCAAGCAAATGCAAAAATAGAGAGGGTCACCACCAAGAAGCTAGATGATGTTATATCATCTCAAAAGAGCTTTTCAGACAAATCCGGACTGGGATTTACCGGAGGAAGTAGCTCAACTGGAAATGTCACTAAAGAAGTGAAGTTTGTGAAGGCCAAAGATCCAGTTGTAGCTGACCCTATTGGTGTGAAGCTCGAGGTGGAGGAGAAGAAGAATGTGGTGGACCAACGGATGCTGAATCATCGTAATCAGTATGTGGGCAGGTCTGAGTCTCGTGCCAAGTCACGTCCTCGACCACAAAGAGGTCCTAGAGGAATGTATGTGTGCCATTATTGCGGACTTCAAGGGCACACTCGACCAAATTGCCAAAAGCTGAAAGCAAAGAACAGTGCAACTCCTCAAAGGTCAGGAGGACCAAGAATTGATAGGAGAACTTGGGCAGGTGATCAACCTAGAGAGCAAAATGGAGATTCCGGAATGATGAACGTGATGAAGATGATTGGTGCATTCACCAACTGCTTAGAAAGCTTCTCACGAAGGTTTGAAAGCCCTAACTCCCGTACCCAATCCTTTAAGGAAATCACCCCAAACGCAAGTGACGTGTGGGTGAAAAGGGGTACTCATGCATAAGCATTACAACATGTCCATGCATTAATACTTCCTATGCTTTGTGACTATGTTTGTTTGGTATGCTTGTTGTTTTTGATTTTGGTTGTTTGTTTGTGAATATTTCTTAATTGTGTTTTATCAATCTTTTTGTTTCTTGAGTCAAAAATCCAAAAATTACATAAAAATTTGAAAATCAAAAAGCTTGATTGACTTTGTTGAGTTTTTGTCTTAAAACTCGTTTTGCCTTGTACCTTTGTGCTAATGGCTTTGTGCATTTTCGAGCATTGCTTGTTTTCATGCACTCATATCACTATGGGAAAAATCTTGAAATCTATGTGATTGTTGTAAATAGATCTTCAAACTTGTCATGAATGATTAGTGAATGGTTATGTTGATCTTGAAACATGCATGGACTTGTGTCTATATCTCTTCCCACTTTTTATTTTTTTGTTGTTTTGCTAAAAAGAGCTCACCAAATGTAAATCTCCAAATGAAAAGAGATATTGAGCTGCAAAAGCCTGTCGCACATTCTAGTATTTGACTAGGAAAAAGGGTAAGCGACCGTATATTAAAAGTGAAATTTCTTTCAAAAAGGCCAAAGGCCTGTTCTTCAAAGAAAAGTGTTGACTATTTATCTCACAATGAGAGATGATTGCCTCAAAAGATCAAATGTTAAGGCTGAAAGTGGAGTCAAATGAAAAACTCCAAGTTATGATTATCAAGTTATGTGGGAGGTCATATATTCATATTTCTATAATTGAGATTGGTCACATGATCTTGTACTAATTGTGTATGCCTTGGTTGAATTGATCATTGAAGCTTCACATTAGACAAAGGACTATCTCATTGTTGATATCCACACACAACACACAAGTTTATGTTCGATAAATGCCATATTCATTTGTGTGATTGTACTTGATAAAATGTGTTTTCACATGCTCAATCTTTGTTAATTCAAGCACAAAAAGATTTTTGAGTGTTTTAGGTGTTTTTGGAAAGTGTTTTGCTGGAAAAATCTGAAAATTTCAAAAGTTCAGTATTGCCCTGTTTTGGCGGCTCAGTCGCGGGTATGTCAAGTCGCGTGCCTAAGTCGCGTCTTCGCTGGTCTGTTTTGGTGACTTGTTCGCGAGTGGAAGGTTCAGTCGCGAGATTCACTCAGAGATTTTCGCGGCTCAGCTCGCGACTCACTCGCGGGTAGACCTTCCAGTCGCGAAAAACACTTAGAAAATTTTTTCAAAATTTGGTTCTTATGTGCTTTGGCGGCTTGAGCTGGCGACTGTGTGGCGACTTAATCCAGTCGCGAAAATCGCGTGTTTTGCAGAAACAGGAGCAGTTTTTAAACCTCTTTCAGTTTTCCCTCGAACTTTTGTAACTGTTCATCTTCTCTTAAAACTGTTGTTTTCTCCCAAAACTCTTCGTGAATCCATTTTTCAAACCCTTTTGGTGCTTCGTTTCTTCTCCAAATCATCAAGAAAAGGTATGGGTTTTGCTTTCTCAATCTCAGTTTCTTTTTCCTGCATATTTCTGTTACTGTTTGGACTGGTATTGTGTTCGTTATTCTTATCTCTATGTGTATTGGGTATGGAGTGTCCTGTTTTGATATTGTTCTCACCTGTTTTCATGCTGAGCAGTCACAATGTGTATTTCATTGTTCTGTTTTTTTTTTTTTTGCCTCTTATTGAATCTGAGAATCTTTTCTGAAATGGGTTTGGTGTTTATCTGTCTTACTCATTACACTTGCCTGAATATTGATGTTGGTGTTTGTTTTTGGTCACTGAGTGGTTTTGATATCATAATGTATGTCTCTCATCCACGTGCTCCCGTGTGGATGTTTGGTTTCTTCATGATTGAAATATTCTCCCTATGTTCATTCCTCTGATGAAGTGTTTTATGCTATCTGCTCAAAATGTTCAAATGTTGTTTCTAATTGCATATCATGGTCATGTTAACCTGACTCAATGACAGTTGTGGTGTCTTTCTTTGTCTTGGTGCACTTTTACCAAGTTTGTTGCTCGTATTAGTTTGTACTTCTGTGTTTTGTTGGAAGGTTTGGTTGGGTCTGCACTATATTAAGTCTGGTTTTCATATTGAAATACTGTTTATACTGAATCTTGTTGACAATTTTTTGTGGGGTATTGTTGCTTGGTTCTTTTCTGTTGGCCTGTTCTCTTGCAGATGTCTCGTCGATCTTCCAGGGGTAAAGACACTGTTGCTGACGAACCAGCAACCCCAGTTGCTAAAAGGACTCGTCTATCATCTCAAGCATCTCAAGATCCCAATGAGGATAGATTCAGAGTTCCCCTGAACTCACACGCCTACTCAAATGTGTTTGACAAGTCAACAACTATAGTGGAGCGGGTAGTAGAGTTCAACACCTTAGGGACTACATTCATGCCTCGAATCTTTGAGAAACGAGACTGGGAAAACTTGTTCGGAAACTTTGATGATCCAATGGATGAGCTGGTCAAAGAATGCTTCTCCAATGCATCTGATCTTGGACCTGTCCTCGTTTTCTGGGTCAGAGGAACAGAGTTTAGTGTTACCCCAGACTCCATCGCAGATCTTCTCGGCATCACCAGACCTCAGAATGTGAATTTAACTCCCTATGATGAACGAAATCCAGAGGTTGGGGAAATTCTACAAATCCTAGGACACGATCATGAGGTGTCTAGTGCATGAACTTCCATCAGCACCGCAAAGTTTGCACCTGAGTTGACCACACTGAAGTTGATCATGTTCACCAATCTCTACCCACTGTCCAACACTACATTCATCAATCTTGGGAGAGCTATATTTCTGTGTGATCTCATTACCGGAGCCCCCATTGATATATGTGCTCACATCTACTACAACTTGAGGAAGACCGCGTGTCGATCTACAGCTCGAGGAATCATTCCATTTTGCAGTCTCGTCATGAAGCTCATCCTTAGTGCAGGCATTACTCCTCCTGCAGATGGTAAAATGTTGACTCGTCAACGTCCCATTTCTTTGTTCACTCTTCAAGCGAGCAGAAGTCACTCCTCCAAATCACCAAGAAGTGCTCACATCTCTCCGATTCCTTCATTTGCCCCTGACTCAGAGACACCTGCACATACCACATCTGCATCTCGTGATGTTCCTGAAGCTTCACAGGCTGGTATTCCGCAAGCACAAACTGCTTCTCATACTGACAGAGTTGGCAGTGTTCTTGAGCATATTCAGAAACGCATTGATGAGCTTGTGGCACTTCTTTACTCCACAAACAACCATGTCCAAATGCGCCTCGAGACTATGGAGAATCAGCTAGATGAGATTCAACGAAAGTTGGACGAGAGTCTTTAGCTATTCGTGACAAAAAGGGGGAGAGCATTCAGTAAGGGGGAGAAAAGTTCAAAGGGAAGTGTGCATAGTGATAGGGGGAGTACACACATACTTTTGTTTTTCGTCTTATCTTCTAAACTTATGGATTTTATGGTTTTGATACACTGTGTTTTGGTGTATATCTGTTTCTAACTCTTTTCATATACTCTTGGTTTAAACTTTAATATATGTTTGATGATGTTGTTCAGGTATTTGTTGGTTTGTACCCATATGCTTATGTAAGCTTTTAGGGTTATTATTTTATGCATAGTTTGTAGGCTTTATGGTATGTATCATGCTTAAGTGCAGCCTTTATGCTATGTTGAAATCAGTACTTTAATCTAAATGTTCTGCATTGTGATTGTTGTACTGTCACTCTTGTGCCCTTGTAGGATTGTTCCTAGATGCATATGCCTTGTGTGCTATGCATTGGTTGAGTGTTGAGCATACAAGTGTCTTGCCTTGTGCTTGTTAACTTGTATGTCCTTGTGTTCATTCCAAGTGTGAATGAGCACTGTGATCACTACCTTGTGGTGTTCACTTGGTTGATCAAGCCATGGTTTGTTTATTAACTCCATCTTTGCTTGATCTCATATTGCCTGTTTCATATGCATTTATAATTTTCTGCTTACAATGATCATGGTGTATTGTTGTGTTTCAGGAGTTTATGTTCATATGATTCAAGTGCTTCACAGCTTCTAGAGTTAGGTGTGAGTGAGTTTTGATCAACTGTTCCCAACTCACATGTTAAGTCTAGAGTCTGTTTTAGGGTTTTGTCACGGAATAGCCAAAGGGGGAGATTGTAAGGTTGAATTTATTCAACCATCTAATTGGCTTTATTCCGTGCCAAATTTGCTTGTAAATCAGCATTTAGTAACCCTGTATTTAGGTGGGATTGTTGTAAGGGTAGTGAGTGAGATAGTGTGAAGATTGCTTAAGAGTGTGCAAGAAAACAGAGTGTCGCGGCTGGGACTCGCGGGTGGACTCGCGGCTTCAACCCGCCAGAAGATGCACACGTGCCAAGCATGCTGGAAGATGAACAGTCATGCTAGCTGGAGCACTACAGGACAAAACAGGACAACTGGCCATACGGTTAACTCGCGACTGGATCTCGCGACTTGGTCAAGCCGCGAGGTCGAGCCGCGAGCCACCCCTATTTTGGAAAAACCTGACGTTTCGCATTCCTCTTCACTCCAATATAAATACCCTTTTTAACCCACGATTGAAAGAGAGCTTCCAGAGAGAATTTTGAGAGAGAAACCCTAAAGAAAAACCAGATTGTTTCACCCACAATCTCTACCTTAGAGTCTCATCAAATTCCCTCACTCTCTTCCTCTCCATTGTCAAATCCTTGAGAGGCATTATCCCAAACCTGGTTCTCACCATTATCATCCCTGTGAGACAGACGTTTGGAGTTCTGGGAAGCAGTTAGGAAGGAGCCAATATTCATTGGTTGATGCTACGGTGTAGTAGCGGAATCCGGAAAGCTAGAAAAGAAAAAGGTTCGGCGCAACCTCGTTGGAGCAAGAAGCTTGGAGGGCTTAGGTGCATTGGGTAGATTAGGCTTGGAGGGTCTATTGCTGTCCTTGTATCCCAACTGTATTTTCTAGTGGATTGATTACCGCTTGGAGGGCGGCGGAGAGGTTTTTCGCCGAGGTCTTCGGTTTCCTCTTCGATAACACATCCGGGTGTTATCTCTGTGTTTGCATCTTCCTTCCTCTCTATCTCTGCCTTTACATTATCTGCTGTGGTTTATTTTGTTGTGGCTTAGATAGTTGTTTAATCAATTCCATATTATAGCATATGTTAAGTTTCCGCACACTAGTTGTTTGACATATTGCTTGGGTTGGTTAAGTTGGTTTTTGGGGGTCTAAACGTTCAAAAGTGTTTTTGTACACGTTTTTGAACTTTCAAGTGATGTAGGTGTTTCTTTTGAAAAAAAATGGACAAAGCACGTCTCAATGCCCCAATTTGAAAATCCATGCAAATTTTCGAGAAACTTTATTTCACAATCAATTTTTTGAGTGAAAAACAGAGTCTAAATGGACCCGTAAAGTGCCAGAAAACACAAACAGGGTAATCAAGCCTTGGTTGAGATGGATGCCAATCGGCACTTTGGGCACACCCAATTTTGCCCCGATTCCTAGCACTTTTCCAATGCGTTTTATGTGTTTTTAAGTTTTCAAAAAATATTTTCTCCGTTTTGGACTATGAAACACTTTTCTAGTCAGCTACAAACTATTGAAACCTATTTAAACCTATTTAAACCTGGATAGGGACTGCGGTAGCTTATTTTAGCACCAATCCTGAAAACAAATCTCTGAATCAAAGTTATCAAGAAACAATACTCACATGTAAGAGTTATACATGGCTAACAATCAAAATTTTCCTCAATCAACCATTCATGATATAAATAAATGGGTTTGTAGCTTTGATTTTAGTACCAAGACCAACTTTACAGCCTACATGCTAGAGGGAATCAAGGCTTTGAGGAATGTCAAGATCAAGTGGGATTTCCTCCATGCTGCTGTGACGTTTTGGGATACTAAAGACCATGTATTTTGATTTAAAACTGTTGAACTTTGTCCCACAATTGAAGAATTAAAGGCCACATGGTGAATCTTCATGTAGTTGTTTTGGGACTAATTAACAAATGTACTCATGGAGTGACTAACAACATGTAGAAGAATTTTGGCTTAGCTCTTTGCTTTGTGGGAGAATTTTTTTCTTTGTTCTGGAAGGCCTGGTTTTGTGGATGCTCGAGCTATTGGCATTTTGAGTCAAGTTAAGGATGGTGATAATCCTACTTCTCTGATCTTGGCAAAAACTCTTTTAGGATTGAGCTCTGTATTTCTTGGTGGAGAGTCACAAATCTTTCTTGGGAGTCCTTTGACTTTGTAGATATGGTTGATGGAAAGATTGGACATGATTGCCATGCCTACTATTGCTGATTATGGTCCTAGAAATTTCCTTAGTAGGACTGCCCTTAAAACTGAGTGTCAAACTGAAAGCGACTCGTTGAAATTTTTGACCAAGAAATCTAGTGTCTCAATTCGATGGAATTGTTATTGGTGGAAGTGCCCAACTCCTTTGTTGTGGTCCCTGGGATTAGATCACATCTTCATAGTTGGATTAAGGAGAGCAACTTTATATAAGGCGGATAAACTCTTGAGGCAATTTCAATATAAGCAAGGAATGCCTCATGGAAAAGGTAGAAAATATTTCATTCCTGTGGACACAAATCCTAATTCTACAAGAAATATGTTGTTGAGATGGCTGACCAAGTGGATCAATCTTTTGTTAAGGTTCACTTTCACAAGATGACCATGGAATATTCTAACTAGTTGGTGAACAAGATTGCGAATAAGGAGGTTGACACGGTTGCTATGAGAAAACTATTTCTTAAGGACAACTGAGAAGAACATGAGGCTGATAACTATGAGTTTAGAAGGAAGGACAAAGATGACAAAGTACCTAGCACAGATGGAACCAATGAACAACCAAAGGAGTAAAGACTGAAGAAAAAATGATCTTCTTATTTTTGGCTTTGAACACATTTATTTTAAGAGTTGATGTAAAACTCTTAGGTTTAGGAATTATTTAGGACTTTCAAGTTAAGAGTTCTATTTAGGGTTTAGGTTTTTAGGGTTTTTTTTTTTTTTTTTTTTTTTTTAATGGTTTGGTTTAGGGTTTGGGTTTTGTTTCTGTGTAATGGCATGGTTTAATGGAATGGTTAGATTTTGAAAACAATTTTTTTTTGGCTTAATGGGTAAATGGTGGGTTTGGGGAAGCTGACTGGACCAATACATGGTTGCCTACACACCTCCTTGGTAGAAGGATTAGGTCATCGCGTAGTTCATTTTATTTACCTTAACTTTTGCCTAGGCCGCCCTTTCGGGTTTTCAACCTAGTAGGCTCTCTCGCTCTCTCTTTTTTACACTCCTTTTGTGTAGATCGCCCTTTTGGGTTTTCAACCTACCACTTTTTTTTTTTTTATGCCCTAATTTTTTGCCTAGATCGCCCTTTCCGGTTTTCAGCCTAGCGAGCTTTTTTTTTTTTTTTTTTTTTTTACCAAACCAAGAAAGGAAATAACATAATTTGCAATCATTTTAGATGAGGTGTTTTCAGACTACCACCTCTGATGTGGTATTTCTTCAATTGATCCATGTTGGTTGGCTTAGTAAAAGAGTTTGCATCTAATTCCATCAACCTTACTGCTCCCCCAAAGTATATCTGCTTGATAATATATCGGCCTGCTCAATTTTGCTTGAACTTCCCATTTGTCTCTTGAATTAGGGCTTGGATATCTTTCAACAATAAATCCCCCAACTTCAAATCTCTAGTTCTTACTTTCTTATCAAAAGTTTTCCTTAGTCTCCTTTGGTAACCTTGAATGTGGTACAAGGCCTTGAGTCTCTTCTCATCCATTATGCATAATTGGTCATATCTACTTTGCAACCGATCTACTTCAGGGATTTCACTCTCTAGTACTATTCTCAACGAATGAACACCCATTTCAATGGGAAGGACTACTTCCATCCCATACACCAATGAATAAGGAGTGGCCCCTGTGGAAGACCGAATTGAGGTCCTATACCCCCAAAGTGTATAGGGTAATTGTAGATGTCAATCCTTGTAGTTCTTCATGCTCTTCTTTAGAATTTGCCCTAATTTTTTTTTTTTGCAACCTTAACTGCCCCATTGGTCAATGGACGATAGGGTAAGGATTTATGGTGTTGAATATTGAACTGTCAAAGTAGCCTCTCCTTTTCTCCATTGAAATGCAGCCCATTGTCAAAGATCATTTCATGTGGTACCCCATATTTATAAATGATATTAGTCTAAATAAATTGAGCAACTTTCTTCGAGTTCAAAACCTTGTATGAGGCAGCTTACACCCATTTAGTGAAGTAATTAATAGTAACCAGTATAAATTCATGGCAATCGGATGTTGTTGGGTGAATTTTCCCATTAATATCTATTCCCCATGTAGAAAACAGTTAGGGTGAAGTCATGGTATGTAATGGCATAGGTGGCATGTGCTTCAGATCTCCATGGACTTGGCATTGATGGCACTTCCGAACATGAGCTGCACAGTTTGCTTCCATAGTAGTCCAGTAATAACCTTGTCTCATTATTTTCTGTGATAGCATGTGTGCATTCATATGTGGCCCATAACTTGACTCATGAACCTCTTCAATTATTTGTTATGCTTCCTTGGCAGTCACACAAAGGAGATGAATTTTGTCATATGATCTTTTGTAAAGCCTCTCCCTATAAATAATATAATTAGTGGATAACCTTCTAATGATCAATTGGTAATTCTTGTTTGTAGACTTTGGGTATGTCCTATCCTTGAGGTACTGTAGGATGTTTGAATACCATTCACCTTCCTCATTCTTTTCCTCATTTTCTTCTATTGACATGCAATAAACTAGCTCTTCTTTTTGTTCCACCATTATTGGTCGAGCTTCATCTTCCGTAGGTCCATCCATCATGGATGCCATTGTTGTTAAAGCATTAGTAATCTAATTTTACATTCTTGGCATATACTATTACTGAATCTTACTGAATTTCGAGGCCCACCTCTGAAGACATTCATGATAAGGCAATAGTTTTTCTTCCTTGATCTTCCACTTGTTCTGAATCTGAGAAATTGTCAAGGCTGAATCACCATATACTTCCAACTTTTTCACTCCAAGGCCTAAGGCCACTTGTAACCCCATAATGCAAGCTTTGTATTTAGTGGCATTATTAGTGCAAGAAAGTTGAGCCTACTAGAGAATGGGATGTGTGTCCTTTTTAGAGAAATTAAGAGAACTCTAATGCCATTCCTATTTTGATTAGTTACTCCATTAAAGTACATCTTCCATGATTCTAACTCTATCCCCATGATATCCTCATCTAGAAAGTCTCCTTGGATTTCTTCAGCTTCTTCAGGTGAACAGTAGGCTAAGTGATCAGTTGTTGCTCTACCTTTCATAGAATTCTGAGTCACATATTTAATATCAAATTCTGACAAAAGTAGAACCCATTTAGCTATCTTCCCATCTTGCAAAGGCTTTTCCATGAGATATTTCAAAGGGTCTAGTCTTGCAATCAACAAGATCTTGAAAGCAAGCATATAATGTCTGAGTTTACGGGTTGCCCATACAAGTACTACACATGCCTTCTCAAGTGGTGAATACTTCTCTTCATAAGCTAGCATCTTCTTGCTAATGTAGTAGATCGCATTCTCCTTCCTAGACTCCTCTAGGTATTTAGCAAGCAAAGCCCCCATTGTTGTATCCGTAGTTGTGAGATACAACAATAGTGGCTTTTTAGGTACTGGTGGGACCAGTATTAGTGGCTTTATCAAATAATTCTTAATCTTTTCAAAAAATTCTTGACATTGTTCATTCCATACTGTGGGAATTTCTTTCTTGAGCAGTCAGAAAAGTGTCTCACATGTCATGGTGAGTTGGGCTATGAATTTGCTGATGTATTGTATCCTCCTTAAAAATCCTCAGATCTCCATTTTAGTCCTTTGAGGCTTAATCTCTACAATTGCCTTGTTTTTTTCAGGATCGACTTCAATTCCCCTCTAACTTACCATAAACCCCAACAGCTTTCCGAATGTGACACCAAAAGTGCACTTCTTTGGATTCAACCGCAACTTATAAAATTGGATTCTTTCAAAGAACTTCTGTAAAGCTAGTATATGCCCTTCACGGTCTTTGGACTTCACTATCATGTCATCAACAGAAACTTCCACTTCTTTGTGAATTAAATCATGTAACAAAGTAGTGGCTGCACATTGGTAAGTAGCACCAGCATTCTTAAGGCCAAATGGCATGACCTTGTAGCAATACGTCCCCCATGGAATAATGATGAAGGTCTTCTCCATATCTTTTGGTGCCATCTTTATCTGATTGTATCCTGAAAAACCATCCATAAATGACAACAAGGCATGTCCTTCTATTTATCAACTAGGATGTCAACGTGAGGCAAGGGAAAATCATCTTTCGGGCTAGCCTTATTGAGATCTCAGAAGTCTACACACATTCTCACCTTCCCATTCTTCTTCAGCACCTGTACCACATTAGCTAACCATTTTAGGTAGTTGACCACCCTAAGAAATCCCGCATTGTATTGTTTCTCAACTTCTTCCTTTATCTTGAGAGTCCATTGTGGCTTCATTCTTCTCAACTTTTGCTTGATCAGCTTCATGGTTGGATCTGTGGGAATGCAATGCTTGACTATATTTGTATCAATCCCAGGCATGTCTTCATATGACCATGCAAATACATCTTTGAATTTCGTTAGTAGGGCAACTAATGCATCTTTCTTAGAGGAGGTTAAAGTGTTGCCCAGTTGTATCATCTTAGGTTCATCATCAATTCCCAGGTTAATAGGTTGGGTTTCTTCTTTTATAGCTTCTTTACCAATTTCCAAAATAAAAGCAATCAAAACCAACAAATAAGCAGAATCAGAAATCATATTATAAGGAAAAGAGTTCTTAACAAACTCAACAGAAACAAACTCTAAGGAATACGATCACAAATAGACTCAATAGGAACAATAATACTAGCATAAACAAACTCAATAGGGATAGAAACAATATTTTTGGTAGGAGTGATTGGCTCAATAGTCTTGATCTTCTTCACAGAGTCTTCCATGGGGTGGGTGGCTCCCTCCCATGCCCAATTCTTTAACTCGGTTATGGCGGGTGGCTCCTAGTGAGTTTCTTCTTCCTTCAGCATCAGTACCATGAGGTCTTCATCCATATATTCCATGCCTTCACTATCAATCTCCATATCTATGGGCTTGTCAGTCACATAAGCATTCAGGCACTCTATACTATCCATCCACTCACCAAACAGATCTTGCCTTCCTTTATTGCTCAGGTGGATGTACTAAGGGAGGTATTCTGACTCATTCCCTTCCATTCTCTCATCTTCACCTTCAAGACTCTCAAGTGTTAAGTTTCTAAAACTATGGACCATCAGCTTTCTGTCTAGGGTGGCCAATCTAGCATCTATGTCATCTTCTTCCTCAGTGTATGGGGTTATAATGAGAACCTGACCTTGACCTTGAATGACTCCAACTCAGGGAATTTCTTTACCATGGTTATCATAATGAGGACCTGACCTTGAATTAACATCAGTAATGCAGCTCCATTCCGAGAGCCTCTTCATCTTCAACTTCCACCTCATCTCCTATAGCTTCCAACACATTTTCTAGCTCATTTTCCTCACTTTCAGCACCATTCTCCATATCTATAGGTACAATTTTAGCATCATCCTCTACGTCTACATCATAGTAGTCCACGTCATCATCAAAGTGGTCTTCATAGAAAGGTCCTACATCTACATCCTCTCTATCACTAGGAGGCTCGCCCAAGGAGCATATTGAAGCACGATGCTATGTTCAAAACTTGAAATTCCACCTTCTTGATCATTGGCCCTATAGTGAGCTCCAGTGTTATGGTTCCCAAGACCTCTCTTCTACTATTATTGAAAGTTCAAAAACGTGTACAAAACACCTTTGAACGTTTAGACCCCCAAAATACAACTTAACCAATTCAAGCAATATGTCAAACAACTAGTGTGCGGAAACTTAACACATGCTATAATACGAAATTGGTTAAAGACTATCTAAGCCATAACAAAATAAAACCACAGCAGATAATATAAAGGCAAAGATAGAGAGGAAGGAAGATGCAAACACAGAGACAACACGCGATGTGTTATCGAAGAGGAAACCGAAGTCCTCGGCGAAAAACCTCTCCGCCGCCCTCCAAGCGGTAAGCAATCCACTAGAAAATACAGTTGGGATACAAGGACAGCAATAGACCCTCCAAGCCTAATCTACCCAATGCACCTAAGCCCTCCAAGCTTCTTGCTCCAATGAGGTTGCGCCGAACCTTTTTCTTTTCTAGCTTCCCGGATTCCACTACTAGACCGTAGCATCAACCAAATGAAGATTGGCTCCTTCCTAACTGCTTCCTAGAAATCCAAACAACTATCTCACAGTGATGATGATGGTGAGAACCAGGTTTGGTATAATGCCTCTCAAGGATTTGACAATGGAGAGGAAGAGAGTTGAGGAATTTGAAGAGACTCTAAGGTAGAGATTGTGGGTGAAGCAATATGGTTTTTCTTTAGGGTTTCTCTCTCAAAATTCTCTCTGGAAGCTCTCTTTCAATCGTGGGTAAAAGGGGTATTTATACTGGAGTGGGAGAGGAATGTGAAACGTCAGGTTTTACAAAACAGGGGTGGCTCGCGGCTTGAAGTCGCGAGATCCAGTTGCGAGTTAACCGTATGGCCAGTTGTCCTGTTTTGTCCTGTAGTGCTCCAACTAGCATGACTGTTCATCTTCCAGCATGCTTGGCACGTGTGCTGCTTCTAGCGGCTTGCAGCCGCGAGTCACCCGCGAGTCCCAGCCGCGAGTCTCTGTTTTCTTGCACACTCTTGAGCAATCTTCACTCTATCTCACTCACTACCCTTACAACAAACCCACCTAAATACAGGGTTACTAAATGCTGAATTACAAGCAAATTTGGCACGGAATAAAGCCAATTAGATGGTTGAATAAATTCAACCTTACAATTATCATACGCCCTTACATGCTAATCATTACTTAGGCCTAAGCAACTCGTAGTTTTTAAAGGACACACATTTAAGGCACTTCTACCATCAAGGAAGACCATTGGAATCCTCTTGGCTTTGGCATCTAGAGTAATGTGCAATGGGTCATGGTGGTGCTTCCCTTTCTTTGTCAAATCTTTGTCAGAGTAGGAAATTATGAGTTCCCTACTTATAGACTCAATCATAGCAATCAAATCTTGAGAAGAAGTGGTTGTAGGGACTTGGATTTGATTGAGAAGGTCTACTAGATTATGATAGGGCTTGTATGAGGCCATGAGTAAACCCCATAAAGATATATTGGCTTGTGTCTTCTGTACTTGCTTGATGACCTCATCCTCTTCAATGGGTGTTTGTTGAGTGGATTTGTTCAAGGCTTCTATCGAGTTGTTTGTCTCCAAATGTGCTGGTTTGAAGTGTCTCCCCCCTTTTGTGATGTGGGCAATTTTTGATGGATCACTTAGATTGGTATCTTGGTGTTTGAAGTATCCCCCCCCCCCGGCGGATGTGTAGGCCTTCGGTAACTTGATTGGGGTTTGAAGTGTCTCCCTCAATTTATGGATGTTGGGCAGTCTGATTGGGGTTTAAAGTGTCCCATTTGTGGATGTTGGGTAATTTGGGTTTCTATAACATCTTCACGCCATATATCATACCCTGCAGTGGATCTCACACCCATCAACTATTCCCATGTCATCATAAAGCACTCGGGTAGGTCATAAATCAACTCAAACGGGACCTCTTCACTTTCCTCTTCAATCGTCAGGCAATTAATCATTGGTCCTCTCCCAAAATTGTGGTTTGGCAAGGGATTATTAGTGATGCTAGGGCTTGTAGGTGGTGCAATCACCTTAGCATCTATTAGATCTTAAATTGCATGACGAAGGACAAAACACTTGTTAGTGTCATGGCTAGGATTTTGATGGTTGGCACATCATCAAATCTCGCAGGCAATGGGTTTGGGATTTGTCTTGGGTCTGAGGGTTTTAGCAACCCCTTTGCTTTTAGTTTTTCAAACACTTGACTCATGAGCATATACAACTCAAAAAATTCTCTCCTAGGATCAATAAGTTGGTAAGGATCATTCTTGTATATATTATAAACTTCTATAGTTTTAGAATTAGATCCTAAATTCTTTTTAAACCTTGGTGGGTCCATATTCTTTACAGTGCCATTATTTATTGCATCCTCAATTTGAGTTCCAGCAACAATCAAAGCTTTAAAAATAGGAAAATATTATGCAAACAAATACTTATGATATACAAGCAATAAGTTTTTTACAACCATGTTTAATTGTTCTTCTTCACTTGGCCTATTCATCATCTGTGCAGTTTTGAACCTCCACTTGGTAATGAAGGTAGAGAAAGATTCTTTTGGTTCTTTCCTAGTGGTCTCCAAATCTCTCCTTGTCACATCCACCTCTATGTTGTACTTGTATTGATTGTGAAACTCGCGGCGAATGTCCTCCCAAATCCTTGCTCTAGCATCATCTAGATTGAGGAACCACCTAAGAGCAACTCCCGTCAAGGTATTTTGAAACATTTGAGCAAGTAATTCTTCAATTGCTCTTAGGGTTTGCATGTCCCTCATGTACATCTTCAAATAGGACTTTGGGCAGCCAGTCTCGTCGAACTTGTCCAAGGTTGGCATCTTGAACTTGGGCGGCAATCTCACATTGGGGAAAAGTGAGAGTGATTGGTAGTCCATGAGATCTTCCATCTTACAGGCTCTTTTGATCATCTCTTCCACCTTGTTTATCCTATCATTGATCTTCTTCTCACCCTCCATGGTTGGGGGATTATGATCAGTCTTATCCTCCTCATGGCCACCCTTCAAGTTCTGAAATTGTTGCACGATAAGGTTCTTCTCTTCCCTCAATTGGATTTGGCTAGCTACCATGGTGTTTAGTAGCTCTTGAGTCTTCATGGGTTCTTTAGTGTTTGGATGTTCTGCCCCTTCTGCCATAGTGAAGGAGTCTTTGAACTTCTTGTGGCTTGGACTATCTTATAGGTCGAACATGGGATTGTGATGTTGCAACAGTGGAGTGTCTTCTATGCTCACGAGTTTTAATAGCATGATGGGCTTGGAACTGGAACTACTAGCTTGAATGTCTATCTTGGGATCTCTTTGGAGTCTTCCCTCTGATCTTGGCCAAATTCTCCCCTAAGAAAAGGCTTGGTTGGATCAATCAAACCTAGGTCCCCATCTACATCAATCTACCAAACAAACACATGCAACAATGCAATGCAATTTTAACATGGACCGGCCTAAGGGTAGGTTCTAAGTCATTTCATTCTAGGGTGGGTTTGTTGTTTCGTTGTTTCCCATTACTAGGATGTTTCACCTCCCAACTTGTAATGTAATAAACATTACGTCGGTCCAAACAGCATGGTTTATCATTTATAGTCAACAAGAAATGATCTAGTGTCTTTGGGCTATGAGTTGGTGACGTTGGACTACTACTACCATATGTTGAGATAGGTGCATACATATTTGTTGTTTCAATGGCACACACTATGAAAGTTAGGGAAAGCTTTTAACAATCAACATGGCAACATAAACAAAAAATATCATACAAACATCTCAAGACATAGACAACCAAACAACCAACAACATCATACAAAAAACAAGAGTTTATAGTTGGTCCCTTAAAGTCTAATACAAAACTTAGCCCTTGACATCCCCAGTGGATTCGCCACTATGAGAAACTGTAACTACTTAAGGGGTGCCCTCAAAAAGAGATTTGGGTGCTTTAAAGCACCTCCCTTTTGGGTAGTGGTGTGGAGTCGCCACTTATTTTTTATACTAAAAAAATAAGAAAAAATAAATAAAATTACATATTTAAAATATATCAAATGTCATTGATTGAATAAAAAAAGTACAATTTGGTAGATTAACCTTACAAGGCTTTGGTCCTAGTTACATTCTACCAAATTAAAGACAACACTAATCTATTAACCAAAATCCTAAGTTCAGGGGGCTAGGTTACGGAATGGGAAGGTGTTAGGCACCCTTTTCGCCCAAACAAAGTCTGGTCTTCTAGACTCTAATAACCATTATATACCATTTTTGTATAATGTTGAATGATACGTTATAACACACATGACAATCACTTGACAATTTTTTTTTTTTTTTTGATTGAACACTCAACAAAATTAATTTAAATAAATTTGCCTTATGAATAATGTCCTCTTTTTAAAGAAAAATCAGATCTGTTTTGAAAAGTAAAAAAAAATGAGACTTGATTTGTAAAAATCATATTTGTTTTTGTAAAAGGTAGAAAGAAAGATCTTATCAAGAAAAATCAAATCTGTTGTTGGTAGAGTTAAAAAAATGAGATTTGTTTTTGTAGAGGATAAAAAAGAAAAAAAGAAGAGATTTGATTTGTAAAAATCAGTCCTGTTTTTGAAAGTAAATAAAAAAGACTTATAAAAGAAGATTCACATTCATGAGACAAACTTACTATGCATGCATCACATATTAAAAAGAAAGACTTTAACCTAACTCTTAATTCCTTCTTTGAAATTTCAAAATATGCAATTTTAAAAAGGAAAATTTTTAGATTTGTATTTAATGAAAATACAGATCAGTTTTGTGACCAAAAAAGAATTCAAATCTGTATTTAATGAAAATACAAACTAGTTTTGTGGCTGAAAAAATACAGTACAATACAGTTTTATGACTAGAAAAAAATACAGATCTGTATTTAATGAAAATACAAATCAATTTTGAGACTAGAAAAAATTTAGATCTGTATTTAATGAAAATACATATTGATAGTTTTTAGACCCCTTAAACAATTGAGTTAACCTAGGTAATTAGCCAAGTTGTTAGTTTGTCCAATTAAATAAGTCTAGGTAATCACAATATCAAAGATCAAATCATGCAAAGCAGCGGAAAATAAATAACACAAGATATGATCATCCAGGAAACCAAATCGGTAAAAACCTGGGGAGGATTTGACCTAGCTATCCTCAAGGTAAACTTGAATCCACTATCTTGAAAGAATCGAAGTTCATACAATAGGATTTACAAGCCCCCACACTTGATTTCTTATTGCTACCAACCAGTAGAATTTACTGACACGACCACGTGCGAGTTCCGAATCCACGGACTCCTTCTTTCTTGGATTCACCACCAGATACAAGCACACCCATTTGTGTTTTCTTTAAGCTTCAATGGCAGCAACCGAGTTGATCATCAAGGTGTAGATAAATCTTCTCCTTGAAAACCCTAAGTTTGTGTAAAGGAAAGCTCCTCTAGATCTCATAAGAGATTTACACAAACCGCAATTATGAGCAACACTAAAACGTGGCTAGGGTTTGCCTTTTATACTTAGAATAAATAAGAAACCCTAAAAACATTTTAAAACACTTAGGGCTGAGTTGGACAAATCTGCAGAAAATCATTCTGCCCGAGCTTCGATCGATCGAGCCTGTCTTTCGATCGATCGAGTCAGGATGAAAGGCACAATGCTTTCCTGCTTTAACTCGATTCCAACTTTACATAAAAGAACAACTTTGAGCTAGACTAAAACACTTCTAAACACATTGTTTTGATCATGGTTTGCCAACTATACAAATTAGAGTTCTAAATACATAAAATCCTAAGACTTTAGAACCTAACACATATCAGTTTTGAGTTTTTAAAAAGAAAGGTTTTGATGACCATTAGCAGATTTTGAAATCAAAGAAAAAAAATTAAAACAAACAATCAACTAAAGAACATGTCAACGAAAATTTCAACAAAATCTAAGCATGGAAATCATGTATTAAGAACAAGGCACAATTAAAATCAAACATATTAACCACATTCATGCAACGGACAACCACAACATACTAATTAATGGAAGAAAAAAAAAAAGATAGAAGAATATAACTAAATATCTCTTGCATGAGCATGCTCTTCAAATAAAAGAATATTTTTGAAATCAAAGAACTTTTCACTTCTTTGAGGTCTAAAATATTTTACTTACAAAAAAGAAGTTCTTAAAACAAAAGCCTCCAGAACATCTTTAACGTAAGGGGAGTAGAGAAGTTAGAAAAGAAGAGCCCTTAATTCTGATCTTTTTCCTCTATTTATAGAGATTGGGATGCTTATAAAATAAACTGAATGAGATCAAATACGAATTGGAACGCATCCTTATCTACAAAATTCCAAAAAAGATAAGCTTTATCTCAATCAGGAAACTCATGGTCCGAGTTAAGCATTTGGGCCAGTTGACACTCGTCATGTGTTGATTGGCACTCCTAGAGTACCAACAAGCTCTCTTGGGTTAAGGATTTTTGAGCTAAAAATTGCACCTAGACGCATTTTTATTTGTATTCCAAAAATTAATCCCTTTTTCTTGATATTCAGGTTTTTAAAGTGATAATTAACTTATAGATAAATATTCCAAAATAACTTGATTATCTATAACTTCTTTGTTATCTGATTATCCACTTTATTCTCATGCAAACAGGCCTATTTTTGACACTAACCAACAACCAATCACAAAATTATTTAATTAATTTTAATTGTTTAACCAATCAGAATTAATTTAAATGAATCATGTAAGATTAATTCCACCCAAAAAAATGCATGCAAACCGTGAAGACCTGACAATCCGATTTGGGAAATGGGTATACCATCATGACCATTAGAATCTTAAGATCATTTTTATGATATGCAGTAAATGAATTAATGTATGTAATGCAACTCTAAATTTTGGGTATATGAATGTTTACTCTAGTCATCTTCCAAGATTAAATTATGGATGCAAAATTGAGTGTCTACAGAAGTGGTTAGGCTTACTAGTGAATCAACATGAGTGTTCTTGCTTCTAGACACTTGGTCTATGGTGAAAGTTCCAAAGTAGGCTTGTAGATGCTTTACCTAGCCCAAATACCATTGCATCCTTTGATCCTTGGCCTCAAACTCTCTCAGGAGCTACCCCACTATCAGCCTTGAGTCACAAAAGCTTTAATGGATCCCCCCCCCCCCCCAAAATTTTTGACAGAACTCAGGCCAGCTTTGAGGGCTTCATACTCTGCTTCATTTTTGGTGCCCAAAAAGTCCAATCTCAAGAATTTCTCGATGGTAATTCTTTCTGGGGAGATCATAACTATTCTGACCCCTGAGCCCTTCTGATTTAGGGTCCCATCCACATACAACTCCCAATATGGTAGAGGAGCTACAAAAATGGTCATCACCTCTCTGTCTGCCCTAGGATAATCCTTGGACACTTCTTTCTCTGCTCATTCAGTGAATTCTGCCAATAGGTTGGCCAAAACTTGCCCTTTTACGGTTATTCGAAGGAGATATTTGATATCAAATGCTCCCAGGATGAACCCACACTTCACCACTCTCCCTGTAAAGTCTAATTTCCTGAGCAAAGTTTGCAAAGGCAGCTAGGTAAGGATGATAACCGTGTGAGCCCGAATTCATGGGAAGCCCTACTTTAAAGGCACGGACCACCACATCCTCAAAATCCCTATCAATTTCATTAAAGAGCTCTCAATATCTGTTTGAATATGTCTTAAAGGTTTCTCCCTCTTTCATCGCCACAGAGAGCAAGGAATCTAGGAGTTTAGGAACTCTGTTGCATGTGACAAATCTGGCACCGAACACCCTTCTCAATTCTTTGTACGAACTTATAGACCCTTCTTCCAACCCATCAAACTATCTTATGGCTGTGGGACTAAAGTTCAAAGGAACACCCTTACACATGAGGGCCTCTTTTCTAGAGTGAATAGCCATTCTCTAGTTGAAATGACTCACATGCTCTACTGGGTCTGTTTTATCATGATAAATTGTAAAGGCTGGTTGTATAAAGCGACAAGGGAGCTCCACATCATCAATATAACCAGAGAACAGTGACCAAGAGATTTGGCCCAAGGCCCTGCTTATGGCATCACCCCCCAAGTTACCTTAGGAAGTGTCTCGTTCCTTCTATGGGGGTGCCTTTCTCCCCTCACCGAGTGAGAAGTGCCCCATGAACATTGCTTCATAGGCTTCTTTTTCTCCTTATGTGGCTCCGCTCATCATTTTAGTTGGAGCTTGAGCCTAGTGTAGGGCTTTTGTGCTCCCTTATATAGACCCATTGATGAAGTTGCTGCCACAAATGACGAACTTCTGCTTTAAGATCATGCACCTTTTGGTCTCGTAGGGCATGCCTTGAGGAAATAGAATGGCTTTAACTTATGTGGTCGGGGCAAACAAGTGAAGCCCTTATGCTGGGAGATTGGGCTAGCGCTCGATCCCTTCTAGGCTTCATATTCACAAACTCCTCCCCACGCCTAGACCTCATTGATTCTAGTCCTTCACTTTGAGCAATAGTTCTGCTTCCACTTGAATTTGCTATCTCTTAATTACTTGAAACTATGAACACGAATTCAAGATAACCCTTTTCAATAGACTGTGCCAATTGCAGGGGGCAAAACAAACAGTCGAGCCCAAGGTGGATGAGAATGGGTTAGAATGGAGGCCCAATACAAGAAATTTGTAGAGATGGATGGTCTAGGTCAACATTTTAAGCCTTGATAACATCGGTATAATAATTTGAAGAAAGGAAATTGGTAAGGACAACAATAATAAAGAATTGCAACAATGAAAGAGAGATTCTTATTTAAGTTCTTCCTTGACCTGGTCAAGGAGGGATGGTTCTTTTAATACACAATCTTCGGATACACAGTGATCACTTTCTCTCTTTGTTTCTTTATTTCTCTCTTTCTCTCTCTCTCTCTCTCTCTCTCTCTCTCCACTTTTTTCAATTCCCCTTCTAGAAGGATCTTCCTTCCTATATATAGTTGCTTGGATTGCATCCCAACCTTCCATTTTAAGGGCTATTGATCCCTCCTTAGATACTTATCCTATTATTGCCTTACTGATGGTAGTAGAGTAGGCTGGAGGCTTTGGGGCACTGTTCAGAGGTCATTCTTCCATTCATGCAACTTGCTGAGTTGGTATAGTGCATTAAATATGGAGGTGATGGATGTTTCATTTGGAAGCCTCCTCCTTCCCTTGCTTGCATATCACCACTTCCTTCCTTGGCCTTCACCCCTTTGGCCTTGATGGTTTGTCTCCGATCTCCTGAGGAATGTCTGCTTCTCGGGCTCCTCAAGTGGTTCGCCTTCCTCGGTTTCACTAACTGGACTCTCCTAATTTTGTTAGGCCTAGTGTGATAAACAGTTAAGCCCAACTGCTCCTCAGGTTAAGCCTATTGGGTGATCTTCCCTTTTTAGGCTTCCCCCTATATATATATATATATATATATATATATATTCATGCACAATGCAAAACACACAAAGTAGGAAAATAAACCAAACATTGCCAATATCCCAAGGGTATGGCCGAAGCAAGGAACAAGAAAAAGTAAAGAATCAGATATTGTTATACCCTAAGAATGCGACCCAAGCAAGGTACAAAAAAAGAAACCCTAATCTAGAAAGCTATATACATGGTTCTAAAAGAAAAGTCTAAGAGAGAGATAAAGAGGACCCCACGGAGACTCTAAGCCCCATAATTTATGAATGTTTACCCTCTTGGGCTTGCCCTTTTTGCTTGCATTTTAGAAATTGCATCTATGCTCCAAGTGTAAATGCAATAAACAAAGAAAACAAAAAGCCAGCAGACAAGCAAAAGAGATGGCAAAGAAGCAAAGAAAGTACTAAGCGAACAAGTAAGGCAATCAAGCAAGTGAAAGGAGACATGCTAACAAGAAAACGAGGAAAGAAAGCATGCAAAGGGGAAAACAAGCATGTTATCAAGCAAGCAAGCAAGATAGGGTGTCCTAGAAGGACAAATGTGGGTTTGGATTTGGTGTTCGTAAGTCCATTAGATTGGAGTACGGATGACATGTGCCCATCAAGCAAAGTTCCTAAAAGGGACTTGGGATCTCATGTACAAAGACGGGAATGAAAAACACAAGATTGTGGGTAGGAACTATGCTTGATGACACAAATAAGCGCCCAAAGACACATGCATGTACATGTAAACAAAGATGCAAAGATGTGAAAAAAAAAGCAAGAAAACCACACGAGATGACACAAAGTAAGCATAGCAAGGACAAAGGAAGCAAAGCATGTTATCACACAAAGGGAAAAGCTAATAATGTTATAAGGCACATACAAGGCTAACACGAGAAACTCGAACATGCAACACTAAGCAATGGAGAGAAATGCAAGCGGCAAGCTAGTTAAAATCACTAAGATATAATCTCACCAACATGATTGCACCCAAACAAGCCAAAAGGGAAAGAATGCAACCAAACACAACTAAGAGGCACCAAAGGTGCAAGAACACAAACCCAAAAAGGGAAACCAAACATGAACATTGCAAGGATGCAAAAAATGAGATCTAAGCATAAAAGCATGGACCTAAAGGTAAAAGCATAGATCTAAGCATAAAACACCCAAATATGGCATCACAAGAGTATATCTGAGAAAAGGAACACACAAAAGCATGTAAAAAAAAAAAAAAAAAAAAGAGCACAAACATGCAAATAGAAACGAATCCAAAAAAAGCAAATTGAACTTGGTTGTATGGATGTAGGCCTAGACCACTAGATCTAAATCTACACCCTACCCAAAAAAGCAAAACACAATAAAAATGCGTGAACAAGAAGTTAAAAGCTATAAAAACACCATGCATAGCATCCAAACAAAGCACCGAGCACATAAACATTGCAAAGAGCACAAACAAATTATTTAGATATATCCTATCCCAAGAAGGCTAGGCCAATAACATCAAAGCAGTAAAACATGCTAAGAAAGCAATAAACATGCTAGGAATAAAATGGGTGTAGATTTTAGCTTAAAAGGTACATCTACACCCCTAAACCTCAAACATGCAAATAGAAACGAATCCAAAAAAAGCAAATTGAACTTGGTTGTATGGATGTAGGCCTAGACCACTAGATCTAAATCTACACCCTACCCAAAAAAGCAAAACACAATAAAAATGCGTGAACAAGAAATTAAAAGCTATAAAAACACCATGCATAGCATCCAAACAAAGCACCGAGCACATAAACATTGCAAAGAGCACAAACAAATTATTTAGACATATCCTATCCCAAGAAGGCTAGGCCAATAACATCAAAGCGGTAAAACATGCTAAGAAAGCAATAAACATGCTAGGAATAAAATGGGTGTAGATTTTAGCTTAAAAGGTACATCTACACCCCTAAACCTCAAATCTAAGGTATATGGACCAAGGAGAGGGAGATGTGAGCAAGAAAACTACCTTTTGATGTATAGAAAAAAAAAATGAAGAATCAAAGGTTTTTGTGTGTGTTTGAGAGAGAGAGAGAGAGAGAGAGAGAGAGAGAGAGATTGCCTAGAAAGATGCTTAACTACTTGGCATGCTTTCTGAGACTTTGCGTGCACTAAGTGCACGCCTTGTACGGATGGTGTTTGAATGTTCAATTAGTGTATAAAACACCTTAAATGTTTAGACCCCCAATTTACAAATTACCAATTCAAGCTTAATATCAAACAATTAATGTGCGGAATATGAACATAAACTTAATACAGAATTGATAAACAATCTAAATCAAATAAAACCACATCCATAGCAGAAATTAAATGGCAAAGATTAAGGGAAGAGAGATGCAAACACAAGGACAACATAACGATGTGTAATCAAAGAGGAAACCAAAGCCCTCGACGTAAAACCTCTCTGCCGCCCTCCAAGCGGTAAATAATTCACTAAAGAATGTAATTGAGATACATGAATAGCAGAAGACCCTCCAAGCCTAATCTACCTAGTGTACTTAAGCCCTCCAAGCTTCTACTCCGATGAGGTTGCGTCGAACCTTTGTCTTCTTTAGCTTACTAGATTTTGCTATAAACCATAGCATCAACTAATATGAAATTGGTCCCTTCTTAAGTGCTTTCCAAGCACCAAATGGCCTTCTCACAGATGTGAGTATGGTGAGAAAAGGTTTTGGCAATGAACCTCTCAAGGATATAACAATAGAGGGGGTGAGAGTAGAGGAATTTGAAGAGTCTCTATGTGAAGATTGGGGATGAGTCAATCTTGTTTTTCTTTGGGGTTTCTCTCTCAAAATTCTTTCTAGAAGCTCTCTACATTTCGTGGGTATAAGAGTCTATATATATTGGGGTGAGAAAGGAATGCGAAGAGTCAGTTTTTCCCAAATAGAATGGTCTGGCGACTTGGCCTCGCGACTAGACTGAATCGCGAGTTCAAGTCGCGAGCTAACGACCAAGCCAACCTAGGACTTTTGTCCTGTAGTGCAACAGCTGGCATGATGCTTCAACTTCTGGCATGCTTGGTACATATGCAACTTCTGGCAACTTACAAGCCACGAGCCACCCGTGAGATCCAGTCGCGAGTCCTTGTTTCTTTGCACAATCTTGAGTATTTCTTCACACTCTCTCACACACTACCCTTACATGATTCCCACCTAAATACAGCGTTACTAATTGCTAAAATACAAGCAAATTTTGCATGAATAAAGCCAACAAGATGGTTGATAAAATTTCAACCTTACAGCGTCCATTTCGTGCACGCCGCTTATGTCATGTTGATGTTAGCAACTTTGTCTTTTCCTCTAGCTTTTTTGTTCTGACTTTGGTTGCTCATTTGAAGGATTTTCCAAACTCCAATTGAGTTGATTCTAGTAGCACTAGAAAGATATGGATGTCTAGTTTCTAGAAAACTTGGCATTTTGAAAATCTAACGGTTGGATCAACTGTTATGGCCTCGTGAAGCAAATTGACGCGCCCTAAGACGGTTTTCAAGATATCTCAGTTGTTTTAATTCCGATTTCGACCTATAAGTAGTCATTGAAAAGGGAATTAAATAATATTCACAATGGCATTGGTTCCAACCCATTATGACCGTCAAATCAAAATTAGGTTTTTCGATCGCTCTTAAGAGTTAACCTTAGGTCAAATGTGGTCAAAGTTGATCAAAGCTGACTAAAATCTCTGATGACCTCGATTTTGGCTTAAAAAGATGAAAAATGTTGTTTTGGTGTGGTTTTGACCCATTTTGACCTTCGGTCAACCCTGGATTGACTAGGGGCATTTTGGTCATTTTACCTAAAATGACTTGAGCATTTTGGACATTTTGGTCATTTCTTTTCTCTTACCTTATCCATCAATTTTGATTTATTTTCCACCAAAAAAAAAAAAAGTATAAGACAAAGTTTGGGTAAAAACTTGTTTGTAGACAATGGTTACAACTCCACTTAATATCTTTTATTGGTGATGAATTTTGAAAAATTCACTATTAGATTACATTTTATTCTTATATTTTTCATGCATCTAAAATTCTCAAAATAATAGTTATGTCATTAATTAAATGTTTAAATTTCAAGCTCTTTGTAATCTAAAATTATGCATAGAAAATAAGTTTACAAATCAAATAGTAAATAACATCTGATTGACATAAAATTTGACATATGTGCTAAGAACAAACAATCCACTGGTTATATTTTCAGAACATGTAGCTATGTTAATTTTTTGAGTGGTAGTTATAGCCAAACTTTATCCAAGCGTATATCTTGAAGTACACATCTGTAATTAGAGTAATAAACTCAAGTGTGAGAAGTGTATGCTAAACCACTTCACAACCATTTGATAGGAAAGACATTCACAAATATTTTAAGTCTAATGAAGTGAATAAAAATAATTGAAAATTGGACATTGTACGAATACAAATTGGATATTAGTCAACTTATTTAACATAGGTGAATGAATCGTTGAAACCAACAAATTTCTCCTACAAAAATGATCAAATGTGTTGCTTTATACTACAAAAAATAAAGGGTTTTAAAGCTGTAGGGTTTGAAGTATTGCTTAAAAAACAACGGGTTTAAAGCAAAGGTTGCTTTCGGGAAGATTTTATTGGAAAAATGGCTATTTAACCCTTATTTTTAAATTATGTAGTCAAACATCCCTAGTTTTGAACTATATGATCAAATATCACTCTTTTGGAACTCAACATTAATAAAATTGAGTTTTACTTGTATCTTGACCCTACTAAAATCGAGTTTTAAGCGAATTTGGCCATGAGGCAGTGGATGATGTGGATCTATTTAATAAATAAAAATTGTCAAGTGAAACTCAACGCTACTATAAACAAAAATTTTAAGTGGAGCTCAATTTTATTGGAGATCAAGTTCCCATGAAATGAATTTCAAAAAAGAAAACTCTACTCTCCTCTCATTTTAAGTTTCTAAACTCTCTCTCCTCTCTATTCTCGTCTCTCTTCTGAGGTCTCACTTGTTTCTCTAAAATATTCCTCACTAGAAATCACTTGTCTCTCTCAAAATCTGTCACTCTCCGGTGATCGGCCCATCTCTCTTCACAACTACAAAGCTCTCTCAATCTTGCCCGATACTCTCTATCTGATCTCTCTCTTACGGTCTCATACCTCTCTCCTCCTCTCTCTGTTTTCATAATTTTAATATGGTTTTTTAAACCTTAAGCCATAGCTTGAAACCCTATGGTATGGTCTCCAATTATCTTTTAAATTTTGTACTTAATTACTTTTTTTTTTTTTTTTACTCTGATGTGTTGTTTGAAAAATTGGTTGGTGGGTTTAGCACTCAAAATATCAAACTCAAAATAAGAAACAAAATTCCACATGCATTTTGGGTTTGTTAGTGATTATTTCTTGGATTAAGTTTTGTTCTTCTCTCAGATGGGATGATTTAGGGTTGAGAACAATATAATTTGTTATTTTAAAATTTCATTTGTACTCTGTGATTTTGAAAATTGAGTTCTGTAGTATAAAAATATTGAGTGAAATCTATGATGCCCTATAGAGATACAATTGAGGTGCTCCTACTATGATACCAGGTATCATATGCTTAAAAGAATAGACAATCTGACATTTTTTTTTTTTTTTTTAAATCTAAATATAAATACGTATTACTGGCTACAATTGGGCTACAACAACAAAGAAATCCAAATGCCAAAGAACAAAATAGCACTAAAATAACTAGACTCAAATAAAACCTGCAATTTATCCACATAAAAATTCCAAAAAAAAAAATAAATAAATAATAAGTTGTCCAAATACTAAGAAGTCCTATTAAAAAAAAAAATTTACAAATCCCGAATGATAACAGAGTTCTTAATTCACGCTGGAACTAGCATAAAGTTGTCCTCCCTGAGTCCGAAATTTAACTTGCTTAATGATCTAACAAACTTTAGAAGATAATTGAATAATTGAAGTACTCCTACTGTTGCACCAGGTATCTTTAAAAGAATGGATAATCTGACATTAAAAAAAATAAATATCTGATTATAACTACTTTTATATATATATATATATATATATATGTATGTATATATACTAGTCGCTAATCCGTGCGATGCATGGGATAGTTAAATAAAAAAATAATTAATCAACCTTATGATAAAAAGAAAAGGCTAAAGGAATCATTAAGAGGTTGATTTGCCCATGAAGAAAACATCTTAAAAAAAAAGAAAAAAAAAAAGGGAAAACTATTTACAAAGAATTGCAACCGTTGCATGTTTACCTAGCTAGGCTTAAAGCCAGAATCCAAATAAAATTTTGCAACAATAAAAACATACAACTTCATATTAATTGTAAATCATGCAGCTAAAGATTCAATTTATAAAGAATTTCAATAAACACTATTGCCACATCTATTTTAGTTCTAGACATTTAATTTACACATAAACCAATAGCAACAGCAATTAGCTATCACGGTTACTCAATGCTATGACAATCTTGACCCAAGCATTCTCCTTATAAAATCTCATCTCTTTTCTATAAACCAATTGAAGAAGAATGATCCATACATGCTAAGAACTATAGTAATACAAAGAAACAAAAAATGGCTATATTTAGCTGGAATATTGCAAGCAGAAGAACAGAGACAAAGGAAAAAGCAAAACTCAAATGATACAATCCATACAGGCTAAGAACTACAATAATTCTTTGTATTGGAGGGGTAAATGTTAAGCATGAGAAAATCAATTCACAGCTATAAATAATAATAGATATAAAAATGTTTGGAACTCTGTTTTAACATAGGAAATTACAAAAGGCTACGGATATAATTCCCATGATAGTATTAGTTGTTGAAATTGCAACTTGGTCTAAAATATAAGTTATATAACTTAGTTATATATGATTACGCAGGATGGGCATGGTATTAGATATTATAAATTTGAAGTAAAGATTCAGAGAGAGGGTTGAGAGAGACTTAACAAATAGCAAGCTTTAATGAACACCTTTATCACTATGCAAAACTGAAAGGTATATTACACATTTTTAAATGAATTTTAAGTTGGATGATACAAAAAAATTCAATACCAATGATGGAAACTTTTTTTTTTTTCCTACACAAGAAACAAAAAAGTGGTATTACAACAATTTTCCATTTATGGCTTGAAAGAAACATACAAAATACAGATTGTGTTTGAACAAAGTAAATTAGTAAAACAACAGGTTATTAGCTTCCAAAATTAAAACTTAACTCCTAATCCTTTACAGCTAACATGAATATTGGATCAATATCATGTACTCCACATTCTCTTAGATGTTAAGCTCCGGCAAATTACATCAGATGTAATCTCGAAAACAATTTTCTTTATTTATGTATTTATATATTTTTGGCTTGTGGTAGACCCACTTCCTTTGTAACTGAAATACTCCATGCTAATCTCGAAAAAATCTAAATACAAAAGCTGCTGCTCTTGGCATAATATGCAAACCTTCTAAATTTGATTAGCACTTATATTAAAATAAGTAAGATTGACGAATTAATTAATTACTATCTGACATACCAGCAATTTTTCAAGATCAGAGAAGGGATATTACCATTCATCTCTTTGAAGGCTTATAAGATGCAAAGATAAAATGCGTACAAAATTTATGGAGGCAATGAATTTAGGACCTCCAACACAAGTATGTGAACACTGGGGCGAGGAAAACCATCTAAACAAAAACTAATTGGAAAATTACATTTCAAACAAAACATACATACACGCATTTATGTTACCAATTTCAGCATGTAATACAAATTTTGAAGAGTATCAAACCAAACCCATAAAAAAAACAAAGTGAACGATTGTTGTTTTTTTTTTTTTTTTTTTTTTTTTTTTTTTTTTTTTTTGGCAACAATTAGGAAAGCAGCCATTTTCACTATATTCAATCCTCAAATAATAGGTTGAGTAAAAATAATAAACAAATAGATAACATATCTTTTTTTTATTCAATGCCTTAAAACAAAGATTTACCAAGTAGGTAATTAAATTCGAATGCTTGAAACAACTGAAACTAAAACTCTTTTCAACTCTCAACGCATCTGTATGGCTGCATTGTACTAAAACAGAATAACAATGACACAAAATTCAATGAATTCACCCCTAACATTGTAATACAATAATTGTTCAGCACCTATAGTATTACATGCAACAAAAACAAATTCTTATATACTGTATATATTTTTTCTATTTCATTAATTATTTATCAAGATTTCTGTCAACTGTATTTCTTTTGTAAAACTAATCTCAAAAGCCAAATCTTGCTGGACTTTGAACATATAGAACATATTATCCTCCTCCTCGTCGACAAATGCCCTCAAATTTCATTAGCCAATTAATAGTAAAATTTAAATTATGTAAATACAAAATCAACCATTTATTAACAGAAGAATAAATTAAGAACCAGAAATATAAAGGGGAAAATTTGTAAAAACTTACCTTTCAAAATCTTACCGACTCTCTCTCTCACTCAATTTTCTTTTTCTTTTAATTATTTTTGAAAAGTAGAAAAGAAGTCTAGTTTCTGAGTATTTTTGCAAATAGGGAAAAACTTGTGTGGAGAAAATGTTTCAAAGTTGTTGTAGGAATAGAGTACAGAGAGAGAGAGAAGAATGTAAAGAAACAGAGAGAGAAGAATATAAAGAAACAAAGGGAGAAGAAAGAAGTTTTTTTGTTTTTGGAAGAGAGATGAAACCACAGAATTTTTTTTGTAACTACCTAGGCAGAACGTTGCTTCTATAGATTAATTTAGGCATTCTTTTGTTTCTCTAAAGATGTGCGACTGTGTGAGGTGTGTGAGAAAGTTTTCTGAACAACGCACCTTCGCCCAATTTGGAAGTTTCAACTGGAGATCTGAAAAAAGTGAGTCCAGTAAAAGAGAATTAAAATTTCCTAGACTAAAATATGACTCAAAAACTTGACAATAACTTGAATCGAAAAACTAAAATGGAACATAGCATTACAACCCCGAAAAAGTTTTTGTAAAAACCAAAGGTTCACCACCGTTTAAAAAGAGAGGGTGAGGAATCAGAAGGAAGTTGAATTTTTTGTTTTTGATTTTTGTATATAAAGTGAAATTTATTTGTAACTGTATAAAATCTATAACTACCCACTGTAATGGTGTTTCCCTGGGAAAAACAAAAAAAGTACAAAGAGGAAAACATATTAGGAAGTGAAATCTATAATTACAGCCAACCCTAATTAGGAACCCCAAATCCCAAACATTTGAGCCTCAAATTTATTTTGTCTTTCGTCCTAAATCAAGAATGTTCAAAATGGAAACGAAAAACCACAAATTATTCATTAGCAAATAGATTAGGATAACAACAACAAAAATTGAGGATTCAAGGAGATCTGATCTGATGCGTTTGGGGTATCTTGAGTAGAAAGATTCAAAGCTGGTGGAGTCATTTGGAGAAATTGAACTGGGAAATTTTGACGCAACGAAGCCATTTTTCTGAGTTTTTCAACCAAATAGAGAGAAATTGTTTCAAAATTGTGCATAGGAAATACATTTCAGAAGAGAGTGAGAGAGAGAGAAAGAAATAGAGAGAGGAGCGTATAGGGAGAGAGACAAAGTAAAGTGTTTGATTTTTATTTTTTTTTTAATAGAGGTTTTTTATGGGTAGGAATATGAAATGGATTTGTAACTGCTACCCAATTGTCAAAACGTTGTATTTTTTTTTTCTTTGAGAAGGAGAACTTATTTTTTTTTTTTTTAGAAACTTTTAATATGAAGAGAATCAGAAAATTGTTTCTCATAAACCACCAAACCAAAAGTCACCTCACTGAAAAGATACAATTGTTTAGTGTTTTAAAGTGAACATGTTAGTAATTTATGTAATCACGTGGCGTAATGAGGAGTGGTCATCGAAAGGTCAAACGTTTCAGCTATTAGTTATTATATAAATATATATATATATATATATATATATATATATATATTGATAGGGGTAAATCCCAAGGTAGAAAGATTGAATTAACGGGTTCAGATTTTAGAGACAAGGTAACCCGAAGAGATGGTATAGTTGGTAGACGGATCCAAGACCCAGACAAAAAGGTAAGGAGACAGACAAACACTTTTAAGTGAACGGATAAAAAGGAGACGGTCTGTTGGAGTCACGTGTCACTTTTATGGCATCTACATGGCATCCACATGGCATAGGTAGTTTCCAAGGATTCTAGTATGGAAATATCTTGTGCTCCACACCCCACCATAATTATAGGCATCTCTGTAAGGAAATAATCCCTTAAATTGCAAATATTGATGAAGATCTTCCCTACAAGGAAATACCCCAAAACCTTTACAAATCAAGGTACACTTAGTTCTCCTAGAGCACGTGAGGACTGTACGGCTCACTGACGACTTTTGACATCATCAGTTGGCGTCATCTGTGGGGAAGTTCAAGAAAGCAATAGCAGCCATATTAACACTTCCCAGACAAATACTTGTATGGTACTCATTCGCTTGATGGCAACAACAATAATAACAGAGATGAACCATGCACTACTACCCTTGAAAGACAGGTATAGACCCTAGCCATGACAGTGGAACGCCTTACTAAGCAAAACCACAACCTGCAGGAACAACTGTGCCAAAGGGATGGTGGGCCCAACAAACATGGAGAGGAGAAAGATGGCACCAGCACCGAAAGGAAGGATTGAGAAGGACCAAAATGCAGTAATGCCCCGAGCAAACAAGAGCGACAAGATACTAGCTATCCATCCATTATAGATACAACACCACCATATATGGTCGCGGAGATGCAGATAATGAAGGAAATGATGGACTTCAAGATAAACGACCTGAAGGGTCAGGTGTCAAATGACCTAGTTGAGTTGGTCCACTGGACGGACTCGCCATTTATGGCACCCATCACTTTGTTACCCCTTCTTGCAAAGTTTCGTATACCATAGATTGAAGCCTATGACGGGTCAAAAGATCCCTTGGACCACCTGGAGTCATTCAACATCCTCATGCACTTACAAGGTGTGGCAGACAAGATCATGTGCCGAGCCTTCCCAACTACACTGAAGGGTCTCATAAGGGTATGGTTTAGCAGATTGACGCCCAACTCCATTGGTACCTTCAAGGAGCTGAGCGCATCATGTGCCTCGCACTTTATCGGGGGGCACAGATATAAAAAGTCCACCGCATGCTTGATGAGCATCAAACAACGAAGAGGGCGAGATGCTAAGGTCTTAACTCGTTTCAACAAGAAACCCCTCTCAATAGAAGAAGCTGATGATAAGATACTTGTTGCTGCATTCATCAATGGTTTGAGGAAAGGGAAATGGTTTGAGGAAGGGGAAGTTTTTGTTCTCCTTGTACAAGAACTACCCAATGACCATGTCAGATGTACTTTATCGGGCTACTAAGTACATGAATGTAGAGGACACGCTACTGGCTTGAGAGGAGAAACCCAATAAAAGGGAAAGGGTAGATGATGCATGGCAAGATGGGGGACGGAAGATGACTAGAACCGGAGATCGACAGGAGGATAGGTGCTTCGAGCCTCCCACTGGAAGGTTCACCAACTTCACCCTAATGACTGCTCTGATTGACCAGGTATTGATGCTAATCATGGATGATACGACCTTGACATGGCCTGGCAAGATGAAGAGAGATCCCAGCAAAAGGCCCAAAGACAAGTATTGTCATTTTCATTGGGATCACGATCACGACACATCCAAATGCTATGACTTAAAGTAGCATATTGAAGCCCTTATCAGACAAGGGAAACTTCAACAATTCGTTAGCAAAGAAAGGGCAGACCTAGCACAGGAGTAGGCTGAAAGAAGGGGTAACGAGCACCCTAGGCTACCCCTAGGAGACATAAGGATGATTGTAGGGGGCACCACAACTTTCGGTTCATCCAAAAAGGCACGTAAAACTTACCTAAGGATGGTTCAGAGTGTCTAGCTAATGGGTCTCGTTCCAAAGATGGCACAGGTAGACAATCCCATAATCGAGTTCTTGGATGAAGATGCTCGACGTCTCCACTACCCATATGATGATGCACTCATTGTCAGCATACGGGTAGGGGATTACAACACAAATCGAGTCCTAGTTGATAATGGAAGCTCTACTGATATCCTCTATTACCCAGCATTCCAGCAGCTGAGGATTGAAAGAGAATAACTCGTACCAACCAATGCACCATTCATGGGGTTCGGAGGAACGAGAGTGTACCCCCTCGGTGCAGTTACATTGCTTGCGACGGTTGGCGATTACCCTCAACAATTTACTAAGGACGTTACATTCCTTGTCTTTGATTGTTCGTCTACTTATAATGCCATACTCGACCGTCCTACTCTCAATTCGTGAAAGGCCGTCACTTTGACCTGTCACCTGATGATCAAGTTTCCCACCGAGTACGAAGTAGGAGAGGTATGTGGAGACCAAGTGGCTGTTGGAAAATCTAGTTTTGCATCTCATACAAAACACACAGTGGAAGCAACAATCATGGATCTACTTCATTCATGAGAGATAACATGTAACCTTGAATTCTAGGACAAAGAATAGAAAGCATACCTTGATGCTATGAAAATCAAAGCTAGGACTTGAGAATACCTTTAATCTTCCTCTTTGTTCCACATGATGCCCAAGAAGTGTGGTCTCTCAATTAGTCTTTTTGTATGTTGATTCTCAAAGAAAGTCCTCCTTCTCCATGTAGAGAAAAACTGTTTTCTTTTCTTTTCATCATACATACAATCTAACTACCTTAGTAGTTACTTTATTTAATAACTCTTATTAAATAAAAAATCATTATCTAATTGGGTTAGCCTTCTGGGCCTGTCTAATTAGGCTTTAGTTTGTGGCTTGAGATGAGACCAAAGGAAACAAATAAGACTCTACCTCCAATGGGCCTTGGACTTATCTGTTAACTCTTGACAAGTCGTTACCATTAATTATATTTAATACCACTATATAAATATAATTGCACTCTAGGCCTTATTAGTAAATTATATCCCAAGACTCTAATGATATCATTTGACCCCTCCATGAAATATCCCTATTGAACAAAGTCATAATGAACTGTCACTTTGTAAACAACTATTTTATCCTTGAGTACCCGGTTTAATCTTTTAGTTATTCACATTTATTGAAAAACCAATTTCAATAAATATAAGTTTTAGTAACTCCTTACTAAAGTGGGCGCCCTGAATTACTAGTTCTCATTAAACTTATCTCAAGGGGATATTTTGTGTCTCTATATAAGAGATTATGGATTCCATCCTGAGAATATGTGTTCCCTCAACACTACGTGTGGTTACCCAACATACTGATGTTTTGGCCGTGAATATTAGATCTCACTCCTGATATATCAAAGTAACCTACATTTTATGATCGGGTTCACTATCCTCTCAGGATTGAGAGTCTATGAAATTAGAAGTCGTGAGATTAATTATTCAGGTAACAATTGTTGATTGAGTAATTATTCTCATAACAGTCCAGTTCAATATGTCTTAACTCTTAAGACACATCAACACATCAACTAGAAGTCTCCACTTCCATGATCAAGAGAAATCATCTTAGTTGATGTGTTATAGTCTTTGCAGATAAAACGCCCAATTTCATCACTGACTATGAACTACGTTTTGAGTTTACAAGGAACTTGTGATTTATATCTTCTATGACTAAATCACATAAATCACATACAATGCATCTCAAGGACTATGATAATGTCCCATTAGTTCATTTGTAAATAGTCTCATATAATTAAACAATTTAATTATTTATAATATGCCAATAAATTGGATTTTAAGGCATAAACCCCAACAATCTCCCACTTGCTCTCAAAGACAATTTACCATATATCCAACACTTATTTCCCTCTAGAGTAATTCATAGTCACTCTAAGGCAAGGTTTGAAAACAAGTTTCAGCCAAATTTATTGCATAAATTATCTTTTCTACTACTATATCTCACGTACTCATATCTCTCTAATGAGATAATACTTACGCTTAATGTGTATCTTCACCACCTAGGATGAAGACATATCTTGAAGTCCAACTTCATGAATCACAATCAAACTACAAGTCAGTATTTGTACAACCAGTAACCATCAAATCCTCACTTTGGTGGATAAGCATATAATCCGTCATTCTCCTAGGATATTTTAGTATATGCTTTACTCCCACTAAATTAAGTGATCTTAGATTCAATTGATATTTTCTTACCATGCCCACCGTAAAATAGATATTAGCCTAGTATATAGCATAGCATAAAGACTTCCTATTGATATGGTATAAGGAATCATCTTAATATGCTTTTCCTTTTATGTGTCTTAGAATTATAGTCCTATATAAAGGAACTTCAAACTTAAAAGAAAAGAATCCTTTCTTGAAGTATTACATGCTATACTTGGTTAGAATCTAATCTATTTAAGCAGTTTGAGATAGACCCAACATCCTAATTTCTGAATTTTGACAAAGTTTAATTCTTAGGATGTGACTAGTCTTTCCCAAGTACTTATATCAAACTGGACTAGACAACCAAAAACTCCTTTGATGACAACAACTCTACATCATTCTAAATGATTAGAATGTCAACAATATACATTAAGAAATTTATTATTCTCTATAACTTTTACACATATAAGGCCTTTTAGTACTTGATCAAAATCAAACAACTTGATTGCTTGATCAAAGATGATATTTTATGATTTAGATGCTTGCTTTAGTCCATAAATGGACTTTAAGCAACTTGCATACTAAACACTACTGGTTCTTTGCTATGAACAAGTCTAGTTACATCATATAGATGTTTTCCTTAAGATTGCTACTAAAAGAAGCATTCTTGATATCCATTGCCGTATTTCATCCAAATTAAATATAATGAATAAGAGAATCTTGATAGAATCACACTTGACTATTGGTGAAAAAATCTTTTCATAGTCGAACCATTTCTTTTTGAATAAATCTTCTCAACACCAGTCTTGACTTTGAAGGTTTGAACCTTCAAATATATCAATCTCTTTTACTTGTATACCTATTTGAAAACAATAGGCTTAATGCTACTACCACCTCTACAAGTTTTATACTTTAAATAGAATATAATTCTATTCACATAACCTTGATCCAATAATCCATATTCATATCATCTATTACCTTTACGTAGGACCAAGGATCAAATTCATATCCTTGTGGAATAACTTCAAAAGTGTATTCCAAAATTATTAATCTATTTGATAATCCTCCCACTACAATATTGTATCGGTGTAATAGTTATCTATAGAATAATGTCTTGTGGTGTATCTAATACGACCATCTCATTTCTAAATTTATTTTATAGTTGTCTTACAACAAATTCTGACATTTTTCTTCTAGGACATTCTACCTTTGAAAAACCCCTATTCCTCCTTTATGTAGGCACTGACTTAAAGAAGTCATTGGAACTTTATTTCTTTATGAAAAGGAGCCGTAGATCAGATTATCCTCTAAATAGAATTCATATACTGGGAATATAACCAAATAATGCTTCTAAAAGCCCATCTTTCACCAATCTTGAATATCATTTAGATTAATAAGATCTAGACATAAGTGCCAAAACATACAATACCAAAGGATGGAAACTTTCTCTTTAAAATGTAAAATATGTAAATTTCCATCTAGAAAACAATCACAAACAATGCTTAGCTTTACCAAAATGTAAACACTTTCCTTTTGGTCATACTTTTAAGTCTAATTTCCTTTTTGGCAACTACTAGGGCAACTAGCTTGCCCAACTGTTTGGTATTATAATTCCTCTTCTTGCCACCCTTACCTTTCAATTTAGGTTAAGAATTTGAATTAAATCATATAGATCCTAGCCTTAGCTTTTAGGATGTCTTCCATTGCGTAGAACTCACTCATCCATTCAAATAATATAAAAAGAATTTGCTTATTTCCAAAACAATATGAATTGATCAAATGATTCTAGTAAGGACTTGTGGATCATATCCATATGAGATTAACATTTGATCTCTACATCCAAGAATTCCAATTCATTTTAAAAATAAAATATTTTCATAAAATGATATAGAATTGGAACTCCTTAAGCCTTTTTTAGCACTCAATATGATTCATACCAAACATCTCATTTAGACTTAGTATAAAGTCTAAGTCTAGTACTAACTCTTGCATCTCATGCTGTAACACAATTGAGATAGAAGCCAATGTAACATTTTAGCATTTCAATGGAGACTATGATCACATCATAAGCTATCTACCATAAATGAATCCTGTATAGGAATTTATGACAATGCTGAATCAAAACATAAATATGTAATTCAACTCCTTTAAGCACTATATCCAAAATTATTTCTTAGTTAATGTGATTATATTAAAATAGTAGTTAGAGAACAAAAATTTATGACAACTAAATTTTGAGACTATGAACTTAAATACCAGGACATTATATTTTGCAACCACTGCCATATAATATGGAATCCATAAAAACATATTATATTAGGTGCAATGACAACCCAATCCATGCCTATAATTCCTTTATAGCAAGTATGTTATAAACACCATGATTGATTGAGAACTATTCTCATTATTAGTGCTATCATGATAACTCTTATCAAACACTAATAATATGCCGTATTAACTTTAGTCTCTAAGTAATAATGACATACCTCCTTTGGGAGGTTAACATTACAGTTAGTCTAGTGTACACCATTATCTAGAATCATGTGTAGCCACATTTCATCTCGCTTATAGCGTTTACACTTGTAGTACCTTGAAACAAAACACCCTCCTTTGTGATCGCGAGGCATATACGCCAAGACGAGGTGCTTGTTAACACTACTTTAAATGGGTAAGTTCAATCTTGTAGTACTATGAAGTAAACACCCTCCTTTGGGATCGCGAGGCATATATGCCAAGAAAAGTTGCTTATCCACACTACTATGAACCAATAATGGAGGCCGTGAGATCTAACCCTTGTATCTCTCTCCCACTAGAAATTTTAAAACAAGTGGATTGTCCTAAAATCGTGATCTTATCACAATTTTAACCCTACACATCAAATGTGTTTAATTGTTTAAATTCGATGTGATGTTACTAAGTCACGTCACAATAGCGTAACAAACATTCGCACGATCACAAAGAAGTTTAATCATGTAATCTGTGAAGTAAATACCCTCCGCATGGAATGCAAGACTCGAAGTCAAGACAAAGTATTTATTCACATTACAATAAACTTAACAAAAGGGTTATTTCAACACTCCCACTCATTTGGGTTTTTCTTAAATAATTGTGATCCCATCAGAACTAATAACCTTGCACTTGTTGAAGACTCTAATCTCATTATAATTTCTAACTAAAATCGAAGTCCTAAACTATTTAGGATTCCTTTAACACCAATGAATCAAAAATTAGTTATATTGAACTCCATCCTTAATTTACTTGATAAAGTATTCTAATCTCATTAGAAACTACATAACTTCAATTAGAATTTTAGTCTCATTAAAAACCTCTAATCGAAATAAACTAAGGACTTTTAATCATACAACAATTCTAATCTCATTAGAATGTTTCTTAAAAAAAGAGGTCCTAAACCAATTAAGACTAAGAGTTCTATTTAACTAATATCTTTGATCTCATTAGGTCTTTTAGTTAGATAATGATTAATGTATGTCCTTAACTTTTAAGGACTATAAAATTAATCACATATCCTTGCTTTTTATCAAAGTTTTAACACTTAATCCAAAAGCAAGTGAAAATTCAAAATTCAGTGCCTTCGATCGGTCGAACCTATTACTTGGTTGATCGAAAAATGAAGAAATTCATCACAAAGATTCTACGTCGTTCGATTGATTCTCGATTCTTGTTGGATCGATCGAAATTAAAATTTGATTTATCGAAAAGAATTCTTGATCGATCGAGACAATGAAGAATTTCATCATAGAGTTTCTGCCTGACTCGATCAGTTCTTGATTCCTCTTCGATCAATCGAAAAGTACATTCGATCGATCGAAAGGAATTCCCGATCAATCGAAACTCGCATAACTGAATTTTTCAGAATTTTCAACAACCGTTTTTGACAATTTTTTGCTATTTTCCATCAAAAACACCTTTTGAATTTATGAACGAAAATTCACAGATCAAACATTAAGGTTTTCAAGATCATTATCAAGGATCCTAATAATGCTAGAAAACCTTGAAAACATAATCCTAATCTCATTAGGAATAAATTTCATAATCCTAGCATTAACATATAGCATGTATATCAGTAATCTAGATGCAATACCAAAAAAGATAATTCCCAGTATAATTTTCTCAAAGTAAGATCATGCATATTTTGTCACACAAAGGATACAATCTAACCGGTGTGAAGTTAGACCATAAATCATATGTAATCATTGATGGTGTAAAATACTAATTCAAAACTAGCAAATCTAAACCGTCACACATATATATATATATATATATATATATATATGCCATTTTGGTCCACGATATTCATGCCAAGATATTCATTCAATAACTATATCCAAGCAATTGAATTTAACGTGTTCATCACTAAAACAAATACTACGAAAACATGGCACCGTAAGTAAGAAACATGAAAATGAGCCACTTCGAATGACACATATACTAAGCACGGCATATAGGTTTATAAAACATAAATTCATAAACAATAGTCATTGAATAAAATTCAATAACTAAGCCCTATTGCCAACAAATGAAGTAGTTCAATTACCTTCATATTCTTATAACTCAAACCATGTCTTTCATGAAAGAACACGACCAAGAAAATAATATGCAGAAATTTTACTGCAGAAAATAAAAAATAAAAAGAAACGGTTTTTCTTTAATTCTAAAACTCAATCACATGTTATATAAGCATAATATTGAAAACTACTTTGGTACCAATTGTTGGAAAATCTGGTTTTGCATCTCATATAAAACACACAGTGGAAGCAATAATCACGGATCTACTTCATTTATGAGAGATAACATGTAACCTTAAATTTTAGAACAAAGAATATAAAGCGTATCTTGATGCTGTGAAATTCAGAACCAGGACTTGAGAATACCTTTAATCTTCATCTCAATTTCACATGATGCCCAAGAAGTGTGGTCTCTCAACTAGTCTTTTTGTACGTTGATTCTCAAAGAAAGTCCTTCTTCTCCTTGTAGAGAAAAACTGTTTTCTTTTCTTTTCATCATACGTACAATTTAACTACATTGGTAGTTACTTTATTTAATAACTCTTATTAAATAAAAACTGATTATCTAATTGGGTTAGCCTTTTGGGCTTGTCCAATTGGGCTTTAGTTTGTGGCTTGAGATGGGACAAAAGAGAACAAATAAGACTCTAGCTCCAATGGACCTTGGACTTATCTGTCAACTCTTGACAAGTCCAAAGTTACCATTAATTATATTTTAATATCACTATATAAATATAATTGCACTCTAGGCCTTATTAATAAATTATATCCCAAGACTCTGACGATATCATTTGACCCCTCCATGAAATATCCATAGTGAACAAAGTCAAAAATGAACTATCACTTTGTAAACAACTATTTTATTCTTGAGTACCCAGTTTAATCTTTTAGTTATTCACATTTATTGAAAACCAATTTCAATAAATATAAGCTTTAGTAACTCCTTACTAAAGTCGGTGCCCTGAATAACCAGTTCTCATTAAACTTATCTCAAGGGGATATTTCGTGTCTCTATATAAGAGATTATGGATTCCATCTTGAGAATATGTGTTGCCTTAATACTATGTGTGGTTACCCAACAAACTGAGATTTTGACCGTGAATATTAGATTTCATTCTTGATATATCAAATTAACCTACATTTCATGATTAGGTTCACTATCTTTTAAGGATTCAGAGTTTATGAAATTAGAAGTCATGAGTTTAATTATTCGGATGACAGTTGTTGATTGAATAATTAATCTCACAGTGGTCTAGTTCAATATGTCTTAACTCAATTTCATCACCGACTACGAACTTGGGTTTACAAGGAACTTGTGATTTATATCATCTATGACTAAATCACATACAATGCATCTCAAAGACTATGATAATGTCCCATTAAAGCATAAATTGGATTTTAGGGCATAAACCCTAATAGTGGCAGTGCGCAAGTACTACATAGCAATGTTGGAGATGGACGACCACTTACAGACCATAAGCATAGAAGAATAACAAATAGTCGTAGTGCCCTTTGAAGGGTTGGAAGATTGGCACCCTTGCTAGCCCCTCAGTCTGTCAAGCACTATTGACATTCTTGAGAAAGATCCATGATGTCTATGCTTGGAGCCAAGAAGACATGCCCGGCATTGACCCTTTGGTCATGGTTCACAGGTTAAATGTATCATCCTCTTTTCCCCCTATCTGACAGAAGAAACGAGTTTCTGTCCAGCAGTGAGACAGGGCTATAGCGGAAGAAGTTTACAAATTACAAGAAGTAGAGTTCATATGAGAAGTATACTACTCCGACTGGTTGGCCAACGTGGTGATGGTCAAGAAAGCCAGTGGAAAGTGGAGGATGTGTGTAGACTTCACAAACTCAAATAGGGTATGCCCCAAAGATAGCTACTCACTCCCGCGGATCGATGTCCTGGTAGACTCGACAATAAGACACCAGTTGTTGAGTTTCATGGATGCATTTTCTAGTTACAGCCAAATCAAGCTGGACAAGGCTGATCAAGATGGAGAAAAGTTGTTTCTTTACCTGGCCGGCTTCCCAATTGCCATTAGCGTAGCCTTGGTCAGAGAAGAAGACAAGGTGCAGAAGCCTATATACTACACTAGCAAAGTGCTCCAAGGCACAGAGGAGAGGTACCCCCAGATGGAGAAGCTAGCCTTCGCCTTAGTGACCATAGCTCGCAAGCTCAAACCGTATTTCTAGGCCCACACGATGATTGTTCTGATAGATAAGCCTCTACAAAGAGCAATGAGTAGTCCTAAAGCCGTTGGACGGATGGTGCTAAGGACAATTGTGTTGAGCAAATTCGACATACAATACCGCCTGCGCATTGACATGAAGGGACAGGTGGTCGCTGACTTCAACGTAGAGTTCACCAACGTAGAAGGCCAAAGGATAGAAGAGCACTCTCAATGAAGTATCCACACGAACAGGTCATTTAAAAAGAAGGCTAGCAAGGTGAGTATAGTACTTCACTCCCAGAAGGGGATGAGATCGAGTTCATGGTTCATTTTGACTTCCCTACGACCAACAATAAGGTGGAGTACAAAGCTCTAGTGGCAAGACTAGATCTTGCCAAAGCAGTAAAGGCCACAAGTGTGGTTGTTTACAGCGACTCTCAGGTAGTCACAAGTCAGGTGAGATTTTGATTGCAAAGGTGAAAGGATGAAGAATTACCTAGAGTAAGTAAGGAAACAGGTGGATGACCTTCAAGCCAAGTTTGTTTAAATCCCAAGGGGAGAGAACGAGCAAGCCAACTGTCTTGTTATGGCCGCATCAGTGGAACACATACTCATCCCTAATAAGGTACTCTCTTTTGTTTAGCTTTCACCTTTAATAGACAGAGATAAAGTGCAGGAGATAGGTTCCGAAAGCAATTGGACCACACCGATAGTCTCTTACTTGAAAGATGGCACATAACTTGACGATAAGGAGGTTACAAGGAAGCTAAAGGTTCAGGCAGAACAATTCGTCTTGATAAACGATGTCTTGTACAAAAGAGGCTTCTCCCGACCGTACCTAAGATGCCTAAGTCACGAGGAAGCCGATTATGTCATGAGGGAAGTTCATAGGGATCTATTGGAACCATTCGGGATCACGATCACTAGTGCACAAGCTGATTTGGGCAAGATACTATTGGCTTACCATGCAGAAGGATGCCCAAGACTATGTCAAAGCTTACAACAAGTGTTAAAAGTTCAGCAACATTATCAAATAGCCAACAGAAGAGCTCACCCC
Organism: Quercus robur; assembly: GCF_932294415.1. NCBI lineage: Eukaryota > Viridiplantae > Streptophyta > Magnoliopsida > Fagales > Fagaceae > Quercus > Quercus robur. The sequence continues at coordinate 27,844,888 of NC_065537.1, read as the reverse complement.
GAGGACTGCCCTGTGGCCTTTTGCCTAATGGGGATTGGACATCATGGGCCCATTCCCAACAACAATAAGGTAATTAAATTTCCTAATGGTCGGCATCGATTACTTTACCAGATGGGTGGAAGCTGAAGCCCTGACCACCATCACAAAGAAAAACATACGAAGTTTCGTTTGGAAAAAGATTATCTGCAAGTACAGGATCCCTAGAGTCTTAGTTTCGAACAACGGAAAGTAGTTCGACAGCAAGCTGTTCAAGGATTTTTGCTCATAATTGGGGATCAAGAATCATTACTCCTCACCCACCGACCTTCAGGCCAACGGACAAGTTAAGATCATGAACCAATCCTTGCTCAAGATCATTAAGACTCAGCTCGAGGGGGCAAAAGACATATGGCCAGATGAGCTGCCAAGTGTATTGTGGGCATACAGGACAATGGCCAAAACACCTACAGGAGAAACACCCTTTCGACTAGCATAAGGGAACGATGTCATTATCCACGTTGAGGTCAGACTCACTAGCTATAGGGTGAAGAACCATGAGGAGAGTAAGAATGAAGAAGCCATGTGCCTATAGCTGGACCTAGTGGACGAGGTCCGACCAATAGCTGAACAAAGGTTAGCACAATACTAGGACCTCATGGCCAAGCACTACAATTCTAGAGTCAGACACAAGGACTTTCAAGTTGGAGATCTCATCTTGAGGAAGGTGATGGGCGCTACAAGAGACCCCTTCCAAGGGAAGCTAGGACCTAATTAGGAAGGACCCTACAAAATCACTTCGTGGCAAAGGAAAGGCACCTATCACCTGGAAACACTCGACGAACGAAAATTGCATCATCCATGAAACACCAAGCACCTAAAGAAATACTACCAGTAGATGACGGCATGCAGAGCACCACTCCTCATTTCTAGTTTATTTCTTTTCAGTTAATTTTTATTATCTACAGTACTTTTTAAACCCAAATGGAAACTTTTTATTTTTTCAAAGAACAATTTTTGGCTTATGCACATATTTACCATAATAAGAGGAGTTATTCAGATATGTCATGTGTATGTACGTCTCTACAAAAATGCATCTATTACAAGGTCCTTAAGTGGACGGATACATCCCAAAGGATGTCTCCAAAGTCCTTAAGTAGACGGATATGTCTTAAGGACTGCCTTGTAATATACTAAATCCCTAAGTGGATGGATACATCCCAAGGGATGTCTTCAAATTTACAAAGTCCTTTAGTGGATGGATACATCCCAAGGGCTGCCTTGAAATTTATAAAGTCCTCAAGTGGACAGATGCATCCCAAGAGATGCCTTGAAATTTACAAAGTCCTTAAGTGGACGGATGCATCCTATATGATACCTTAGGAGGGTTCATTGAAATCCTTAAGATGACGGATGCATCCCAAGGGATGTCTCGAAATTTGCTAGTCACCAAACAAACGGATGCATCACAAAGGATACCTTAAAACTTTTTAACCCATATATTGGATAGGTACGACTAATATTAAAAAATTTATCAAAGCCCATAGGGTGAATGGACACCAACAAGTAATGTGAGTTCCCCCAACGGATGAATACAAACCCACGTTCAAAGATTGCTAAGTAAAAATTATCCTGTACACGATAGATCCCAAAAGGGAATGGGTAGGGGTGTTTGATCCCACCTAGCCTTTACGTGGACTTTGAAATGTAATGATAAACATGTTCAAACAAGCAAGTAAAGCGACAGATATAAAAATAATAGTAATCGATAAAAAGCCCATGGAAAGAAAATGTTTACATCCAAAGACCAAAAACCGTGGCAATGTTAATCATCTCAAAAGATGATGATGGTGGCAGGTGGTAGGAAAAGAAAAAATAAAAATAATTGTATCCATAAAAGCCCAGGTGATTTGATTTAGATGATATTGTCATGTATCTAGTTTTGTTCTTATCTCAAAGTAAACTAAGGGTGGCCAGTGGCAGAAAGTAAAGGATATATATATATATATATATATATATTGAATTTGTGGATTTTTGTGTGAGTTAATAATGAAGAAATTATTAGTTTTTTTATAGTCTCTCTTCTGACCGAGTACCGTTATAAGTTTTTCTTGAATTATTTTGATTATTGAGTATAGTTCTTGAAAATTGTGTAGGTGATATCTCAGGATTTTAGAGAAAGTGTTAAGAAGAAGTTCTTTGTGATGAGTTAGCTGAGGTAAGTAACCTTAACCTAATTGGGTTTTATTTTGCTTATATTAATGTATTTTTAACTACTGAAAATTGTTAATAATTGTTAGAATTTTTATTTCTATTGTATTAGTGATTTCAAGTAAAGGATTATTACATATATATTTTAATACTGAGTATATGATTTTTATATACATGCTTGAATAAGATATATTTTTTTTGGAAACTATGATTTCATATATATGATTATGAACAATTTGACTATGAATTGATTCTGATACCCATCCAATGAGGGTTATTCATTGGTATTTTGATACCCAAACCAATGGGAGTTATTCATTGGTACTTTGATACCCAGTCAATAGAGATTATTCATTGGTACTCTGATGCCCAGTCACAGGGATATAGTGTGACCATAGTCATAAGATTGTTAGGAATATGAACTATGGTTGAATATTTGAACTATTTTGAGTCACTTAAACTACTTATGTATTTTTGGAACATATTGTAAGTTATAGCTTTTGATATATGGAAAACTGACTACTTTCTAAACCATCTATGATATATATTTGTAAGGTTAAAGTATGTGATCTATTTGCAACTTATTATTTTAAGACTATGAAACTTCTTTAGTTATTTTTGAAAATCCATAGTATATTATAACTTTTGAAAAACTCATATCACATCTTATTACTTTACAAATCTATTGCTTGATAGAACTTATTAGGATTTTGGTTACTTATTGAGTTGTTAGCTCACCCCTTTTTCCCCTCCAGTTTCAGATTGTGATGAATACCAAGTTTTGGGAGTTTGATGTTGTGTTGTAAGCAGGAAAAGGAGCATAGTGATTTTGGGATTGGATGGTCTCCTAATAATTTTATATTTATTGGCCAATTGGCATTATGTACGTAAGGTTTGGATTTTGTTCCTATTAAATTATTGTAGATCTATTCATAAAGAAATTGTTGCGGTATTTTGGATTTATTTGATTTTAATTTTTGAGGATAAATTTTAGTTGCTAAGAAGGCCTTGCACACTTGTAGGGTGCTTACTTTATAAGCGTGCAGCGGTTGTCACATGCCTATCTTTATAGTTGGGTTCGGGGCATGACAATTTTAATGGTATTAGAGCTTAGGTTATGATCTTATAGATTTATGCTAGGTTTTGATTTAGAATGAAATTTGCGCCCTAGGCATTACAATTCTAGTTATTGTTTATGAAGGTTCTTAGGTCATAGATAGTGTTCTTTTGATGACTTGATGAGAAGTGTAAGTGAGGTTCCATCATATGATGATTTGTTAGGCCATATTTGAAGGATTTGATATTTATGTCTATGTGGTTATGCATATGTGACTTATAAATACAAAAAGGAGGATTTTAATTGATATAATTCTATGATCTTATACTAGTATTAAGTGGGTGTATTTTATTCTTGAAAATTTTGTAATTGATCAGATTGGTTATTAAAACTTCTTCTACTGATTAAAAGGAAAAGAGACTGAAAAAAGAACAAGTAAAGGAAATCTTCCTGCTATTTTGTGACTGATCTTCTGTAAACTCATTTGATAGTTTTTCCTAATATAGTTGACCTACCTGAGGTTAGTTTGATTTGTAGGGGATTCTCATAGGTCTAATTATTGAATGATAGTTTACTATATGTCCTATTCAAAATTTGGAGTGCTTTTAGGGAATTGGAAATTGCAAAACTTTATTTAGGGTTTAAGGTTTGATGTTAGAGCTACGATTCCTTGATTTTAGTTTATATGGAGTTAGGAAATTAACAGAAGGTTCGTAGTGTGAAGGAAATTCAATTTGTGGTTATTGTAGTTCACATTATATTATATATTATTATATAATTCTGAAGGTATTTAAAGAATTTAGTAATATATCGGTGGAATTACTTGGATTCTAATATTAAGGACTGACTTTCTTTGGATCATTGTTCTTGTTAGGGTTGACCTACATGGATTACCATAGCTTTATTTATGTGTGAGGTAGTCCCTAAATGTTTTTGAGACATGTTTTGTTTCTTAGAAGTTTGAGGTCCGCAATTTCTTTTCTATCGACTTGGAGGTTTGTTTATTATATGGGGGAATAAGTTTTGATGCTAGAAATGTAATTCTTTGAATTTAACTATAAGAGTTATTGGATTGGCTCAATAGAAAATGAAGTGGATAGAACATGGTAGTATTGAATCAGAATAGCGAACCATATTTTTTATTGGATATTGAAGGAGTTGGAATGGCAAGACAGTTTATTTTGAAAGACTGTTACAATTTGAATTATAGTCAATTGTTGTACCTTTTGTTTTATATTGGCAGATGGTTAGTGATTATAAATTGTAGTGTACTCTTAAGTTCTAGACTACTGGGACTATTATTTGCAAGGTAAAAGAGAGAGAGAGAGAGAGAGAGAGAGAGAGAGAGAGAGAGAGAGAGAGAGAGAGAGAGAGAGAGAGAGAGAGAGAGAGAGAGAGAGAGAGAGAGAGAGAGAGAGGGGTTAAGATACTTCATGGACTATTCCCTTCTAGCCGATGTATACTTAGAGATTTGTTTTCATAGTAGGCAATGTAATTATAAGGAACCTAGCTCTTCAATGAGTTCCAGCCAAAGTATCATTTGGAGATTAAAGGTGAATAAATGTTGCTTATTTGAGAAGATAATTTATGGTTAACATAGAGGTTCTATGAAAGACCTTATATCAATGCTCAATTGATTATTTATGGAGATTTTGGAATTTCTTTTTCTTACAAAACTCGAGGAAGAAAAGATATAGTGATATATGCATATGTTGTAAATTAGTTTTGAACTTAGGAAGGATTGGAACTTTGGATGCTACTTAATTTTGAGGTATAGAATTAAATGGATGCTAGCATTCAATGGTCTATGGTGAATGTCAACATTGTGGATTTCTCTTGTTGTAATTTTTGGAGACTACTTAGGCCTTGGAATTTTGTTGAAATTAATAATGGGTGGAAAATTAGTTATTGGGGTTAATCTAAATGAATGGTCCTTAGAACTTTTATTCATATTGAAAGGAACTTAGAGAGCTATTTATACTAAAGATATGTATATCTTTAAAGAATCTTATATTTTTTTCTTTTCGTAATATGGTTGTTCTTAAACTATGGGTAATTGAGTAAGTGATTTTATAGTGGCATTGTATTATGTAGCGGAAGCATCATGGCTCCATTTGCTTGGAGATTTTTATTTTTCAAATCTTGGGAAGGAAAAGTCTAAGCTTATGTTGTGAAATAGTTTTGAACTATGGTGATGAGTGATAAATTTGTAAACATTGATACAATTGTGGCTTTAGAGTAGTGCAGCGGTAGCGTGATAATTTGTTCAGCTTGTGATGAATTCAGAGGACTAAATTCTTATAAGTGGGGGAGATTGTAATACCAGGAAAAAAAAAAAAAAGGAGGGGTATTTAAATAAATCTTTGGGGGGTCAATTTTATAATTTATAATTATAAGGGATTTTTTAGAAAATAGGGTTGAAACCCTAGCTATATATATAAACTTATTAAAAGTCAACGTATATGGAGAGATATTTTGAGAGAGGAGACTACCCAAAAGATTGAAGTAAAGAAGGATTGACTATCTCCTTGAGGTAAGAGCTTAAGAAATCTTGTTCTTTTGTCAAATTTAGATTTTATGTGGTATTAGAATATTTTCTTATGTGGGTATTTTGGCCAGTAGTGAAACTATTTAATTACTTAAGAGTTTTAATGATGCAAACAAAGAAAAGTTTGGATTTATTTTTCGGTAAACTAGACTCTGTTACTGTAGATTTTTCTATACCTTTGTGCGTTGAGAGTAGAGAGAAGCCGCATATTTTTCTTAAAGGATTAGGTGTTTTGCACAAACTTTCTTTCAATAACAGTGCCGAAGTAGGGGACTTGATGAAAAAAAAAAATTAATAATGGTTCTTTTTCCCATAAGGCCCTGTGCCTATCTGTACTTGGAGTTATCATCTCAAAAGATGATGATGGTGGCAGTTGGTAGGAAAAGAAATTTAAAAAAAATATATTGTATCCGTAAAAGCCTAGATGATTTGATTTAGATGATATTGTCATGTATCTAGTTTTGTTCTTATCTCAAAGTAAACTAAGGGTGGTAGGTGGCACAAAGTAAAGGATATATATATATATATATATATATATTGAATTTGTGGATTTTTCTGTGAGTTAATAATGAAGAAATTATTAGTTTTTTTTTTAGTCTCTCTTTTGGCCAAGTACCATTATAAGTTTTTCTTGAATTATTTTGATTATTGAGTATAGTGCTTGAAAATTGTTTAGGTGATATCTCAGGATTTTAGAGAAAGTGTTAGGGAGAAGTTCTTTGTAGTGAGTTAGCTGAGATAAGTAACCTTAACCTAATTGGGTTTTATTTTGCTTATATTAATGTATTTTTAACTACTGAAAATTGTTTATAATTATTAGAATTTTTATTTCTATTGTATTAGTGATTTCAAGTAAAGGATTATTACATATATATTTTAATACTAAGTATATGATTTTTATATACATGCTTGAATAAGATATAATCTTGATGGAAACTACAATTTCATATATATGATTATGAACAATCTGATTATGAATTGATTCTAATACCCAGCCAATGAGAGATATTCATTAGTATTTTGATACCCAAACCAACAGGGGTTATTCATTGGTACTCTAATACCCAGTCAATAGGGATTATTCATTGGTAATCTGATGCCCAGTCACGGGGATATAGCGTGACCATAATCATAAGATTGTTATGAATATGAATTACGGTTGAATATTTGAACTATTTTGAGTCACTTAAACTGCTTATGTATTTTTGGAACATATTGTAAGTTATAGCTTTTTCATTTCTGAATCCAAAACTTAACTTGCATTCTGATGAAATCCACATTCTGATTCTCAATTCTAACCAAACCTTGGAAGATAGTTGAAGTATTCCTACTATTACACCAGGTATCATATTCTTAAAAGACTAGATAATTTGTAAAAATAATAATAATAATATATGTTCGAATATAACTGCATACTGTTCAATATATATATATATATACACGTAAAGTGATCAAACCGGAAGCATATAACTGCCGACAGTCAAAACCTTGATGAGATAAAGTTGATCAAGGAGATGATATCTTGTAGCTTCGCCATGTTTCAACTCAATTCCAAAGTTTAGATCTGCTTCTTCCATCAGCAATTAAACTAAGAAATTGAAAATTTCATTATTCATATATTTACAAATTGAACATTCCATTATTCATATACAAATTGAACCTTAAAGTCGGTGCTTCAACGCCTTTTGTGTGGTATTCGATATATATACAATTTTTTTCCATCCCTTAAACATTTTTTTTTCATATATTTTTCTAAAATTTGGAGTTGGTCATAATATATCAAAGTTGAAAAAGGCAATACAAGAATGCGTAGAACATATCCACATTGCTTTATATTATTATATAGACCATGAACACAATAATCATATACATTTTTATCAAATGGATGGATCCATCCCGATTCGGGACATGTACAACATAATTTTACAAATTACAGCACATTGAGAGAGTGAGAGAGAGAGTTTTACTGTTTTTTTTTTTTAACTACAATTTATGTTATTATATTAGGGTAAGGTGGCTTATATGGTATTTTTGGGGCATTACTTTACACAATTGTAAATGGAAAATTTATTAGTACACCCCTACCTAAGAATTGGTAGGGGCTAAATATTTTCTTCTTGGGCTACCAAAATCTCTCCCCCTCCAAAAAGAAATTTGACAGAAAAATGGGGGAGTAGAGGGAGTTTGATAGGAAATTACTCATCTACCCCACTCTTCTCTCTCCTATGCTACTATATGTTGTTTCTTCTTCTTTCTTTTTGTAACTCAACCTCACCTAAACTATTGAAAAAACAATTGTATATAATAAGGTTATGGGAGTATATTTATTAAAACTATATTTTCTATTCTCTCATTTTTCTTTTCAACCAAACAAAAGAGTTTTCATCCCCCACTTTTCTATCCTCCCAACCAAACAAAGCTCTAGTGTTAGGTCTCATCTCACTCACAACTATATTTAGTGATTGCAAAACTCATAAACTGTTGGGTTTTGTGGAGCCTAGTTTTGTTTGATCCGGTTCGACGACTTGACCCAACCTGAATAATATTGCATGGTTTTTAATGAGAGATTTACTAAGGCTTAGTCCATGGAGTGGAGGCTTGGGCTAATAGGCCCAAGCTAGAGTGCTTATGGACAAGCCTCTTGGGAGTTCGGGGGCAATGCCCCTGGGAATTTTTTTTTGGCCCATTTAGCCCATTGTGGAACCGACTTTGGTGATTAGGGTTTTATAGGGTTGTTGCCGTGTTTTTGAATGAGTGAAAATTCTTGTAGCCGCACTTTTGTACTTTTCCCTGATAATAGTGAAATCCCTACAACTCCGTCAACATAGGCAAATTGCCGAACCACGTAAATACTGTCTTGTGCGTGTGATTGTTTTTTTTTTGCGTGTGTTTTTCTTTTTTTTTTTTTTTTTTTTTTTTTTTTTTTTTTTTTCTCAAAAGTTGGGATTTTAGTTAAAGTCCCTACATAAACTTCATTAAACAAAAATTGAGTTTAGTATTTATATAAATAACTTAAAATTGCCGATGAGCCTTGGCTCAAATGGTAATTCTTCTTCTCACAATTGTGGGTAGAGGGTGTGATTGTAAAGCTAAAAACCCAATGTGATGTGAGTGTTAGCACCAAAGCAAAAAATAAAACCAAAAAAACACACAAAAAAACATACAAAAAAAATGCTTGAAAAGTTTGGATATACCTCAACTTCAAGAATTCTGGTAATTCACTTATCTGATCACATAAACATCTACTGCTACCATCATTAATATTTTCTTCTTCTTGTTCTTTGTCCCTTGAAGCCTCTACTCCTAGCCCTCCTACACTTTGTCCTCTTCCTCTACAAATTATAACCATGTTTTCTTCTTAAAAATCATTCACTACAAGAAATCCGGATTTAGGCAGCATTTTTGTTTTTTTTTAGCGACGTTTTTAAATTTGCTGCCATAAGTAGTATATTGTGATGTTTTTAAAAAACGCCGCTAAAGAGTGAGCCTTTCGTGACGTTTTTTAAAAAAAAGTCGCTGTAACCCAAAACAATAGCAGGGTTTTTTAAAACACCGCAAAAAGTACAGTTATAGTGATGTTTTTTAGAAACGTCACTATAGTTATTAAAGAACACCCCAGCATATAGTTCAAAAATTTTGGGAAAACATATAGTGACGTTTTTGGAAACATATAGCGACGTTTTAAAAACGTCACTATATGTTTCCCCAAAATTTTTCTCCTTTTCCCACTCAAAATTTCACTGAGTGGGAAAGTTCCCACCGTTTCATCATCTTTTTTTGTTGTCTCCATTTTGTCCTTTTCCCACTCAAAATTTCACTGAGTGGGAAACTTCCCTCCGTTTCATCATCTTTTTTTTTTTTTTTGTCTCCATTTTGTCCTTTTCCCACTCAAAATTTCACTGAGTGGGAAAGTTCCCCCCCCCCCCCCTTTTTTTTTTGTCTCCTTTCCCTACACGTTTTTTCATTCTTTTTTCTTTCTTGTCATTCCTTTTTTTTTTTTTTTTTTCTCAGACAAACTTACATTCCCACTTCTATATTCTTTCCCCACCCTTATCACTTCTTCACACTTAGCCACCGCCAGCCATTGCCGCCGGCCTTGCCACTGCTTGGCATTGCCGACCCACCGATGTACAAGCTCTTCCCTCTCTAGCCACCACCCACTGCCAACACCATACTTTTTTCCCTCTTTTTTGGTGTTCAAGTTTCTTTAAAATGTAAGTCTTTGTGTTTTAGCTAATGGGTTTGCTTTGATTTGGTTTTTTTTTTTATGGGTCATGGAGTTTTTGTGTTTTGGCTTATGGGTTTGCTTTGATTTAGTTTTTCTTTAATGGGTCATGGAGGCTTTGTGTTTTGGCTTATGGGTTTGCTTTGATTTAGTTTTTCTCTCATGGGATATGGAACTTTTGTGCTAATTTTTATTGTTTGCTTATTTTGGTTGGATTTTGGTACAGAAAACTCTTATTCAAATTTGGATTTTTGAGCAAAAAGATTTGAGCATCAAAGGCTAAATCATTGTAAGTTTATGTACAAGTTTATAAATTTTGTACTATTTTTTTCTACAATTTTTCTATTGCACATTGTTTTAATATTGTCATAGTTTTGGTGGTGGTTGTTGTTGTTGTTGTTGTTTTTTTTTTTTTTTTTTTTTTGGGTATAGGTAGACAGTGTTTTGTTACAACCACATTTATTTTGGAAGTATTGTACTTTGTTTAATATTGTCATAGTTTAGGTGGTTTTTTTTTTTTGGGTAGGTAGACAAGTGTTTTGTTCAATCATCCATGTATTGAATCTATGGTTAATGTGTTAGTGTGGACATTTGATATTGTGGAATATTCATGATAGGTATATTTGATCTATTACAAGCTTATTGTAGGTTTATGTTAGTTATTGTTGTATTTTTAAGTAGGTTTACATAGCATTTTAAATATTTTAAAAGAAAAATAATGAGTAGGTTTTGCAACGTTTTAAAAATGTCACTAAAAAGTAAAAGGACAAATGCTTTTGGGACTTTTCTAAAACATCGCTACTGGTGTGATTATTTGCGGCGTTTTATAAACGTCGCTAAATGTATTTTCCTATATTATATACGAAAAGGTTATATTATTTAGTGATGTTTTATAAACGTCACTAAAAGTTTATGAACGCCACTAAAGAGTCATATATAGTGATGTTTTTCGAAATGTCGTAATAGATCTAAACGTCGCAAAAAAAAGAACGTCACTGTAGACCAATTGTGTCTATAGCAACATTTTTTGGGTTTTTAGTGACATTTTACAAACGTCGCCTAAACCCAAATTTCTTGTAGTGATTGAGACTATAATCGTACAATCCAAAGGCTTGGTAGTTGAAGCCTCTTTAAATATATATAATCAAATAGATTTTGTAAAATATATATAGGATAATGGTATAGTTTTTAAGGAAACCAAATTTTATAAAGACACAAAAGACAAATCTCGGAATATCAAGCATAGAATTTGAAATCTTTTGGAAGTAAATCTAAAGGTAGTGATTACTTGTCATTACACATGCATGCATCATATATAGGATGATGAGGTATAGTTGTTAAGGAAACCAAATTTTATAAACACACAAAAAATATAAATCTCGGAATATCTGCCTTAGAATATGAATTCTTTTGGAAACAAATCAACTGGAAGTGATTACTTGCCTTTAAGCATGCACTATGCGTGTGTGCTAAAGATAACTTTTTTAAAGACACAACAACTATAAATCCCGGAATTTCGGCATAGAATCTAAAATCTTTTGAAAGCAAATCTAATGTTAGTGATTACTTTTATTTTTATATGGTATAACAAGATGATGATATAGTTTTAAAGGAAACTAAATTTTACAGAGACACAAAAAATATAAATCATAGAATATCGGCATAGAATCTAATATCTTTTAGAAGCAAATCTAATGATAGTGATAACTTACCTTTTCAAAAGCGTAATGCATGTGTGTTTCGAGAATTTGTTTTTCTTAATACATTTTTTTAAAAGTAGTTTTAACCTATGGCATCCACTCCTGATAATTGCTCTTTATTATCAGACCAAGTCAATAAAAATATAAAAATTCAATGTTTGAAATGTTGTGAAAAAGAAAAATTATGTTTGTGGCATGTACTTTTGAAAATGATGCTTGGGAGTTATATTTTACCATAGTAGTCAATTACTTCTCAAATAATCTTTTGATATCTAAAGTATAGAATTATAAATTAAACATTTGTATATTTTATGTAAGATTTATTTTTATTAAAAGATTGAATTATGCTAAATTCATGTTCATATAACAGGTTGTTCATAAGTTAAAAAGAGAGAGCAATTTAACTATTTGATGTGAGTTTGGTTTTTGTTTATTTCTAATACTTATTTGCATAGTGTTTATAAAAATATATGGTTTTTAGTAAATTTATGTTAAATGTGTTAATAATTTGTATAAAGATTAAAAGAAACTAAAAGTTAGATTATTTTCCAAAAAATTGAGACAAAAAACTTAAAGCTAAAAGCAAAAAAAAAAAAAAAAAATTAAGCAAATTCAAAACACACTTTTGGTCCGGAGGAAAAGACCCTTCTCCTTTGGTCCCTTTGGAAGTAAAGAGAAGTTGCATCCTTAAGAAGGTGATATATGTTGGTAAATGGTGTATCCTTAGAAAGTGTCTTATTTAAATTTCAATTTACAGCATTAATAAAACCTAAATTATCTAATATATATATATATATAGCCAAAGCCGAAAGAAAATCCAATTAGATTTCAAATTGAAATTAAATTAGAGTCTAATTTTGCAGCATGCAAATTAAATTGTTTAGATTTTTGCTGTTAATTTTTTTTTCTGAACTAATGAGTATATACATATATATATATATATATATATATATATTTTATACTGTTTCTATATAGATTTTTTTTTTATGTGAAGATTTTGAACATAACAAACTGTAATTGAGTTAGACAATTCCATTCAATTTAGTAGAATTTTACGGGCAGTGATTATATATGTAATGTCTAATAGTAATTTTCAAAATTATACACATAACAATAATGTAATGAGAAACTTGACATTAATATTAAAATTGTAAGAAAAAATCATTTTAGTACCTCTAAATGTCCTAGTTGAACCAATGTCCTATATATTTAACAACCCAAACTAACATCAATATCACTACTACAATTCATTAGTCATGTGCATAAGACATGTTACATACCAGTAATCAATAAAATATTCTCCACTAAAATTCATATGGCCTTTCTCAAAATTTAAATTGGTTCAAATAAACTTAATTTTTTTTCATATATAGAAATAAATCAAAAATTATCACGTGGCAATTATGATGCATCGCCACTCCAAATGAATGATAAAACTTCCTTGAAATAAGCAAAAAATTAAATCTAAATCAATTATTAGTGATGAGTCCAGAAAATCATAACTGTCCTAGGTCAATGACGAAGCAGATGTACGTTACATATTTATGATGAGCATTTAAGTCAAAGAGTAACAGACGGAGCAATGGTAACAAAGAAGTAATAAACATCAAAATGCAGGTTTCTAATGCCTTAGCCATTACAAATAAACGCAGAGATTTGTTGCCCATCAATGCAAAGGTAACTATAAAATGAAAGGAAAACTAGACAAAGGTACAGATAATTCTGATTCCAAAAACTACTCTTAAGTCAAATGCTCTCATTTTTCATTTCAAGTGAACCTTTTTCTGGCTTAATCATCAGAAGGTTTTTGGCAAACACCATACTGGTGTATTACTTTCTATTTCACTTTCCATTAAAGGTTCAACTTTGGACAAACCCATTTCCATCATCCATCTACATTGACGAAGAGCTCAACTGTTGATTTTTGCTTCATCTGTTTGGCACTATCTATGGGAAACGCAATCAGTCAAGCCATTCCCAATTTACACAAAAAAAAAAAAAGAAAAAAAAATAAATAAAAGATTCTCTTAGTGCGAGATGGACCCAAAACAAGTAGCACAATAAATTTAGGCTCTCACAACCAACATAGTAAAGTTAACACGGCAGAATGAAGAACTTAAAAGGGTTGCAGAGTCCCAGAATGAGGAACATCAATGAACCATTGACAATCAAAATAAAGAGGAGTGGCTCCAAGGATTGAAGGAAACCATAATGAGGAAGGGTCAAATAGCTAGATCATAAAAGAAATGGGGGATTAGAAGAGAATTCATCCAGAATGGAAAGTGAACTCCGTAACATGAGGAGTGTAATGGAAAAACTCAAAAGTGCGGTCAAGGAAAAAGCCTTAGAGAACCTGGATGGAATGATCCGGAGAATGGATTTGTTATTTACCACTGAAGTGTTAAATCGTCCCCTTCCACTGAAATTCTGTCATCCTCAACTTGAGTCATAGAATGGTTCAAAAGATCCTTTGGACCACATCAAGTTGTTCAAAACCTTGATGCACCTGCAAATGACTCTGGGCGAAGTAATGTGCAGTGCTTTTCCAACCACACTAAAGGGTGCCGCTAGAGTTTGGTTCAGCAAAATACCCCCAACTACCATTGCAAAATTTGAGCAACTTAGCAAAAGTTTAGTTCATCATTTCATAGAGGACAGAGACTTAAAAAGCCAACTGGACACCTTCTCAACATTCGTTAGGCAAAGGGAGAGTCACAGAGTCAGTATGTGACCTACTTCAATAAAGAGTTATTACAAATGGACGAAGTGGAAGACCAAGCAGGATTGTTGCCTGGAGATTTTTTCTTTTCAATCACCAAAAGTCCACCATGGACAATAGCAGAACTACTCCACAATGCCCATAAATATATGAACGCAAAAGACAAGGTAACCGCAAAAGAGATGACAAGCAAAAGGAAGAGAGGCAAAGGGTCTAGCCATCACCTTGGCAGGAAGAAAGAAACACGAAGCACAAGGCATACCAAAGATAAGAAGAAAAGCCTCATGGATCAAAGGTTAAAATTCACTAACTTAACTCCTTTGGTAATGCCCATAGAACAAGAATCGATGTAGATCAAAGATCAACCTTCTCTACATTGGCCTCAACCTATTTATGCTCCAATAGAAGTTAGAGACAAGAGCAAGTATTGTAGATTCAACCAAGACCACGAACATCGCATGGACAAATGCAGACACCTAAAGGATCAAATAGAGACTTTGATTCGACAAGGAAAACTGCAGAAATTCGTACGAAAGATGGATTTATATAGACAATAGCAGAGAGATAGGAAAGACAAGGAGTAGGAGATGAATGGCAAGAAAGCTCCTCTGGGCGAAATAAGGATGATCCCTAGCAAACTGGTAGCAAGTAGATCCTCGAAGTCCCTAAAAAAGGCATATGCAAGAGGAATGAATAGTGTCCACTCTCGATGTCCATCATCAAGGATGCCAAGAAGTAGCGAGCTTTATATCATCTTTTCAGAGAGGGACATTCACGGTGTTAGAAAACCACATGAAGATCTACTAGTGATAATGCTTAAAATAGAAGAATTTAACCTCCAGCAGGTACTAATTGATAATGGAAGTTCAATACATATCATTTATTTACTAGCATATCAACAGATGAAGCTGGACAAAGGATCATCCCTAAGGGCATCATTAAGTTAACCGTAATTGCAAGTACCTATCTGGCCCAAGTCTCCAAGGAAATTGATTTTCTTGTAGTAGATTGCCTATCAACATACAACGTCATCTAGGGGAGACCAACGCTCAACAATAGAAGTACAATAGCCCACGGCATAGGAGAGATCTGAGGAGATTATTCCCCCATAAGGGAATGCTACCAAGCCACTATAGCTTTGGGAGAAAACCACATGTGGACAATAGAAGAACCAAAATATACTTCTAAGCCAGTGAAAACATCACAAGATGTTAAGATTGTCCCTAGGGATCCATCAAAACTTCTAAAGATAGGATCAGCATTTTCAGCCTCAAAAAAGACGAGGATAACCACTTTCTTGAGAAAGAACGAAGATGTTTCCACGTGGTGTCATAAGGACATGCTGAAAATAGACAGAGAGATCATTCAACATCATCTCAATGTCAATCCAGAATGCAAACTGGTGCAGCAAATACGAAGGATATTTGCACTAGAATGTAATAAGGCAATAACAGAAGAAGTGGAAAAACTTTTGAAAGCAAGCTTTATAAGAGAAGTTTTCAATCCTGACTGGCTAATAAATGTTGTGATGGTGAAGAATAATAGCAAGTGGAGGATATGTGTCGACTTCACGGACCTTAACAAAGCTTGCCCGAAGGATAGCTTTCCTCTACCTAGGATCGATGAAGTAGTAGATTCTACCGCTAGACACAATCTTTTAAGATTCATGGATGTTTTCTTTGGCTACAACCAGATCCTAATGGACAAAGAAGATCAAGCGAAGACTGTGTTCGTCACCAGCTATACAATCACCAAGCCCAAGGCATAGAAAGCATGTAGCCATTAGTTGTGGTCCATGTGTCCAAGATAGTGGATGAAAGTGATAGCAAGATTAGTCATGGACCATTACAGCCACAGCAACAAATGTCAACCACATGCTACAAGTTTTAGTCGTATTACAGTAAAGGGCCAGCTTGTTGAAGAAGCATTATTGCATGTAGTACAAGCACACTTGTCAAAAAAACATCAAATGCATGTGGTCCCATTTTTTCAAGACTCTACCTTGTCCTTCTCTAATGAGAAGGCGACACCTTACCCATTAGGAAAGTGACACATGCCCATTTCCACCATTATTAAAGAAGAAAAGTGTAAAATTGTGATTGATAACTATGTTTTATGTTGGCTTTATTCCACGACAAAAAGTGTTGTAATTGCTTTAATTTTATTCCTTGTATTTTGTGGGATTTTATTGTATTGGGTTTAGTATTAAGTTGGTGAAGACTCAAGCTTAATTGAAGATCAGTGCATTTCACGACTAGCTCACGAGAAATTCGCGAGAAGGGTTCTCGCAAAAAAGGCATGTGAGGAGCACATGATTGGAAGCTGAAGAGTCGTGCCAGACTATCATTTTCACAAGTGTTTCGTGGGTAAGGCCTTCCCGTGAGGTAGTCGCGAAACATTTTACTTGGAGGATTTTTAAGTGTGTTTCTTACCCTTCACCCATACTATATATACCCTCATTACTCACAAAAGCAAAGAGGCCATTCAGAGAGAAAAACCCTAGATAGGTTTTCTACAACACACACACCCATCTTTTAGAGAGAGAGCTACCCATCCTTAGTGAGAAATCATTGTAGCTTCTTCTCCTTCCCTCTCCTATTGTCATACCTTGAGAGGAGATTTGTACCCAAACACAACCCACACCTATTCAGAGTGTAGAGAGTATTTTGGAGCTTGGGAAGCTTGGGGGAATTGCCAAAAGAAGCTAGTGAGGCTTGGCGGATGCAATCGGGCATATTGCGAGATCTGGAAAGCTAGACAAGACACAGTTCTGAGAAGCCTTGTTGAAGTAAGAGCTTGAAGGGCTTAGGTACATTGAGTAGATTAGGCTTGGAGGGTCTCTTGCTATTCGTGTATCCCAACTTATTGTCTAATTGATCGATTTACCACTTGAAATGCGGCAAAGAGGTTTTTCGCCGAGTTCTTCAGTTTCCTCTTCGATAACACATCGCTGTATTATCTTGTGTTTGCATCTCTCTTTCCTTACTCTTGAACTTTACTTTTATTGTTTCTTGTTCATGTTTATGCACTTGAGTAGTATTGGTTGATTGCGCTTCATTTACTCTTGTTTCCGCACTTAGATAAGTTAGAATAAAAGCAATCTAGCCATAATTTTTAATTGAGGGTCTAAATAGCTCTTGTGTTTTTGACACATTTTCTAGCATTCAATTAGTATCAGAGCAAGTACACTTGATTTGGTTTCATTACCTAAGTGTGATCCTTAACCCCTTGTGTGTATTGTCATGGATAGTGTTTTGTATGCTTCTATGGATGTTGTTGATTGTAACATGCCATGTGTTTATGAAAATTCCTCTATGAGTGTTAATCCACATGATTGTGATGCTATGTTACATGAATCTTTGGGTGTTGTTGATATTCCAAACAACAAACTCTTGAAGAAAGAAGCTAAACGGTTTCATAAGAATTTAAGCAAGTTTCATTGTGAAAATGATGATTTGATTGCTAAGCTCAATGAATCCAATAAATTGGTTGAAAAATAAAAGAAGTTTGCTGAAAATTCTCTTCAAAAGTTGAAAGAGTTTGAATGTTTGAATATAGACTTGGATGCTAAACTCGTTTGTCTAACAAACTAGTTGATGAGCTAAAATGTGAAAATGAATCTCTTAAGATGTATGCCAAGTGTTTGATTGCTAAACCTATTGTTAAAAATGATGAAATTATTTGTTGCAATCATGTTGTGGTACCCGATTATGTGCCTATTGTGTGTTCTACCTCAAAGGAAAAATCGGTGTACATTCCACCATACAAAAGAAATCAAAAAGTGGAGAGAAAGGCTCTTAAGCCTAAGCCTCTGTTTAGGTCCCATCCTAGGGAATTGAGTTGATCTAAGTTTGTTCTTACTTGCCACCATTGTGGTATGATTGGTTATATAAGACCTCAATGTCATAAGTTGAAGAAAGAACAAACCCATGTTGCTAGATCCCTTCCCAAAAGGTCTAGTGGACCTAAACACATTGTTTGTTACCATTGTGGTGCCTTTGATCATCTTAGACCTCATTGCTTTAAGTTTCAAGCTCTTAAAAGAATCAAAAGAAAAGAGAAACTTGAGCTATTTGGAAGTTGTGCTGTGCAAGCTAAATCGGATTTGAGGGAAACTGGTAAGTTGTTGAAGAAAGTTTTTGATGTTCTTACCTCCTTGTCTATATGCATCTCCGGTTCTCATTCCTCCAACCCTCGTCTCACTTCTCATGAGACACTCATTCTAAACAATCATTCTGTTTGGATAAAGAAGGGATCCTATAGTTGAGCTTATGCTCTTTTGGTCCTTGATCTAATTCTTTCAATCCTTGTAGGACCCTTCATGCATTAGATGCTTCATTGTCATGTACTTGTACATCATGCATTTCTTTATATGCATTGTTTTTGTTGTTTTTGCATTTAATCTTACTTTTATGCTTTTGTTTTCGTGTGTAAAAAATCCAAAAACATATAAAAAGTGGAAAATTCAAAAAGTTTAATCATATATGTTTGAGCACGTATCTCATGTGAGTTTGGCCTAGTACCTTCGTACTAATGGCGTAGTATATTTACGAGCTTAGCTTGTTATGTATGCACATATATCTTTGTGGGAGAAATCTTGAAAACTATATGTGATTATTGTAAATAAATCTTCAAGTTTATCATGAATGATTGGTCAATAGTCTTGATGGTCTTGATACTTGCATAGATTTATGTCTATATCTCTTCCCACTTTTTTTTTTTTTTTTTTTTTTTTTTTTTTTTTTTTATGTTTTTGCAATAAAGCTCTCCAAATGTAAATCTCAAAATGAAAAAGAGATTATGAGCTACAAAAGCCGTCGCACATACTAGTATTTGACTAAGAAAAAGGGAAAGCAACATTTTAAATTGAAATGTATGGTGCTCAAAAAGCCAAAGGCTAACTCTCAATGTTGAAATATCAAAAATTTTAAGCACGGATCTCAAAAATGAGATGTATTGTTCAAAAAGATCAAATGTTATGATTTGTAATCATTTTCTTGTGGGAGGTCATATATGTTCACTTCTATAATTAAGATAGACCATTTGACTTAATACCGGTTGTGTATGACTTGATTGAATTGATCATTGAAACTTCATTCTGGTCTAAGGACTATTTCATATTTGATACTCACCCACAACACATAAGTTTTGTTCAATGAATGCTTATTTCATTCGTGTGGTTGTACATGTTCAAATGTGATGTGTGTGTGCTCAATCATATGTGGTTCAAACCAAAAAGATTTTTGTTCTTTTTGTTTGCTTTTGGAAGTGATTTGTATCACCCATGTTTTTCAAAGTTTTTCAAATTGTTTTTGTGTGAAAAACATGGTTTCTGGGTATTTTCGTGACTTATTTCATGTATAAGCTCAGTCATGGGTTAGAGGGTCCAATTCTCAAGTTTTTCAACTTTGGACAGAGAGTTTCGCAACTGTTTCATGAGTATAGCTTACCAGTAAAATATCAGCAAAATTTTTGCAGGAAGCTAACCAACGAAATTACCAACGAAAATTTTCAGATCAACTTTAAAAGGGCATTACGTGGGTCATTTGTTTTAAACTTCTCTCATCTTCTCCCAAACCCCTATTTTAATGTTTTTACATCAAAACCCAACTAAATTCAATTGTTTGTCATTCCATTAACATCTCTAAGGTAATCATTAACTCTTTTCATTGATTTTGGGGGTTTTATGTTCACAGTTGAGATTTTTTCAAATGGGAGTTGGAAAACTTAATATTGTCAATCTTTTTTATTAGGCTTTGTTTTAAATGATGATTTAATTTTAATGTTAGCCCCTTGTAGCAAAAATAACATGTATTTAGGCAAGATTTTCATATGTTCATGCATTGTTTAACATACATATGCAGTGTATGCACTCTAAGTGTTTGATAAAATGCCCAAATGACATTTTGTTGTTGTTTTGGACTCCAATGAGTACCAAACTTTGGGGATTGCCATGATTTTGCATGTTTACCATGTTTGGATCTTTGGTTGTGTGTTTTATACACTTTGCCCCTTGAGTACTTGCTCGTGTATTGGTCATGCATCTCACATGCACACTAGATGCACCTTTACTCCACACACTTGATCACTTGACATGTTATTATATTCACTCATGCTAGTTAAGTCTTTTTAGACCTTTTAGCACATATAACACGTTCTTGTGTCTATATCATGACTAGGGTAGTGACTAGGGTTTTCTCTTTGAAAAGCACTCCTTAACATATGTGGGTAATATAGGTATATATAGTGTGGGTAGGGACAGGGTGTATCAGATATGACAAATTGGCAAAACAAAATATTTTGTGAGTATCTTGCAAGAAGGTCTTACTTGCAAGACACTCGTGAAAACCAACTGTCACCATCTATCATGACTCTTCGCATTCCAATCATGTGTTGAGCACATGCTTCACTTCGTGGGAAGGCTACTCACGAGCTACCCGCAAACACTTCTTTGGTCTTCAATTGTCTTGAGTCTTTACACTCTCTCTCACACACAACCCTTACAATAAAATCCCACATAAAATATAGGGCACAAAAGATTGAACATAATTACAATCAAATTTGGCACAAAATTAAAGCCAACACAAAATAGTTGTAAATCACAACTTTACAATCTCCCCCTTTGGCTATTCTGTAACAAAACCCCTAAAACAGATTCTAGACTTAAACGTGAGTTTGGGAAAAGTAGTAAAACTCACTCACACCTAATCTAGAAGCTGTGAAGCACTTGCTTGTATATACATGTAACGTAAAACACTCACACACAAACAAAACTTTCATTAAACTTATGACAAGTTGAATACACGATACGTATATGAACAAGTAAATGCGATCAAGGTAATAAACACTATATAAACAGTTAAGCATATCTTGATCAAACAGGACCAATAATCAAAGAATTGCTACAATAAACATTTAGCTAGTAAATGATCATCTGAACACGCAATGCAATTAAGAGCAATGTAGAAATCAATTGCATGTCCAACATGCAACCAATGCGAAATACAAGAAGTATTTGCATCAAGGATACAAGATCCAACAAGGGCACAAGTGTGTAGTACTCAAGATAATGCAACAAAATCTAAAAGTAATTAAAAAAATGCTACAGAGCAAGGATATAAAATAAGGTACTAAATATAAACTGAAAGTTTTAAACCAAAGTACTTAAAGGTTTAAAAGAAAGCAATGTAAATATCCAAGAGTTATAAAGACTATAAAAGTAAACATGAAATGAACCATAAACACGATTAGGCCTCAAAAACTAATAAGATGTAAACTAGACTAGCCAAATAATAGTTAGACTATCCAAAAGTATGTGTGTATGTGTCAGCTTTCTCCTTTTGAGCTCACAAAACTCCCCCTTTCAATATGCACACTTCCTTCTTGTGGTGCTTTCTCCCTTGCTATATGCTATCGTCCAATCTATACAGTGAGTTGATCTCCCCCTTTTTGGCATGAATAGCTAAAGGCTCTCCTCTAGTTTGTGTTGAATCTCATCTAAGTGTCAATGGTTGTGAGACTCATTTGAAATTGGCTATTGGTGGAGTAGGTGACATATGCAAGTCCTAAAATACGCTCATGCAAACCTTCAATCAAAACAGTCAATCTGTCAACATGAGAGCTAGATTGTCCTAGCTGAGTGCTAGTAATCTGCGGCTCAAGAGTGTGAGGAGATGCAGTCTCAGTATGTCCAGGGGTAGTGTGAGTAGCTGATTGGAACTCTCATAAACATACTTATATCATCCTTTTTGTTCCTCTGTTCAACCTCCTTAACTGTACCTAGCCTACTCCCCACTTCCATCGCTAATTAAGAGGAGATAATATCAAATGGTTCGTCCCAAATTTGGACCCAAAGGGAGGTAGATTCCATTTGAATATTTCCCACATTCATACCCTTCTTCCACCTCTGCAATAATAATAATTGATTATCAAAAGACCAAGGACTTCCTCTCATGATCCGGTCCATATCAAACTCTTATTGGAATTTGAATTGAAAGAGATTCGATCTCACTTCTTAAATCTACAATGATTCATTCAATCCCCATGCTTGTCGTATTGTATTCTTCGCCGCCATTCTATTAAAGGGCTTACAAGTAAGGAACTTCCCCATCAAACTCAAATTGCAACTCTCAATGGCATCCAACCTTCCCTCATCCAAGATGGGGATAATTTCTTCCTCCTTAATCATTAACTTCATCTTCTCCAATCTATCAACTACATCATCGTCCATTATGTCACATAAAAAAAGAAAAAACTACCCTTTGCACACTGCCAAGGGAGAGAGAACTCGTACACTCACGAGAGAGAGAGAGCTCCACGAGGGAGCGCAGTTTTACATGTGTAGGTCCAAAAAAAATTTAAATTTTTTTTTTATACATAGAACTAAATAAAAAGTTAGTATGTGGCCGTTCTGATGCATCACCACTCCAAATGCATGATAAAACATCCTTGGAATAAGCATAAAACTCAATCTAAATCAAGGTTTTCTAGAGACATACATGGCTAGTAGAATTTCGTGCCTGCTATCAAGTGAGGCTTCTGTTTTCTTCTCTTTCTTTTGATCATGAGCAATGTTGTGTTCTCGAGTGTCTGGTATGGAACGGCTAGCAGCGATGTGGGAGGGTTTCTCCTTGTTTGAGTCGGAAGAGAGCAGCTATTAAGTTCAGGACAGTGAGATGGAAGGGAGATACATGTTGGCGGCATGATTCTTCATAGGGAGAGTGCTGAGTATAGAGGCCATAGGGTGTACTTTCAAGCTTCTCTGGCATACCAAGAAAGGATTCGAAGTTAGGGACATGGGAAACCACAAGGTTTTCTTTGTGTTTGCAGAGGAATCAGATGTGAATAAAGTTTTGTTGGGCAAACCATGGAGCTTTGATAAATACTTGGTTGTGTTGAAGAGGATGGAGAGGAGTTTGGAGGTGAAGAGCCTAGTTTTAGTCATATAGGGTTTTGGGTACGGGTCCATGATATCCCTATCGGAAGTCTGAATGCAAGAGTGGCTAAGGACGTTGTTTCAATTACGGGAATGGTGGTGGAAAGTACCGTTGATAGTGACTAGTGCGAAACGAGTTCCTTTATGCGCATTAGAGTGAATATCGACGTCACTAAACCATTATGTAGAGGTAGGAAGATTGTATTGCAAAATAGGGAGGAAAGTTGGGTCAGTTTCAAGTATGAGTGACTGCCAATGTTTGTTATTGGTGTGGTCGTCTCACCCACCACGATAAGGACTATTCTGATAGGTTAAACAGAAGAGGAGAGGTGCATAATGTAAGTCCACAATTTGGTTCGTGGTTGCAAGCAAATACCCCGAACATGGCTAAGAAATATGTGGTTCAGGTGTCTGGGTATGAGGAGGATGTTGGGGAAGGTGATGCACCTTATCAGAGTCCAGCAAGGACTAATAAGGCTAGCGGTGATGAACAGGTGCAATCGGACATTGTTGTTGATACAAGGTTACCTACAGCAGACAATGAAGAAGGAGCTGGACTGAATGGTTTAGTTCAGAATGCTGAAACAATACCTGTAGTTGAAAATTTGGATCAGGGAGTTCAGAATGCTGAAACAGTACCTACGGCAGACAGTTCTTCGGATCAAATGTTGCTAGGCACGGGTTCAATGGGAATGGAAGGGATTGATCCATAGAGGGGCAATCTTGGCTTCCTTTTAGACAAATTGGGCAAGACAACAAAGGTGACCTTAGATCAAAACTTTCAGGCATAGTTGGTGGACATTGACAACGAGTTGGCTAAGTTTGATGAAGTGGTCAGTGATAGGGTTGATAATGTAGTCGAGAGGCCAAGTGCAATTAGCTCTAGGGTGGTGGAGTTTCCTACTTTCTTGAAAAATTTATTTACTCACTTCAATTCTCATGAGCAGTCATCTATGAAACCAAAGTTTGCTCGAATTGTTAGGAAATCAAATGTTGTTGGAAAGTTAGATGAGGGAATAGTGCAAGTACTAGCAAAACGATCTAGACTAGTTTGTGATAGGGATTCTGAGGAAGAGGGTAGGTGCATGAAGAAAAGGGGGTCAAAAAATTTGAATTCAATGGTGGAGGCTGATGATCAGCCCCACCAGCATCAATGAAACTCTTAGCATGAAACTGCAGAGGACTTGGAAATTATCATGTAGTTCAAGAGCTTGCTGATATAGTGCAAGCACAAGATCCCATGAATTTTTTTTTTGTTAGAAACACAGTCAGACACAGAGCATATGAGATGGATTAAAGGTAGAATTGATTTTGATTGTTGTTTCACTGTTCCAACTATTGGGCAGGGTGGTGGATTGGCTCTTCTTTGGAGAACAAGAGTAAATTTTTGGGTTGATAGTTTTTCAAAATACCATATTGATTCCATTATTAATGGTGGTTCAGAGAGTGCTTGGAGATTGATTGGGTTTTATGGGGAACTCGATACAAGTAGACGAGATGAAGGATCGAACATGTTGGGCATGCTAGGCTCAAAGCTGAGGCTTCCATGGTGTAGCTTTGGAGATTTCAATGAGTTACTTGAGGTGCAGGATAAAATGGGAGGTGCTCCTAGGGCTCATAATTTTGATGCAAAATTTTCGTGATATTTTGGACTGTTGTGGTTTTGTGGATTTAGGTTTTATAGGGCCGGATTACACTTGGCATGGGCGTCGGGGAGGAGATTTGATTTAGGAGAGATTGGATAGGGGTGTGGCGAATTATGAGTGGTTAGCTAAATTCCCTGCTGGTAGGGTGAAGCATTTGAATTGTTTTACTTCGGATCATAGACCAATTCTTTTGTCCCTTGATGACAATGGAGAACAACAAAAATGGACACGAAGACCATTTCATTTTGAGGCCATGTGAGTGTTTGATCCGGATTGCAGAGAAGTAATTTCTAAGGCATGGGACTATTCTTTTAATGGTACACCCATGTTCAAGGCAACTAAGAAACTTTAGAGATGTAAGAAACGATTAAAATCTTGGGATCGAGACCATTTTGGTAATGTGAAGAAAAACATAAAGCAGATTAAAGAAAGGCTTTGGAGAGCAGAGGAGGTTTCGGCAAAGACTAGGGTTTTTGATGAGGTGGCTTGTTTAAAACCTGAGTTGAATGTGCTTCTTGATAAGGAGGAAAAGATGTGGCCAATGGTCCCAGATTCAATGGCTAAAGAATGGTGATTAGAACACTAAATTCTTCCATGAGTCAGCTACCTAAAGAAAAAGGAGGAATTTCATTAAGGGGTTGAGAGATGAGAATGGTGTTTGGCAGGAAGATGAGGAGGTGGTTTCAGATTTGTTCAATAGCTTTTACACTCAACTGTTTACCTCTTCCACTCCATAAGATTTAGAGCAAGTGCTAGATAGGGTTCAAACCGTGGTTCATGAGGAGATGAGGGCTAATCTGGCTCATCCTTACACAAGTAAGGAGGTGGGTGCTATGATCAAGGAGATGGCTCCTCTTAAAGCTCCAGGTCCGAATGGTATGCCCCCTTTATTTTTCAAAACCTATTGGATTGATGTTGGAATGGATATTACTCAGGCTATTTTATCTAGTTTAAATTTGGGTCCAATTCTGAAGTCTACTAATCATACTTTTATTACTTTGATTCCCAAGGTTCAAAATCTGGAAAGAGTGACAGAATTTAGACCCATAAGCCTATGTAATGTGATCTATAAAATTGCTAGTAAGGTGATTGTTAACCGTCTCAAACCTTGGCTTAATTTTATAATTTCAGAAACCCAAAGTGCTTTCATTGCTGATAGATTTATTACTGATAATATCTTGATAGAATTTGAATCTTTACATCAAAATAATTGTATAGGCAAGACCAGTTTTATGTTTCTAAAGCTGGATATGAGTAAAGTTTATGATAGAGTGGAGTGGGTTTTTCTTGAAAAAATCCTTCTTAAAATGGGTTTTCAAGATTCTTGGGTGGTTTTGATTATGGAATGCATTACCACAGTAACGTAATCTATTTTGGTGAATGGTGAACCTAAGGGCCTGATTAAGCTGTCAAGAGGACTACGGCAAGGGGATCCTCTCTCCTCGTATCTATTCCTGTTTCATGCAGAAGGGTTGAATGATTTATTTAGTGGTGCTGTTGTTAGAGGAGAAATCCGAGGTTTTTCGATCTATAGAAATGGGCCTAAACTAACTCACTTGTTCTTTGCAAATGATTGTCTGTTATTTTGCAGATCTACCTTGGAGGAGTGCACTAAAATTTAGGAGTTATTAGCTTATTATGAGACTGCTTCTGGTAAAATGATTAATAAGGAGAAAACGACACTCTTTTTTAGCAAAAAAACATTTGAGTAAACCAAAGAAGCTATCAAGGTGGCGCTCAATGTCCCGGCCATTTAGCATTATGAGAAGTATTTGGGGTTACCTTCTTTTATTGGAAGGAATAAGATGACTTGCTTTACTCAAATAAAAGAACGAATTTAGAAAAGAATGCAGGGATGGAAAGAGAAGCCCCTATCGCAGGTAGGTAAAGAAGTTATGATTAAGGCTGTGGTTCAATCTAACCCTGCATATTCAATGAGTGTCTTCAAGTTAACGATTGGACTATGTAAAGATATTGAGGCAATGATTCGTAAATTTTTGTGGGGGAAGTGAAGAGTCCAAGAAAATCCATTGGATCAATTGGCGGTCTTTGTGTTTTTCAAAGTCCATTGGAAGTATAGAGTTTCGGGATTTTCAAAAGTTTAATAATGCTTTGTTAGCTAAGCAAGTTTGGAGATTTGTTAATCACAAAGATACTCTCTTATATAGAGTCTTTAGCTCCAAATATTTTCCAAATGGTTGTATTCTTGAAGTCAGGTTCATCCAAAATGTTCTTATGCATGGAGGAGCATTCTGCAAGCTAGGGGTTGTAGATGGTTAGAAAATTGATGTGTGGAAGCACCGGTGGTTGCCTAATCCTTCATATAGTATAATTAATTCCCCTAGAGATGCCTCGATTGTGGTCCGAGTTTGTGATTTTTTCTTTCCTAACACAAGAGTATGGGATCCTAGTAAACTAGAGAGTTGTTTCCTGCCTTGGGAGGCCAAAATGGTCTATCGAATACAAGTGCTCGAGACTTGGAGTGAAGATATTTTGATTTGGCCTTATTCCACGAATGGTGAGTATAGTGTGTGTAATGCTTATCATTTGTTAGTTGAGGAGGATGGTTGGGGCTTACCAAGTTCATCCTCTTCGAGTGATTCTAAAAAGTTTTGGAAGAAGCTTTGGAAGATTTGGGTTCCCAATAGAATTCAGCACTTTCTTTGGCAAGCTATTAAAGATTCCCTGCCCACGAAATAGAACTTAAATGTATGGCATGTACCAATGATTGTTACCTGTGATTGCTGTGATAATCACCCCGAGACTATCTTGAACTGCCTCTGGTTACGTGATGAGGCACGCTCGGTTTGGTGGTTTGACCCAGGCTTCCAATTTTTACTCTGGAAGAAATTTTGTTCCTTTTATGATTTGGTGGAGATACTGCTCAATAAGAGGTCAAGCTATAGGGTCGCTTTATTTGCTACGATCACTTAGGGATTATAGTAGAGGCATAACTAATTAAAGGAAAATCAGCATTATTGGCAGCTCCAAGAGATTGGTGGTCAGGTGAAGGAGTTGGTTAGAGAGTTTTTTGAGGTGCATAACCCAGACTTGCCAGTGCCGATTCCTCGTCCTCGTGCTCGCTAGTGTCCTCAATTTGGATATTATAAGGCAAATGTGGATGCTGCTATGTTTTGTCGACTTGGATTGTACAGGCATTGGGGTGGTGTTTCGGGACCATGAGAGCTATATCATTGCCGTACTGAGCCAGCATATTCCCTTATCCCAATTTGTTGAGATGGTTGAAGCATTAGCATTGAGGCGAGTAGTGGTCTTTACACAGGAGCTTAGCATGACAAATTTTATTATTGAAGGGGACTACTATAGGGTGATACACGCTTTGGTTGACTCAAGTCAGTGCAAAATGTTGTTTGGTCAGATGATTAAGGAAACTAAGAGGCTGGGGGAGTCACTTCAGTTATGTCACTTCTTGCACATCAGATGAGATGGTAATAGGTTGGCTCATGCCTTAGCTAAAAGAGCAGTTTCATCTATAGATACTGTTTTTTGGGTAGAAGAACTACCTAGTGATTTGGATGATGTATTCCAATCTAATTTTACTCTTCTTTAATAATATTTCACTTACCTTTTTCTCAATATATATATATATATATATATTTTAAGGACATAGTTTGAGTCTTGAGCCCAAAAGGTAAGAGGATATAGGTCCAAAGAGCCTAATATAATGAATTTGTAGAGAGTGGACTGGAAAACTAAGCTCTAATGAGTTGGGTAACGAGTATAGTGGATCCAGATGGCAAGAAAGCAAAGATAGACTAGTTTTATCTAAAGAAAAACCATCCTCAGCACAATCCGAGGAGATCAGTTCTTGTATATATTTCTTGAATTTGATTATAAGTACAGTTCTTAGTGCTACAGTATTCTTCTCTCAAATTTCCGATCTCCCTCTCTTAGGTCCTTCCTTCCATTTTATACTATCTTTGTCCTTTCATCTCTGCTTTCCACGTGTAGATTAGATTATTAGTGTTGATCCTTGTCACATCAGCACCTTCCTAAAGTCCTTGGGGAGTAGCTATAAGGTTGAAAACTATTAATCAGGTATTACTTCCTCATTGATGCGGCCAGAGAGTTAGCTGTAAAGCATTCAATGTGGTGATAGCTTTCCCTTAGATATTTCCTAGCTCCCATTTGTCCTATATGTTCATAATGCATATCCTTATCAATAGAATTTCCTGAAATGTCACTCTAGATGATAGAACACACTTTATGATCTCTAATTTGTTTAGCCGAGGAGATACTCCTCCTCGGCCTACCTTCCCCAGCCCTTTCATTCGTAGCTTGCTCATGGGATTCTGAGTCTTACATCTTCATTACTGTTTATCTGTCCTCGAACCACCAAGCTTCCTCAAACAAGGCCTAAGGCCTAACATATATTGTTAGGCCCCTTTATCCCTACAATCTCGGCTCCATAAGTCATTAAAAAGGGTGTCTTCCCTGTTGACCTGTGAGGTGTAGTTTGATATGTCTAAAGGACAGGTGACAGTTCTTCCACCCATTTTCCCTTTACATTATCTAATCTCTTCTTGAGTCCATTCACTATAACCTTATTGACAGCCTTAGCCTGTCCATTCCCTTGTTGATAAGTTGGGGTGAAATACCTGTTCATAATTCCCAGGTCACAACAGTACCTTCTGAAAGCTTTACTATTAAACTGAAGACCATTTTCCGAGATAAGGGTGTGGGCGATCCCAAATCGAGTGACAATATTTTTCTAAACAAATCTCTTGGCATCCACGTACCTGATATTTGCACCCAGTTCAACCTCAACCTACTTGGTGAAGTAATCTGTGCCGACCAACAACCATCTCTTATTCCCTGCTGCCTTAGGGAAAGGTCCTACAATATCCAAGCCCCATTAAGCAAATGGCCAAGGGCTGGATAGAGGATTAAGGACTCCCCTTGGTTGGTTAATGTTTGGCGCAAATCTTTAGCATTGGTCACACTTCTTCACATACTCTTGCACCTCCTTCTGCATGTTCAACCATCAATATCCTTGAGTGAGGGCTCTGTGAGACAAAACCAGCCTCCCGTGTGGCTTCCACAAATCCCTTCATGTAACTCCTTAAAGAGTAGCTCTAATACCTCAGGGTGTATGCATAGCAAGTATGGCCTAGAAAAAGAATGCTTGTATAGCTTTTGGTCCTTGGATAACCAAAATCAAGGAGTCTTCCTTTGCACTTTGTTAGCTTCGGATCTCCCGTTGGGTAAGATATCCTCCTTTAGGAATAGCACTATGAGGTCCATCCAGCTAGTTCCCACCCTAATTTGATGAATTTGAACCTTCCCTTTCTTCATCTCAGTAGGTTTGCATAAGTATTCAATAAGGATAACCTGAGGTAAGCCCTGTGCCAAGAAGGTAGCAAGAATGGCTAGGGAATCAGCATGTGTGTTTCCACTTCTCGGGATTTGTAGCAAGTTGAAAGACTCAAACCCTGATCACAAGTGCCTAACCTAACTTAAATATCCTTGCATTCTCATAGCCCTGGCCTCTAACTCTCCATTTTCTTAACCATGGTCATTCCTACCAATAGAGCCTTATATTCAACCTCACTATTTATGGTAGAAAAGCCCAATCTTAAGGATTTCTCAATAGTGATCTTCTCAGGAGATATTAAAACCAGCCCCACGCTGGATCCTCTTTGATTCACTGCACCATCAACGTATACCTTCCAGGATAAAGGTTCTTGCAAGGTGACCACGCCAACTGATTTTCCATTCATGTCTTGCTTCTCTATCTCCTCTTCTAATGGGGATTCAGCAAATTCAACCACCAAATCTACGAGGACTTGGCCCTTAATAGAGGTGCGAGGCATATACTTGATATCAAAAGCCCCTAGGATCGTACCTCACTTGGCAATCCTTCCAGTGTAATCAACACTCCTAAGTAGTGATTGAAGCAGAAGTTGAGCTAAAACAACAACTGTGTGGGATTGGAAGTAGTAAGGGAGTTTACATGTAGCATGTACTACTCCCAAAATTGCCTTCTTCCGTAGTAAGTAACGAACTTCTGTCTCATGTAAAGACTTGCTCACATAGTAAACTGGCCTTTGCATGCCATTGTTAACGCGTATCAACACCAAGCTCATGGCGTGAGAAGCCACAGCAATGTATGCAAACAAGACCTCATCCACCTCAGGCCTGGACATAATAGGTGGCCGAGAAAGGTATTCCTTAAGCTACTAGAAGGCCGAGGCACACTCCTGGGTCCATTCAAATCCCTTCCATTTATTCAACAACAGAAAAAGGGTCTGCATCTATCCGCTGACTAAGAGATAAACCGGTTCAGGGCAACAATCATTCCAGTTAGCTTCTGGACCTCTATAGGATTCCAAGGTGGTTGTAGACTGTTAATTTCCTTAACATGATTAGGGTTGACCTTAATTCCATGATGAGTGACCATATAGCCCAAAAATTTTCCTAATCCCATGCCAAAGGAGCACTTGGAAGCATTAAGGCACAATTTGTGTTTCTTCAGTATTTCAAAAATATCCCTGAGGTCTCCCACATGCTCGAACACTACCTTACTCTCCACCACCTTATCATCTATATAAACCTCAATATTTTTGCCCAATTGTGGCTTAAACATCCTAGTCATCATCGTCTGATAAATAGATCCTGCATTCTTCAACCCAAAATGCATCACCTTGTAGTGGTAATTTCCAGTAAGAGTGACAAAATTTGTTTTTTCTTGATCATCCAGAGCCAATGGTATTTGGTGGTATCCCTGGAAGGCATCCAAAAAACTCATTTGATGATGGCCTACAGTTGCATCCACTAGCTGATCTATCCAAGATATGAGGAAAGGGTCTTTTAGATAGGCCTTGTTCGAATTTGTGAAGTCAATACATACTCACCACTTTCCACTATTCTTTTTTACCACTACAATGTTGGCTAGCCATTTCAGGTAAAACACCTCTTTAATAGCTCCAGCCTGCTTAAACTTGGTTACTTCATCTTTGACAGCATCGGAATGGTCTTTAGATGAGCGCCGAGGTGGTTGCTTTTTGGGGATGGTAGACGAATTGACATTCAAATGATGGCAGATGAAGTTTGGATCCACCTTATGTCCTTCGTAAGCATTCCATGCGAACACATCAATATTCCTTTTGAGAAACACTGTCAATTCTTCCTTCTCTGGAGGAGGCAGCTGAGCTCCAACCTGAAAGAATTTCTCCACATCCTCATTAATAGTAATTTTCTCCAACCCCTCGCACGTTGCCCCTTCTAACACTGTACCCGCAGACAACATTGAAGTCCTTGATTATTATAAGCTCCTCTCAGCATAGGCCGAGGACTCCACTCCTGGCTGATGCATTATTGCAGTGACCAAGCACTTCCTAGCCACAAACTAGCTCTCAATCAGCTCCTTAATCTAGTCCCCAGATGGATATTTCACCTTTAAATGTAGAGTGGAGGAAATGGCTCCCAGGGCATGAAACCAGGGTCTTGCTACAATAGTCATGTAGGGAGAATAAGCATCCACTATAATAAAATCCACCTCTTCCACCTCTGATCCTGCTTGCACAAGTAGTCGAATCTAGCCCCTTGGAATAACAACGTTCCCGTCAAAACTTACCAAAGGCAAATCAAAAGCTATCAAGTCCTCAGGTTTCAAGCCTAGTCCGTTGTACAAATCAAGGTATATAATCTCTGCCCCACTGCCTTGATCCACCATCACCCTCTTAACATCATATCCCCCTATCTTGAGGGTGACCACCAACGCATCATCATGTGGCTGTATGGTTCCAACCTTGTCCTCCTCAAAGAAACTCATCGCTGGTCGGTTCTTCACTCTAGCCCTCTTCGACTCAGGTCTAGAGTCCTCGGCAGGTGGCCAAGCTACAAACATCACCCTAGAGGGGTGAGAACCAGTTCTCCCCGGGGCCGCAAAGATGACATTGATGGTGCCCAAAGGGACTCTAGAAAAAGCATTCCCTTGAAATCTTAATCATGTCTGACCTCCTGGTCCATTGGGCTAATGCAGAAATTGTTTCAGCCTCCCTTCTCTAACCAGTTACTCCAAATGACTCCTCAAAATTCTACAGTCATATGTAGTATGCCCTTAGTCCTGGTGGTATTGTCAATGAAGGCTTTGATTGCACTTCATAGGGTCACCTCCCATCTTATTTAGCCACTTAAAGAATGGCTCACTCTTGATTTTCTCTAAGACTTGATGCATAGGTTCTCGAAACATCGTGTTAACCATTTGAGTAGTGGTAGACCCCGATTGCCCAACAAAGTCCCTCCAGGGCCGGTTATTGTTGTAGCGGTTCGACCTAAAATCCCTTATCTTCTAAGGGATAACCTTAGCCTTCCCTGTCCCTTGTTGTTGGTCCTCCTCGAGCCACTTATACTTATCAATTCGGTCCATGAGTTGACATATACTATTAGTGGGTTTCCCAATCAAAGATTTCCTCAAGCCATGCTCGACAAGTAGGCCGACCATAAAGGTTCTTATGGCCACATCATCAAAGTCCCCATCTATTTGATTGAACGTCTCCCAGTACCTATCCAAGTACGTTTTCAGGGTCTCCCATTCTCACATGATCATAGACAACAGGAAGTCTAAAGGCCAAGGAACTGTACTGCATGTAATAAAATGAGATCCAAACACCCAGGCGAGTTCTTTAAAAGAATCAATAGAACCTGCTCCCAAGCCATCAAACCACCTCATGGCCATAGACCCTAAACTGGACGGGAAACCTTGCACATCAAGGCCTCGTTCCTAAAGTGGACAACCATTTTTTAGTTGAAGTGACTTACATGTTCGACAGGGTCTGTTCCACCATTGTACATGGTCAACGTTGGCTGAGTAAACCGCCGAGGAAGTTTTCCTCCTTCAATTCTACGTGTGAAAGGCGACCTGGAAATTTGGTTTAACGCCCTGCTCATAGTGTCATTTCCCAAGCCTTTACGAGACAGGCTCCTATTCCTACGCTCACGGTGGTAATCCTCATCACATAAGAAGGATTCACTGGGGGGAGTTCTTGACTTGGGTCTGTAGCTACCATCCCCTTCATCACCAGAATAAAAATTAGAGTTGGAGGGAGTTTGCCTTCACCGTTTGTGGCGCAACTTCCTCTTCAAACGATCAATCTCCAGCTGCATGGCTCTAGTGTTTTTCGCATGAGAGATATGACTTCCACCTCGAGAGTGGCTCCTACTAGTATGGGTGGTATGCAGACTAACTTCCCGGTCCCTTCTCTGCTCAAGATTGAGAAAATGATCTTAACGTTAGGACCCCATGGATTTCGCCTGGTTTGGACCTAAACCTACCATAACTGAACGTTAAGCTCACTAGAACACAAGAACTTCCCACAGACAGCGCCAATTATAAGGACACAATTTGAGTCCTGAGCCCCAAAGGTAAAAAGATCTAGGCCCAAAGAGCCCAATACAATGAATTTGTAAAGAGTGAGTTAGAAAACTAGGCTTTAACAAGTTGGGTAACAAGTATAGTGGATCCAAATGACAAAAAAGCAAAGATAGACTAGTTTTACCTAAAGAAAAACCGTCCTTAGCACAATTTGAGGAAATCAGTTCTTGTATATATTTCTTGAATTTGATTACAAGTACAGCTCTTAGTGCTACAGTATTCTTCTCTCTAATTCCTGATCTCCCTCTCTTAGGGTCTCCCTTCTATTTTATACTGTCTTTGTCTTTTCATCTCTGCCCTCCACGTGTAAATTAGATTGTTGATGTTGATCCTTGTCACATCAGCACCTTCCTAAAGTCCTTGGGGAGTAGTTGTAAGGCTGAAAATTACTGTTCAGGTATCACTTCCTCATTAATGCGGCCAAAGAATTAGCTGCAGAGCATTCAATACGGTGGTAGCAGCTTTCCCTTAGATATTTCTCAGCTCCCATTTGTCCTATACGTTCATAATGCATATCTTTATCAATAGAACTTCCTAGGATGTCACTCTGGATGACAAAACACACTTTTTGATCTCTGCTTTGTTTAACTGAGAAGATACTCCTCCTCAGCCTATCTTCCCCAGCCCTCTCATTCATAGTTTGCTCATGGGATTCTAAGTCTTACATCTTCATTACTGTTTATCTGTTCTCAGACCACCAAGCGTCCTCAGACAAGGCCCAAGGCCAAACATATTTTTGGGCCCTTTTATCCCTACATATATATATATATATACACTGTCAAATTCATATTTTCTAGAGTTCTTATATATGTAGCTACTTGACACACTTCAAAAAATTAGGAGTTCGAAATAGTAGCATTTCATTAACATAACCATTTAAAATAATAGTTTTTCAAAATAATAATAATAATAATAATAATAATATCCAATACCTTGTTAAGGATAGAATTACAAAACTTCCACCTCAAATTCAATTACAACACTTTCTCATATCACCAATTACTAAGAAATTTCCTAACCGTCCTAGGCAATTTGCATTGTTGGTGATGGCTTAGAGAGATTAGTGCCCACTATGGTGAATAGTTTTGCCTTCTGGAACATTTCTTTGAAATGGCATAAAGAGGAGAAAGTAGAAGTGGAGTAAACTGAGTTAGATTTTCTTGACAGATGTCGATCATTTATTGGTAAAGAAACACCAAATCACATGCTGACTTGATATTAATGAAATAGGATATACTTTCTCCATAAAGATATGAATGCCTGCGCAACAAAGGCTGATACGGTAGACAAGTTTTCCTGTGCTCTAGTGCTGCAGTGCTCTTGCAACAAAAAGAAAAGTATTTCCAAAACGTGACTAAAAAATATTCATTTCTGTTTTTCTTAAATGCCCGATGTCAATAGCACCATAAATAAATAAATAAATAATAAATAAAAAAAATTCCGTGGAAAACAAAAACCAAACTAAACTAACAAAACTAACGCAAACCAATATGAATGCTATCATACATATTTTTATAAACTTTTTCATTCACATGTATTTTCACAACGCTTAAACATTACTAAAAATTTCTTATCAAGCTCTGGTCTCTCGAACTCCACTCCAGAAACGTCGTTTACTTCAGTTTAGATATACCTTCATACTGTGTAGCGTGTAGCTTATATATTTATGAAATTCAAACACCCATTTGAATCTAATCAATGCCCAATAGTGTCCCTATTTTTAATAACTCATACGGCTTCTTGAAAGTTGAAACTATAGCCTCCAATCCACGAAAGCCCATTTACCACTTTAAGCAAAATTGCTATGATATCCAAAGCCAATGCTGTGGTCCACACCAAGTTCCGCATCCTCTTCTCTGTACCGCAGCATTTGTTTTCTTTTCCAAGGATCTGGGGTTCAAAACCTTTGATATTTTTCACGTCCACCACCTGTTCGACGAAAAGTCTGACCCAAGTTGAAACAGCAGGAGAAGAAGTTTTAGTCCATCCAAAGGACTCTATTGAAGTTTTCAGGAAATGGGGTTGTAGCGATAATGAAATTTCGAAGTTATTTATTCGCAGGCCTTCTTTACGCAATGCTAACATTACCCAGCTTCAGTCCAAACTAAACATACTAAGTGGCCTAGGAATTGGAGCTCCTGACCTTGTTAAGATGATCCATTGTCGCCCCCGGTTTCTTAGTTGTCGAATCAATCATTGTTTTGATGAGAGGCTTGAGTTTTTCAAGACATTGTTTGTGTCAGGGGATGTTCTTGCCAAAGCCATTGTTAGGAATCCTTCACTTTTGACATATGACTTCCACAATACTATCAAGCCAGCTATTGCACTGTATGAAGAGATAGGCGTTTGTAAAAAGGATTTGATTTCTATGCTCCTGTCCCGACCCACCATAATTCCTCGAACTTCATTTGGCGATGAAAAGATGGAATACATACGCAAAACTGGCATTTCCAAGGAGTCCAAGATGTTTAAATATGTTGTTACATTGATTGGCATTTCACGCCATGAAACGATACGTAAAAAGGTGGCAAATTTGGAAAAATTTGGTTTTTCAGATGATGAAATCTTCAATCTTTTTGGAAGGTCTCCACTTTTGTTGACACTGTCAGTTGATAAGGTACAGAGGAACATGACTTTCATTTTGGGCATGATGAAGCTTCCTGCTAGTGTGGTCCTTCAGTACCCATTTCTATTGTATTCTAATTTGGAGGCTGTTTTGAGGCCACGAGTACTTCTTGCTCAGAAGATAGACGACATGGGTCTTGAATTGCAGATTAAGGGACTCAAAATGATGAGTGCATTGAGGATGACTGAAAAGAGGTTTCTGGAAGCGTTTGTTAAGTGTCACCCCGATAATATTGCTGATGAGTTGATTGAGTTCTATACAAGTGCCAAAGGCATAAAGCGATTAGCAGAAGCCTCGAAGAAAAACAATCATATGGGATTCCCTTTCTGAAGTTTTGCACACCAGGTGCTTTGTTTTTTTGGCCCTTGAAATTCTTGTTGCTATACTCTCCAATTTTTATTTTTTTCATGATTTGTGAGCTCTTTGTGCGTGGCGGCCTTGTAGTTTTTTACACTACTATATTTTTGAGGTTTAAGTTATCTGTTGTAATGCATATCTTTCTCTATTGCTTGCCCGTTTACATGGGACATTGGTTATCACGGTTCAATATATTATTTTGTGCCACATTCTTTACTAGAATTCTCTAAAAAAGTATTGTTGAACCTGGATCCTTGAAGAGTTAACTCTAGAGAGTGAAGGATGGTTTTGTTATTTTAACTGTTTGTTTAAAGTCTTATAAAAGGAATTGAAACTTTAGATTGATTGTACTCTCTACAGCCACAAGATATTATAATCTAAAGCAAATCCAAGAACTAGCAGGTTATCTCAAAGAAGATGATTGAACATCATACTTTCAATCCTTGGGTAAGTGTCTAACGAATCAAAATTTCTTACAGCATCATACTTGTAGACAAGTAGATCATTGACTTGAGTGATCCTTGACATTTAACAAGTTGCTGTTGTCCAGCTTTCACCATTTGATTGTGCTGTCTTATTGTGTGCTCGAGGTTATTGGGGCAGAAGTCAGGATATAGTCATTAGGAACTGTCCATGTTGACATTGGTGGGCAAGTCAAGCATACTTTTAAATTCTCAGGAAAACTCATAAAATATATTTGATTAAGTTGAACAAAAGAAGCTTTTGTAGTCATTTACTTTGGGATAATGTAGTAAATATGGTCCCAATGTTCGAGATATATGGTAAGCTGCTGGAATTTAAATTTGCTTGTTCAATATATTTCAAGAATTTTCCTAGATAAAATATTATCGAAATGTATGCTTGATGACTTCTTAAGACTACGACACGTTATTGGCAGTTTTGTTGGAGATATACCAAATGATGCAAAATTCGTAAATGGTGTAACCCTTTATAACTTAAGAAATTGTCTTTTCAAGAGAATTGATCAAAATTGCAGATCCATGTCTGCTCTGTGATGAGGAATGCAATGCCAGGGTAAATTTGGCAGGGATGGGACCCCCTGATGCAAGATTTTCTGAGTTCTGACTTCAATTCGCAGTTCTAATTTGTTTACCCAATCGCCAATTGAGTATATGTATAAAGAAACACCATGAATTGAATGAAAGAAAGTAAAAGTTAAAATGTTGAAATGAATTTTAGGTCAACTTAAAGGGTGCAATGTGTAATTTAACTTTATTATCGATTTTTCAGATGATATACACGAAAGCCCACTGTAATTAAAGAATACCATGGTGGTTCCACAAATATGGCATGTAGCCCACTTTAATCAAAGAACACCATGGTGGTTCCACAAATATGGCATGTATACGAAAGCCCAATTTTTTTTTTAGCTTAATAAATTTCTATTTCCTTAGGCTCCAATTGTTTCAACATAAAAATATTTTAGGTATTTGGAGGGACTAAATATGGTAGTAACGTAGTAACAAAATTACATTGAAAATGGTCAACAGAAATTAGCATAAGCCTTCTTTTCTTTTGATGGAAAAAGCTTTTGGTTTCATTCTTACCATCTTTGCCCTTTCCAACTTCTTTACTTCGTCACTACCATTATTTAGCCATTCCCCATTCGCCAACTGCCACTAGTACCCACCCACCCACCCTCGTCAATCTGACCTCCACTAAACATCAATCACTTGTGAAGCACCTAATGTTGGCTGTCCTAGCCACAAATTGGTGACCACAAACATTCACTTGTTGCCTTGCCTTTGTCACCTATCATTGGCCACCAATTGCCAACCATCAACTGCCAACCACTCGTTGAGAATGCACGTGCGAGTGAGAATGAATAAAAATGATAAGAGAGTGGTTAATATAAGATAGTTGGACCTAAACTTATAGACTTAAGTCTTTTTGGATTAAGTGGTGTCTCTATATTAACCACTCAATTAAAGGCACCTCAAGTTATTTTCTCCCCAACAAGTAGTATCAGTGCTCAAGGTAGTGTGCGGCGAAGGTAGCAAGGTGTTCAGGGTCCCTTTCCTAACAGAGACAAAACATAGCCTAAAGGGCCCACACAAAATTTATTTTAGAAAAAGGCCCAGCAAAGGATTATTGAAAATGGTGCTAGATTGTAGTGAAGCACGTAGTTCCAATGGACATACATGTGCGAATCGATTCCCATGGATGAGCATGTAGGGTTGACACATGGTTCCCATCACACGAAAGGACTATAAATGACGTTTAGGTGAAGGAAAATGCCTATAAGGTAAAGGAGGAGTTAGTAAGACTTGATCAACACCCACAAAGAAGTAGAGTCTAATACGTGAGGGGGAGATTGTTAAAAATACACATGTAAGTGACGTTTCACATTGTTAAGTCTAAACTCATAGGCTTAAATGTTTTGAGTTAAGTAGTATACCTGTACATTATATTAACTACTTAATTAGAGGTTCCTCAATGTATTCTTTTCCTAACACCACCATTACCATCAACAATCATTAACAATAACCTGCCACTGCCACCACCACCACTTTTCTTCCTTAGTCACTGCAATTATTAGGAATTTTATATACAACCAAATGTAAAAAAATATTTTTTTTTTTGGCCCTAACAAGACAACGGAAATTAATTATCTACCCAAATTTCACCATAAAGTTTTCAATAGAAAACATTTTACTTCAAAACAACAGAACCTTTTACTTTGACACTAAAGGGAATGCAAATTTGTTCCACCCTTGGTGTTCCCTTTATACTCCAATAATTACAATTTGTCATATGTGCTTATTTGTTTCCTTACAGAGTAACAAAAGTTTAGAATGGGGAACTTTTTTTTTTCTGAAACATGACATACTACCGTTGGTGATGCATAAAATAAGATACCCAAAGTGGAACAGATTTATATAGCATTGGCGGACATAAAAAGGCTGTCCTCTCAGGGCCTCTAAATTTAATTTATCATTATAAACAGGAGTATCCATTGTCTTGATGGGCTTAACCAGAAAGGATAGTATTCCGACCCCCACCTTAGGTTTGTTTAGCTCCAAGTGAGAGTCATCTTTGTGCTGATCAGATTGTTTGGGGGTTTTATGTTTATTTTATGATAGCAATGTTGAAAACTTGGTAAGATTCCATGACTAGTTTGCTACTATAAAACAAGAGTAGAACAGCAGCACGACCTTGTTTGTGGGTTGGCTTGACAAGATGAGAAGCCTAAGCTCGAACTTGGCACATTAATATATTTATGTTGAACTGGTGATTAACCAATGCGATGCACGAAATAGTTAAAGAAAAAGATAATTAATCAACCTCACAGTAAAAGAAAAAGCTAAAAGAACTAATAAATAACTTATTGATGATAGGTATAGAGAGGGGACTTTTGTAACTCATCAATGGAATTGGAGTTAGCATCTCATTGCAAACAAAACATAGTAATCCCTGAATGCTCTATATTAAAACTAAAAGTAAAATTTCAATCATTCTCTTTCTCCAAAACTTTATGAAAATTATAAGTAGTTTACCTTGGTTTCAAATAGAAATTACTTGAAGAAACAACTCCTTTGAATCATTATCTAAAAGAGGAGTGACATAAAAACTTAATAAGTTTCAAAGATGATGTTCCTCTGAACATATTTCAGCATCAATGTCCAAGTTGAGCTCTATGTATAACAACCAATTAATCACTCCAGTTGAAAGCACAATATTTAAAAGAATCTACCAAGTATCTTAGTCACTTACAATTTTCACCCTGCTCCCTAGATCACTAAACTATAGATCTACCTACCATAACTTCGATCTTGAATACAAAGACATATCCTCCAAATTACTTTGCATAAGACCAATCTGATTTATTCTAAAAAAAAAAAAAAACTATTGTAGCAGTTATTATTAACAATAAAAAACAAAAAACTATTGAATGTATAAAAAAATTAGCCGTACATATTGATGCAGTTTTATACCTTAGCTTTCCTAGTTCATTAATACTTAGCTGACAAACACAATCCAAACCACACTTGGACCATGCTTAATGTCAAAATATTATCTTTTTAAGCCATGTGTCCAATCTGATTTATCCCCACCAACACTTGCAAGACCTTTTAAGCCTTAACAATGAACCTAATAAGGGAGTTCATTATTGATGGCTTCCTTTGGGTTAATGTTGGCAATGACCATGATGTTTATGTCCTAGCATTCTTCATTAGCCTTAACGTTCTTCAAAGTTCTCAAAATAGTTATCATTCAATATGTTTTTAGAAACCATGCCAAGACTTTTCATTCAAGGTTATATTAATTCTTTATCCAACCTTAACAAAATTTAACTCAACAACTATAGCCTATCATGTAAAAATTTTATTTACAACTTCAAATTTCATGAACCTAATCTGACAATAAAAGCAAATAAAAAAACTTAATATCTTCCACATTTATAATTTATTAAAATTTTATAACACCTTAGAAAAGAAAAAAAGATATTACATTGGTGTCTTTTTTTGTAATAAACAAAACCAAGAAATAAAAACTATTCTAAACTTGAATTAAAAGCAGTCAAATATCACAGAGAGCTGAAGTCTAGAAATGCAAATTTACTGCTCACTTGACAGAGCAAACCTTCACCCAAAGTTGAGAACAATTACATGTCAGCATAAAAACAACCAACAATTATATTACTAAATTTCATTACTTTTTTTAAAAAAAAATAAAAGAACAAAAGCAACAACTAATCAAACAAACCCAAAAATTACTCATTCATATTCATGCATGAGCTAACCACAATTCAAAGAACACAAAATAAGAAGCTCTGCAACCAGAACTTCATTGATGGAACTTTGATACCTATAAAAGAATAGAGCATCAAACATACCAAACTGTAATCAACCCACCAAAAATTTTATCAACACAAATTAAGTCTGACTCCATGACATCCAAATTGTAATCAAATAGCACTATAAAGAACTGAATACAAATACCTATAAAAAAATAAAAATAAAGAACTGAATACAAAAAGGTACCTCATGCAAAATCAGAAACGAAAGCAAATTTGGAGTCCTATTTGGAGTTGGAATATAAAATACCGAATATTGGAGGACCTGGTCTGGACCAACGGAAGTTCAGATGAATTGAGTTGTGGGTTTAGCACTTTTGAATTTGAATCTGGCACTCTCAGATTGGTATGAGTTTGAAGGGTTTGTTTTGATGAGATTAAAAGAGAGGGCCGGGCAAGGTCTGCATTTGAGCCCTGAGAAAATAGAAGAGAAACCGATGTGAATTGACAGAGAGATTAAGGTTGAAAGGCTGAGAAAAGAGGGAGAGGGCAGCTGCTTTGAAGGAAGGAAAGAGGCAGACCATTCAAAAGTGAAAGAGGGAGAGTCGGGAGAGAGGTAAAAGAATCAGGTTGTTCTTTTCTAAAAAAATTAAACTTAAATAAATAAACAATATTAGTGATGTGGAAAATTGTGGGGGGTTCCAAAGCTTATGTGGTACAACCCGAGGAAGTCAACTAAAGGTCAAACGTTTTCGGTTTTATAGTATTATAGATATCTTTGCAAGAGATACCATAGCTAACTCTAAGAAGTGGCTCCGTTTATTGATGGCCCATCTTTGATTCTTGCAGTCACCCACCAAACTTTAAACCTTGACGCACCAATAATCATGCTCTGAATTCCACATGCAATAATTATAGCATTGAGTTCTGTTATTTATCAAAAATAAAATAAAATAAAATTATTGCATTGAGTGTCAATCATCAAATACCAATCAAACAGAAATGTAAAATTTGTGATACTAAAACAAGATTAATGGGGAAGCTGTAACTTCGTATACCAGCATCACAAGTAAACAATACTGGAAAAGGCCACAGCCTGAAGGAGAGAAATATCACCATACAATCTATAGTATATGGAAAATAGGGGGCGACAAGCAGATGACAGCCAACCCTTTACAACTATCACATGCTTATCAAATAGGCTGCAACACAACCTTTAGTTCTAGCATCCATAATAACTGATTTGTTTTAGATGGAAATATAAGCTCTAGGCAACCCAAACATGAAGAAATTTGGTTACATCTTCACAAATTGCTTCTTTAGAACTTTTACAAATCACAAAGAATTAGTCATGAAGGAACTTGGTTTAGTTGCAAATATTTGAATACTGACTGATTTTTCAGTATTTAATCAGGTCACCTTTGATTAATTTTTTAATTAAAAAAATAGGAAGGACATTGATAGAAAGGGACAAAAAACCACAGGATCAGTAGAATGAGCACAATTTGTTCCTTATAGTTTCTCACTTACTGGATTGACTATGATGAGACTTTTAGTCCCATAGTAAAGATGACTACCATGCAAGTGCTCATCTCTCCGCAACAAGCCAGCCCTGGGATCTGCGGTGAATGGATATCAAAAGCTTATTTCTCTATGGCATCTCTCCATGCAATTCCTCTGCCTTCACTTCCTTGCATCCACTCCAAACAAATGAAATTACACTTTCAGTCAAACCAACAGTTTATTCCAACTTTCCACGCAAGAAAATGCGATATTTATAGATGCATGCAGGCAGTTTCTTATACGTACCAAAATCCAGCCATTGTAAATTGTAAAGTGATTGTCCAGAGCAGATTTTGGAGCTCAACACTCTGCATTGAATTAAAAAAAAGATTCAGAAATTCCTTAGGTTATGTTTGGTAACAGTTTTTGTTTTCTATTTTCAAAAACTTGTTTTTAAGAATATAAAGAAAAAACAATTTTCTTGTATTTTTGAAATCAAAAACATGTTTGGTTAGTTGAAATTAAAAAAAAATAAAAAATAAAAAATTGATGAAAAAAATAAAAAATACTAAAATATGTTGTTATTAGTATTTGAATTCTAATGTTAACTCATTAAATGAGACAGATTCATTAAATCAAATGTGTGTTTTCTTTAACTTTTGAAAACTATAAACTGAAAACAGTCTTTTACATGTTTTCAGTTTCCTTCTCAAATTGAGTTTTGAGAACAGTTTTTGTTTTCAGTCTATTTTTAGTTACCAAACAAGTTTTTTAATTTCAAAAATAGAAAATTGTTTTTGAAAACAGAAATTAAGAGGAAAAAACAGTTACCAAACATACTCTTAGTTTTCTATAATCCTGCAGCGTAACTCTTATAATCTGACCAACACTAACAAAAATGCCCACAAATGTCCCAAAGGCCGCTTTAGAAGCTCTTCAAGTCATAGCTACATTACCTGTATAAGAGCAAAATAGAATGGGTTTTTGATATTTTGTACGTAAGAGATTAGAGTTGAAAGATCAGATATAGGAACTTCTAAACCCACCCAACCAAAACTAATTACAACAAGGCACACAAGAATTTGGTTTTGAGTTTTTGACTGGTTCTCTGTACAGGAAGAAATTCCCCACCAAAAAATAAAAGCAACAGAAAGTAAAAGAAAAACAAAGTTTACCTTGGATACATATCTAAAAACATTACTTGAATAAATTTTTATTTTTTATTTTTTTTGAGTGGCTGGCATTTATTTGAGAACTGAATAACCAATAAATGCATGCAT
The DNA here is from genome assembly GCF_932294415.1 of Quercus robur. Taxonomy (NCBI): domain Eukaryota; kingdom Viridiplantae; phylum Streptophyta; class Magnoliopsida; order Fagales; family Fagaceae; genus Quercus; species Quercus robur. Next base: position 27,799,949 of record NC_065537.1, on the reverse strand, counting down.
GTGGACCAGGTGCCATAACAAAACACCAGTGTGAGGGAGAAATGAGCGTGCAAATTGGGCACAGGCCCAGTAAAAGGAGCAGATTAATGAATGTGTCCTAGGGGGAATTAATGCTCAGACTAAGCCTAACCACAAAGATAAAAAGCAGATTAGATAAGCTTCTGAAACCCATTAACTTGACATCAAGATCAGACAAAGTTGAGTTAATGCAATGAGAGTATAATCAATGCATGCGATGAGCATGCCCTCACCATGACTCGGAGGCATTCGTTGTCGAGGATAAGTCCACATGACTGATTCCCCATGCTAAATCTGAAAATCTGGAAATGGAATGACACCTGTAACCCCAGGGTGCACTCCCACTACCCTAGAGCAACAGGACTTCAGACATTTCTGCTCAGAAAGTTTGGCTGCTATTGCCAAGGGTGAACAACTAGGATGCATGAACTTGCAAGAGGAGAGCACATGATGAATGCCAAGGGAACATTGGCAGGTTATCTTTTGTTTGACAAAACAACATCCTCTGCAAATGTAGGATAACATGGTCATACTTATTCCATCTGCCATTCCTACAAAAGGGTTAACAACTGCATAAAGGAGGAATCCAGGCTAACATTGAAAGGTGAGATAAGCTTTAGTGAGAGAACAATCAAGAAGAAGAAAACAATTACCCCTCTTCCAAAACACACATAACTTTATTTTATACCACATATTGCATTCTCATTCTAGCTTGTGCCCATGATTTATTCGTCAATCTTAAATGTCTCCAATGTTAAAATATTTGTCTATCTTCATTTCTTATTTTTGGATTGTTTTATTTGTGAATAATTACCCAATCTGTTAAACTTCATGACTAATAACCACCCATGCCTAATCCATTTTCATCATCTTGCCCCATAGTCATGTACAATTTTATCAAAGATTAGAAAATTTCTGGGTAATGGTCGATTTAATAAAGTTAGCATTAACACAGGACTGTCTTTCATTCCACAAGGCTTTAAGGTTTGTTCGTTTTTCTTAATAGTGATAGCACAGTTTAGAACTGTTCATTGTTGACGTTCTGTGGTCCATAGAAGAGCCCTTCTAGTTAGGATTTTTTTCCCCCTGATAAGTAATAATCACATTAAAAAGTACAAAAAGGGGGCACAACCCTAGTACAAATGGAGTATACAAAGGAGAGAATGAGCTATAGCTCAATTGAACCTTCCTTTCTCCCATAAAAATAAGATGGAGGATGAGGTCTTGGATTCAAGACCCACTAAGTGCATGTGTAACTTATTTAAATTAAAATTTTTTCTTTACCATAAAAAATAAAAATAAAAAACACAGAAGCAAACATTGACTATATAAAGGAAGGGCCAAAAAGAAATTTAACCTTCTCATTGCGACTGTTATATTGTTTTTGGAATTGGGATCCGGTGGACCACATTTACGTGTTATACATTTGCTTTGTTTATTAGTGTTTTAGGATGTGACGAAATAGTGTCTTTGTTGATTGTTTCTAGTGGTGATATTGAACTTATTTACACATTATACATTTTCTTTGTTTGTTAGTGTTTCAGGATGTGAATATTGTTTTTATTGTTGATTTGGAATTTTTTACCCATAAAATAAAGAGACAAAAGAATCATCAAGAAATAGATATGTTCTGTCATGGTAAACAAAATAATTCCAATAAATGGATGATTAATTGCATTCTTCAATGCCTGAACATTGGATATGACCTAGAATTCCTCTATCATACACATTTCCTCATATTCACTATCAGAAATAGAGAATTAAGTTATTGCTAAGTTATTTTTCATCCTTGTTTATGCCTCATTTTTATTATAAAAAAATATGATACTTAAAAAATAATAAATAAATAAAAAAAGAAGAAGAAGAAAAGAATATAGCATAAAGCGAACAGATGAATATAAATAATATCTAGTAAATAAGACAATGACATGGCTGTGTATGCTTTTACCTAGAAGCCGTCCTGCTACTCTAACAAAGTACAATGCCAAACAGGACCATCTAACCAGCAATTCCTTTACCCTCAATCTTATAATGTCAAAAAATTAGCCCAGTAAAAAACTCAACACATCAGCCTTTTTACTCTGTTGCCAAAGTTTTTACCTAAGACCAGTTAGACTAACCTTCGCTGTCGACACCACCCAGTCTTGCACAATTGACAAGGTCTAGCTTTAATCCAGCACCTTCGACTAACCAAATTCTTAATTCAGAAAACCCATCACCACTCAATAACCCACTATCAAACATTCAACACATCCATATCTACATTTTGAAAAAAAGTGAGATCTTCTACCAATTGATTTTGGGTTTTGTTCAAGACCCATACCTTAATCCAAGATTCAACCTCCAAGTCAACCATTAGAAAAGAATATATGAATACCACAAAACTCCAAATCCTAGTCAAATTTCTATGTGTCTTCCTTTGTTGAATTTGAAATATAATGTTTTTAGAAGGTGTACTATGACAACGAAGATGGCACTGACATGGGAGTCTAGTGTTAGAGGCAATGGTGATATGTGTGGTGATGGAGAATTAGGGAAAAGGCAGACATGGCTGTTATGGGTTATGGTGACTAAATCTATGTTGCACGGACACGGGGATACGGCAATTTTTGAAAAATAAGGACACGACACGGCGGCGACACGGCGGCTAAATAATTAATTAAAATTTATATTTAGGCACATTTTTTAATATTTTTAGACATAAAATACATTTATGTCTAGAATTCAAATTATGTAAGAACTATAAATAAGTAACCTGGTAACATATTTCCATAGAGGAGCAGCAGCTGTCTTAGCTAATGATTTCTCACTTTCATTTTCAGTATTCATTTTAGTAAAATCACCTACAATATTTAACTTCAATAAATAAATAAAACTATAGTAGGACACACAAAAACAAATTTATAAAATAGAAGTTATAACTAAAAAAAAGGACAGAGGGCACGACAGAGGGCACCCACAGGCCACAGCCGCAGTTAAAAAAAAAAAAAAAAACAAACAAACAAACAAAACGCGTTATAAATAAGTGAGTAATAGTACACCCACCCATTCACCAAAATTAACATCTGAAAGAAAAAATAAAATAAAATAAAAATAAAACAGAGAGAGAACAGAGAAGAGAATTGGACCTGTTGTCCGCACCGAGAGAGATAGAGATCGGAAGGGATAGAGGGCACAGCGTCGATGTCGGAGCTCGTTGATCGGCCCGATCTAACTCCGGCGAGGGACAGAGAGCAGCGGCAACGACAGAGGAAGGGTGGGTTGGCTGTTGAGAAGAACTTGAGAGTTGAGATGTGTGGTTTCAACTTTCAATTTTCAGACTCTAAACATGCTTTATTGTTTTAGGGTTATCACAGAATCAATGGTATTGAACTTGTCAAAATCTGTGATTTTTTCTTTTTTTCTTTTTTTTCTTTTTTACTGCTGGTGTGTCAGACGCATCGGAATAGCGTCGGCGCCATGTCAGAGCCGCATCGGCGCCATGTCGGAGAAGCGAAAAAAAAAAAAAAAAAAAAAAAAGGGACACCGCCGGACACCGAAATCTGGCGTGTCGTCCCCATTCCGGTGTCGGACACCGACACGACTCCAAAAATGGCGTGTCCGTGCAACCTAAGACAGAATATGCAGTTGAGCTGTGGGGCATTGGTGGGTGAGGGTGGTGTTTGGTAATTGTGGAAAATTGCAGGAGAAAGATGGTGCCATAGTGGCTTTCATAGTGAAAATTTAGTCCCATGAAAGCATCATGCAGTTAAGCTGTGTATGACCCCTAAGCAAAATGATATTTCCTTAAACTGATATCTATTCTATGATATTGGGAATGTCCAAAGCTACAAGATAAGGCGAGAAACAAGAAAATATGGAGAATTAAATGTAATTAATTTCACTACTGTCTTTGCATATCAGCATATGACTTCCAATAAGAATGGTGAATGGTGAATCTTCGATAATTAGTTTGTTTCTGGCATTAATCTAAATAAATTTTTACATTCCATAGCCTCTTTTTTTTTTCTTTTTTTTCTTTTTTTTTTTCTTTTACTTTATGTAGATGATCCTAGTTTCCAGTTTACCAAAGACTTTTCATTTAGTTATAAATTCCAAATAATTATTAAATTATGAATAATCACTTTTTTAGTTTTTTTTTTTTTTTTTCCTTTTCTTTTTTCTGTTTTCAAATCAAAAAGAAATTATTATGGGAAAAATCATATCTTATATATTGAGAATCAAGGTCTTTTTTACACAAAATTAAACTGGTTTTACAATGAAGGGAGCTTCAAAAAGGGATATCCAGCTGATTCACATTTTTCACCGAACACTAAGGCAGCATTATCTATATTTGTCTTTCATAATGTTAGCAGTAAGAAACAAAATTCACCACATACAAAGAAGGAGCTGTAAGCATAAGCGTCTACAAAGATCATAGTAAAGAGATATAAATCTAAAAACCAAACTAGAAGATCACATATACACGTAACACTTGGAAGAACAAAGAATATTCATACAAGATAAAAGAACTGCAGCTATGGCCTAAGAGCATCAACACAAAAGATAATTTACCTTAGGGATAAAGCCTGTTTGAGATGATTCCAGATAGCTTATCCAACCCACCCACCTTAATCACACTGCTCAAGTTCACCAGCATAGACCATATTAAGAGGCTCAAGCACTATGAAGTTTGAATAGGCTTGAACAGCATCCTAGGATAATCTGCTTCAGACAAGATGTTAACCAGCTCAGCAAACCAACAGAGTTGCAACTCAATCATATTTGGACAAACTAAACTTACCATGAACTTAATATCAATCATAATTAATAAACATTGGCGAAAGGACTAGCCAGCCATTAGATTTCCTATAGCTGGCTGGCTTCAGTTTGCTAAACCATGAAGTTAGTCTTGCTTCAATTTATATTCCAAAGATGCCAACAAAATCGCAAGAAATGTTTATTTCAATCATCAAATTCTGAGATCCCATCCACATTGGAAGCAATAAAAGGTCTGTAGCCAGCTTCTTTCATCTCCATAGCCAAATTTTTTAAAACATTATATATTTCATCACATTGAGGGTGCTTTCTATCCCTGGACACAAAGCTGTTCACAAAACCAGAAGTCCCAATCCAACTACATCCGATCTGCTTCCTCAAACCTTTTTCCCTCATTTGTTTCCTCACATTATCAACGTCTTCCCAGTTTCCTTCCTCTGCATAAATATTTGAGAGTAAAACATGGTAGCCTGTCATGCCATTAACCATCTCCATTTCAAGTAACTTCTTGGCAACAACACTTCCCAAATCAAATTGTTCATGAATTCTGCAAGCCCCAAGAAGTGATCCCCATATCTCTAGCACCTCACCCTCTTCACCCAATCCTTTGACAAACTCATAAGCTTCAACAACCCTTCCAGCCCTCCCTAACATGTCTGCAACACAACAATAGTGCTCAGTTGAGGGCTGAATATTATATTGTTTCTCCATAGATTCAAAAATTTTAACACCTTCATCAACCAAACCAGCATAATTGCAAGCAGACATGACTGCAACTAACGTAATAGCATCAGGTTTAATACCAGATCCCTGCATTGAGTGAAACAAAGAGAGAGCTCTCTCACCCTTCCCATGCTGACCATAGCCCAATATCATTGTGGTGTAAGTGACAGAATTCTTCTCAGGTGTTCTAATAAACACATTTTCAGCATAAGTGGCTGAACCAGATTTGGAGTACATATCAACTAAAGCAGTTCCCACAAAGACATTTTGGTCAAGGTAGTGGCGAACACAGAATCCATGGAGCTGCTTCCCCAAATTTATGATTCCCATAGGATTACAAGCTGGGAGAACTGATGCTATTGTTACAGCATTGGGTATTACATTGTGCTCAAGCATCTTCCTAAAGACAACAAAAGCTTCCTCAATCAGCCCATTTTGTGTGTACCCAGCAATCATAGAATTCCATGTGGCCTGGTCTCTATCATGAGTAAAGCTTTTCTCAAACAGTAGTTGTGCAGTCCTAACTAAACCAGATTTAGCATACATGTCTATCAGATAACTATCCATTCCCTCGAATTGTATTCCGTGCCTAATTAGAAAAGCATGTACCTGCTTCCCGATATCCTTGTTTCTAAGATTTGATGCTGCTGAAAGAAGAGCTGTCACTGTTACAGAATCGATCATGAACCCTTGCTTCTGCATCTCATAGACCAGCATCAACCCTTCATCATCCAATTCATTCTGCACAAAAGCAGAAACCATAGTATTCCATGAAACAACATCCCTTTCCTGCATCTTATGAAAAATTTTGAATGACATCTCAACAGAGTTGCATCTTGAATACATGACCATGATTGCATTCAGTATAAAAACAGGTAACACTGACAAATTCTTTATCATAAAAGCATGTAGCTGTTGAGCCAATTTTAAGTCCTGCAACTGCGAGACTGCAGTCAAAGCTGAAAGAAAAGTTACATCGTCGAGAACAGCATGTTCTGATTCTATTGCTTGAAGGAAGAGACTGATTCCTTCAACAGGACTGTTATTCTGAACATATCCACCAATCATAGTGTTCCAAATTTCTGTATTCCTCTCCAAACAAAGATTGAATATCTTCCTAGCCATATCAAGGCAACCAAGCTCAGAATACATGAATATAGATGAACTCACAACAAACAAGTCATTGACAAATTCACTTCCCAACTTTAGCAGCATTCCATAAAGAACATTGGCATTCTCAAAGTCCTTTAATTTCGAAATTGCCGGAAAGACATTTACAAAACTCACTGAACTTGGTTTTATGCTCATTTTTATCATCATCCTAAATTGCTTAACAGCTTCTACATATCGTTCTGTCTTTACATACCATGACACCATAGTATTCCAAGAAACCACATTTCTCTTACGCATTCTATCAAACACTTTACGAACTATATCATACTTCAAATAATCATAACCTACAGAGTAACCCATTTCGTAATCAGGTGCGCTTAAACACATAGAGTACATATTCAAAAGTGAATTATATACAATCCTACTGGGATTTGGTTGGCAACGAATAAACTGACAATGCACAGCTTTACCAATCTTTAAGTTGCGTGTTTCCGCGCAGGCTTTGAGAGTGGAAGAGTAAGTGTAGGAATCACATTTGGTAGCTAGAGATGAATTCAGCATCTGGGTGTAGAGCAAAAGAGCTTCATGGGGCATATTGTTACAGATAAAGCCAATGATGATTGTGTTCCAGAGGACGGTAGAGGGTTTAGGAATTGTATCGAGCAGTTGGCGGGCAAGATGGGGTTGACCTTCTTGGCAGAGTTTGCTGAGGCGAAAGCGAATGGTGGGGGTTTTGATGGGCATTAGGATTGGTGGTGATATGGTTGGGGAAGAGAGGGCGGCGGAGATATTGGCGTTCAGTGGGAGAGGGAGAGCAGAGGAAGAGGCCATGGTGAATTATTCAGCTGGTCTTTCTTCCTAACGTTTGTTTTGTAGTAGGTAATGAATATGATATTTTTTTGGTTCGTAGTTAAAACTTAAAAAAGATGAAAGGCTGTGGTTTGTGTTCTTGTTCCATGCTCAAGCAAAACTTATTCTCTTTTGTTTAATTGACGAAGTTTAGCCACAATCGGGTGCAGGAAACTTGTACCGCTAAGTGGTCATATGAGATGAACTAGGATACTAACAAATCAAACTAACATCGTTAGAACAAAAATTCAGCTACAAACAACTCCTACTAAACAAAATATACTAAAATAGAGGTGTTATGAATATTTAATAGTTGAATTGCATGTTGTTTATGTTCTTAATATGTTTGTTAAATTTTGTACTAGTTTGATGTTCTTTACTATTTAATCTATAAACTTATATTCTTATGTATAATTTTATACTATCAAAACTTAAATTTAAACATTGATTGATGACATAACTATTAATCTTTGATTTTTTGAAAAATTTTCAAATATGGAGTATGAAAGAAGAATATGTAATCTAATCGTGGATTTGGAAAAATTCAAAACCAAGAAAAGAGATTTTTAGTAGACTTGTAGCCTTTTCTTTTTTTCTTTTTTTTTTTTTTTTTTTTTTTTGATAGAGTGGATTTGTAACCATTGGCCAAACTTTATCCAAATATTTTTCATTTCGGGAAGTGAAAACTTATTACTCTAGAATGTTGTCATCTAAGGGCACAATTGGTTGATTGTAATAAACCTTATAATGTAATAGCCATTCTTATGGTATAGCTATATACCATAAGAATGATTATTACATTATACTATGAATTCTACTACTTGCTTCATGTTAAGAACCCAGTGGTTCTTAATGGGGATGAATAAGAATTGTAGGAGAATTGACTTAATTCGAGAAAGAGAAGATTAAGAGAGAGATGTACTAATGCACTAAGCAATTGGTTTATTCTTCAATGATGGAAATTTGATTACAAGTAAGTACTTATAGAACCATAAAACTATTTTATTGGCCAACATGACCTTATCCTAATGGTCCTATTATTTCTCAGGTGCATTAATAATTCCAACATGTGCTAAATGTGATTAACATGGTTGGAATTGTAACTAACTAACTAAATCCTACTACAACACTTATTATTCATATGCTTAGAGCATTCCTAACACTTCAACCATAATTATTTTGCTACCCATGAATAAGGTTTTTAGATTGCCATATATTCTACTACCCTAAGTAATATTTGACGCTAATTTTTGTAATCAAATTTGTCTACTTTATTGCGGTATTGCTACTACTTTAGCCATGATAGTAAATCTCGAAATTTGAGCACATTTGAGGTGCTTGAGCCTATTGCTTTGATGCTTCAATTATATTGATATTATAATTGATGATGTGAAAAATCAGCAGTTAAGATCCTCGTCTCAATGGATGGACAATCTCGTGGCTTGGTCGTGTCTCCTACGCAAACTTGCAAGAAAGCTTTGGAAATAAATGGAACACACCAATGTGGTGTTTGCCAAAAACACTCTACTACTTAAGTCAAAAAGGGAGAAAGTTGTTTAGAGAGAAATTGACTTGGAATGATTTTTTGGATGAGTATTTGTATGTACCTTTGGATTCTGTTTCTTCTTTCTTTTAAAGTGCATAACTCACTTGTTACCGTTGCTCCATCCGTTACGTTTCATCATCAATACGCGCAATAAATGTGTAATGCTTGCTTTTATCATCATTAATGGGAATGATGATCCCATGTTTATTTTTTGACTCATCAACTGCCCCTTGTTCGTATTCTCATTTTTTAGATGAGATAAGAACATAACCATTTGTCGCTTCGTGTTCCGTGTCTGGCACATTTACTGCGAACTGATGTCTTGTCTACCACACGCCACATGTATGGTCAGGATGTCTTCTTCAAGTCAGTTTATCTTGGTTTTCCCACACTCGATCTTTCATTTATTCCGCCTTTTTTCTCTCCTCTTTTCTTTCCATTTTTGCTTTATTCTTTCTTTCTTCGTGGCGTTTCAATTGCTTTGAAGCCTCCCTTTACCTTGAGCCTCCCTCATTCCTTTCTCACTTTCTGGTAAGTCTTTCGTGTTTCTTTCTCTGTTTTCGTTCTTTAATGGTAGATTATTCTGTAGTTAGGTCGGATTGTCCCTCAGTTTCTTTTTTCTTTGCTCACTTATGTAGTTTGCTTAAGGCTGTAGGTAGACGACACCCTAAGGTTAGGCTTTTCGTAGGTAGAAATTTTCCCTTTAGGTTTGCCTTATGTTTCCTTTTTCCATTAGTCAATCGTTCCGCAGGGATTGCTCAAACATTGGCTATGTCTGGAGAGGGTGAGGTTAGGTCCAGCGAACTTGAAATGGGTCTGTCCTCGTCTGAGGACCGTAGGGCTCTTGAAGTCACTTCCCCGTCAACTCCTTACAAAGCCTGGGATGTTTGTTGTGCTTTAAAGGAGAAAGACGAGGGGATAATTAGGAATAGGTTTCATTTCCATTCGTCTGTCATGTTTAGGATTCCTGATGGCGATGATAGGGCTTGCCATTCTTACGCTGATGAAGTGTGCTTATACAAGGCTAACTTCGTTAGTGGTCTTCGTTTCCCCATCCATCCCTTCCTTAGAGAGGTTTTCAATCATTTGTTACTTGCTCCTACTCAGCTAGTCCTTAATTCATGAAGGATAGTTATTTTTTGTATGGTGGTGTGGATGTCAGCTAATGATGGAGACACCATTAGGATAGATAATTTTTACATTTGTATCGCCTAAGATGTTCCAAGGATCCTGGTTATTGGGAGTTCAAACCCTAGGATAGGAACTTAAGGCTGATTCTTGACTCCCCTTCTTGTCTCCGAAATTGGAAGACAAGCTTTTTCTTCGTCTTTAGTGAAGGTTAGGAAATCGTTCCTAGTGAGGATCTGAGTAAAGTTCCCAAGTTGTTTCACAGTTGAAGGACTCCTGTGTCTAGTGCGTCCATTATTCGTACTCGTGTTTACGTGTTTATGTGTTTCTATACTCGTATATTTTTATTGCTTTCTGAGTCCATTGTCTGTTGTTTTTTGGTGCAGATAAACTCCATCCTCAATTGAAGAGGCAATATCACACTCGTCTAGAGAAGGTTAAGGAGTATTTGGAGACTGTCAAGGATTTTGATGAGCTCATTTCCCCTTAATCTCTATTTCTTCACTTCCTTGGTCCAGAACCTCCCAACAAAGTTCAAAAAAACATCGAGATCATTAATAAGAGTAAGTATGCTCACTTATTTCTTGTAAGGAAGTTAAGCTTACTGGGAATCATCATCTTTCTTTCTTTTTTCAGGAATGACGACTAGGTTCAACAAGGTGAAACTTGCCGAGGTCTAGGAAAAGAAAGCTAAAGACGGTCTGACTGGTGGCCTTCTGACTAGGAAATTTCAAAGGGAGAGCGAACCATCCAAGGACGATCCTATAGTAACTTCTTCTGTGGACAAGTCTCAAGATCGTCGCCCCGCTTCGCCTACTTCTTCCTTGGAGCTGATCATCTCTCCTGGTGGTGGCTTTAAGATTAAATCTACAAGTAAGGCCTTAATTGCCTCTTTCTGGGAAGACGTAGGGACCTCAATGCAGAAGGACCAAGATGCGATCTCCCTAGAAGATTTAGATACATTGATGGGGAAGTCTCCTCACGAGCTGATGTTATCACACATTCATAAGCTCATGTAGGTATTTGTCCTCGTCCCTCTATCTTTTTTTTTTTTTTTTTAACTCCCATTTACTTATTTTTGTAGGTGCTAGGAGAGTCCTTGTATATTGCAGGTAAATACGTGGATTGTGAAAGGAAGTTGGCTGAGACTTAGTCCAAGACCACTTCTCTTTCAACTAAGAATAAGTCATTGAAGAGCCAAGTCTCTACTCTTGTCGATGAAGCTAAGAAGGACAAGGATTGTTTGACAGCTCTAGAGAAGAGCATTGATACCGAGAAGGCTTTCTCTAGGTTGAAAGACAAGTAGATAGACGAGGCTCTTTCAAAGGTCGAGAAGGCAAGCACAGAGGTGGTGGAGAAGTTCAAGGTTTTCAATGAGTACTTGGACAAATTGTGCGACTACTACATTGAGGGTTTTGAACTCTTCAGAAAATACATGGGCAAGCATCATCCAAAGTTGGACTTCTCCAACCTTGACATGGAAGCTGTTGAGAATGAGATGTTGGCTGATCATCAATCTACAGAAGGAGTTGGAGAGGGTGGAGAAGTCATTGCTATTAGTGAAGTTGTCAATGTTGACCCATCATCTTCGGTTTTACCTTAGATCATTTTTTTCTTCTTCTTTTTTTTGTGTAAGATGAAAACACGGTTATCTTTAGGGCTCGTTGTTTTTAGCACATTTACTTGCTTTTTCTCCTTTGAAAAATCTTTTGGGCTCATCTATTTTGAGCATATAACTTACTTCGAGTATTTTCTAAGTATTTTCATCCTTGATTATGTTTAATAAGTGCTTCTGTGCCATGTATGAATGATGACACTGCTACGTATGGTATTTCTAAGTCATGTATGAATGACATCTCAGTTATGTGTTAACAAATTTTTCTAAGCAGTGTATCTATGATGATGTGGCTACATATTAATAACTTTTTTCTAATTTATGCATGAATGACAGTTTAGTTATGTGTAAATAACTTTTTTCTAAGTCATGTGTGAATGACGATGTTGCTATGTATTAACAACTTTTATTAAGTCATGTATAAATGACGATGTTGTTATGTATTAATAATTTTTATTAAGTCATATATAAATGACAATGTTGTTATGTATTAATAACTTTTATTAAGGGTCCGTTTTGATACTTCTTATTTTGCTGAAAACTAAAAACTAAAAACATTATAGCAAAATAATTTTTAAATGTGTGAATAATGCCGTGGGACCCATTTTTAATGAAAGTTTTGTAGGAAAAAAAGGTTTGTGGGTCCTGTGAACAATGCACGAGACCCACTGGAACTCACTTAACACTCTTCTCAAAAAAAAAAAAAAAAAAAAAAGTGAAACATGTAACACAGACTTGAAACTCAGTATCCAAACAAATACTAAGTCATGTATAAATGACGATGTTGTTATGTATTAATAACTTTTCTTATTTATGCATGAATGATCATGTTATTATGTATTAATAACATTTTCTAAGTCATGTATCAATGACAACTTGGCCAATGGTTCGTAATGGAAAAATCTGTGAAAATAATGTGGAACATAGTACTTCTGCTCATGTTTTATTGATAGAGAGACAAAATATTCATTCTCCTATGGATGGTAAACAATAATAAAAATGGAAAATATATCTAAATAAAAGTAAGCATTTTGGAATGCTCGGCGATTCTTATTGATAGTTTCTCTTTAGTTGTTCTATGTTCCATGGACAAGGTAGTTCTTGGCCTCTAGGGTCTTCAGGTAGTACGATCATTCTCTAGAGTGACAAATTACTTTGTAGGGTCCTTCCCATGCTGGACCTAATTTCCCTTGGGATGAGCCATTTGTCACCTACAAGACTTTTCTAAGGACAAGGTCGCCTATGTCAAATCTCTTCACCTTCACCTTCTTGTTATAGTATCTAGTCATTGCTCCCTTGTACTTTGTCATCCGCTTCATAGCTTCGTCTCTCACCTCGTCGATCAGATCCAGATTGTTGTTGAGTCCTTGCTGGTTCCTCTGCTTTTCATACGCCTTGATCTGGATGTTCATCAATCCTACTTCCACGGGTATGATAGCTTCAATTCCAAACGTCAGTCTGAATGGTGTTTCTCCCATTGGCACTCTTGTGGTTGTCCTATATACCCATAAAGCTTTAGGCACCTCTTTAGGCCATGCATCCTTTACCCCCTCAAGCCAAGTTTTGATAATTTTCAATAGGCTTTTGTTCGTCACTTTGGTTTGACCATTATCCTGAGGGTGTCTTAAGGAAGAGTAGCGATTTTTTATGCCTAGGTCTTGGCAAATTTTTTGAAAGTTGGGGTTGTCAATCTGTCTTCCATTTTCCAATATGATTACTTTAGGAATCCCAAATCTATAGACTATGTTCTTCCATACGAAGCTAGTGATCATGGCTTCTATGATCATTGTTGCTGGCTCAACTTCCAACCCACTTTGTGAAGTAATCGATTGCGACGATGAGGAACTTGAATTGCTTCCTTCCTATAGGGAGTGGTCCCATTATATTGATCCTTCATTGGGCAAAAGGCCAAGGCATGGTAATCGGCATCATTTTCTTCCCTAGTTACATTTGGACGTTTGCGAAGCGTTGGCACAAATCACAAGCTTTGATGTGGTTATGTGTGTCCTTCTGTAATGATGGCCAGTAAAAACTTGCTCTAAGTGCTTTTCCTGCCAAAGACCTTGCTCTCACGTGGTTATAGCAAATCCTTTTGTATATCTCTTGAAGTACATAATTGGCCTCTTCCTTGTCAGCATATCGGAGATAGGGGAGGGAATGTCCTCATCTGTATAAGACATCGTCAATAATGACAAAGTGAGCAGCTCTAATCTATACCTTTCATGCTTCATTCCTATCTTCTGGGAGCCGTCCTTCTTTCAAATAATTGACGATAGGGGTCATCCATTCGTCTTGCTCTTGTACCTTCATCACTTGCTCTCCTTCTGTGCTAGGTTGTCCCCTAGTTTCCATGCATAATTCAGGAGATTGTCCATGGTTGTTTGATAAGGCTAGTCGTGCCAGGAAATCAGCTTCAACATTCTTTGCTTGAGGGATTTGCTAGAAATCAACACTATCGAAATGCTGCACGAGTTCTTGGACGATCTTTACATACTTTTGCATTCTTTCTTCCTTTGCTTCATAATCCCCTCATACCTAGCCAACTACAAGTTGAGAGTCGGCTTGGACAATGAGAGTCTTGGCTTCTAGTACTTTTGCAAGACTCAGCCCTGTTAGAAGTGCTTCATACTTGACTTTATTGTTAGTTGCTAGGAATTGCAATCTGACCACGTACTTTAGGATTTCTCCCTCTGGTGATATGAGGACTACACCTGCTCCTCTAGCTTTTTTGGTGGCTGACTCATTTGTTTCGACTATCCATGTCATCTTTTGGAGCTCTTCTTCTTCTTAAGGGCAAGTGAACTCTGCAATTAAATTGGCGAAGACCTGGGCTTTGATTGCAATCCGAGGCCGATATTCTATGTTGAATTAGACAAGCTCTATGACCCATTGGATGAGGCACCTTGCTGCATCTATCTTGTTCATTGTCTTTCTTATTGGTTGGTTTGTCATGACGATGATGGGATGTGCCTAAAAGTAGTGGTGTAGTTTTCTGAAGGTGACTACTAAAGCGAAAGTGATCTTTTCTAGCCTTGGGTAATTCGCTTCAGCTCCCTAGAATGCTTGATTGGTATAGAACACTGGCCTCTACACATCCTCCTCTTCCTTGATCAGTGTCGAGCTTACTACCATACTAGATACTACCAAATAGAGATGCCACTTCTCTCCTATTACTAAAGAACTTAACAATGGCGGCTGTGTTAGGTAGTCTTTTAGCTTCATCAGGGCTTCTTCACATTCGTCAATCCACTGAAAGGCCTTCTTCAAGATTTTGAAGAAGGGTAGGCACTTATCTATCACTCGAGAGACAAATCTATTCAGGGTTACAACTTTTCCCGTTAAGCTTTGTACTTCCTTCACTGTCTTTGGGGACTTTGTCTCCATTATTGCCTTTATCTTGTCTGGATTAGCCTCTATGCCCTGTTGAGATACCATGAATCCCAAGAACTTTCCTAACGAAACAGAAAAAATACATTTTGTTGGGTTCAGCTTCATTTTATACTTATGTAGTGTGTCAAAGATATCTCTCAGGTCGTCTAGGTGATCTACTTCGTCATTGCTCTTCACCAACATATTGTCCACATACACTTCCACATTTCTTCCTATTTGATAAGAGAACATGCAGTTCACTAACCTCTAGTATGTGGCCCTGCGTTCTTCAGTCTGAAAGGCATCACCTTGTAATAGTATAACCCTTGGCTGGTGATGAATGCAGTCTTCTCTTGATCTTCTTCATCCATCATAATTTGATTGTAGCTGGAGAAGGCACCCATGAAACCTAAAAGTTTGTATCCGGTAGTTGAATCCACTAGTTGGTCGATCCTAGGTAAGAGGAAGCTATCCTTTGGGCATGCCTTGTTGAGATTTGTGAAGTCAACACACATCCTTCACTTGCCATTGTTCTTCTTTACCATTACCATGTTGGCGACACACTCAGGGTAGAAAACTTCCCTTATGAAACCTGTTTCCAAGGGTTTCTCAACCTTTTTTGCCACTGCCTTATTGCGTTCAGGTGCAAATATTCTTTGTCTTTGTTGCACTAGTTTGCACTCTAAATTAACGTTGAGACGATGCTGGATGACTCTCCTGTCGATTCCTGGCATATACTCATGCTTCCAAGCGAAAATAGCTTAGTTCTCTCTTAGGAAGTTTGTTATCTTTGTCCTTTCTGAGGTTGAAAGCGTGGAACCTATCTTCAAGACCTTGGACGAATCTCTAGGGACAACCTCAAGCTCCTGTGGTACTTCTAATAGTTCGGGGATTGGTTCAAGTTCGCCTATCATCCATGTGTGATTTTCCCTTGATGTTAGGGTGGCTTAGTAGCATTCCCTTGCGAGGACTTGGTCTCTTTTGATATCCCCTATTCTGTGGGTAGTGGGGAATTTCACCTTTAGATAATAGGTCGACGTCCCCGCTTTTAACTTGTTGAATGTTAGTCGTCTAAGGATGACATTGTACGTTGATGGGCAATCTACCATAAGGGAGTCAATGTCCTTGGAGACTTGCACTAGATAGATGCCTACAATTATGGTTAGCTTAACAACACCTTTGACGATGACCCTGTCCCTAATGAAACTTACCAAGGGGGAAGTGAATGGTCGAAGCCTTTCTTTGCTCAGTTTCATTTATTAGAAGGCAAGTAGATAGATGATGTCTGCTGAGCTTCTATTATCCACAAGCACCCAATGAATCTTGAATTCTTCCATTCTTAGCATTATTACCTGCGGATCAGCATGGGGCTGTCTGACGCCGCAAGCATCCCTTTCAGAAAAGACGATGTCCGATTCGCTGCATTTGGGCATTTTTGAAGGTGAGAACCGCAAATGGACGCTGTTTACTTCCCTTGTATACGCCTTCTAGTTCCCTATTTTTCTCATCCCTCTATTGTCATCTATACGGCTCCGATTTACAAACTTCTGTAATTTCCCTTGACGAATCAGGGTTTCTGCTTGGTGTTTCAGATGTCTGCATTTGTCAATGTGATGCCCATGGTCCTGTGGAATCTACAATACTTGCTTTTGTCTTTTACTTTTGTTGGAGCATAAATTGGTTTGGGCCATTATAGAAAGGGTTCATCCTATATATCCATTAGTACTTGCTCAATTGGCATCATTAGGAGAGTGAAGCTAGTGAACTTAGGCCTTCAATATGGGAGGTTCCTTTTTTTTCTCTAATGCATGCCCAGTGCCTCATGTCTCCTTCTTCCTGTCAGGGTTGTGACTGGTTCCTTCGTCTTGTTTCCTTTTGGTCATCACTCCTTTAGTGGTCACTGCGTCCTCTGCATTCATATATTTTTGGGCCTTGTGAAGTAGTTCTGCCATTGTTTTCAGTAGACTCTTGGTGATTGAGAAGAAGAAATCTCGTGGTAGCAATCCTTCATGGAAGGTCTTTAAGATGACTTGATCTTTCACTTCATCCACCTGTAACAACTCTTTATTGAAGCGTGTCACATATTGCCTCAGTGATTCTCCCTTTGCTTGGCGTATGTTGAGAAGATGCCCAGTTGGCTTCTTGTGTTGCTGTCCTCCAATGAAATGACGAACAAAACCCTTGTTGAGCTGCTCGAAGTTTGCAATGGTGCTCAAGGGTAGCTTGCCAAACCACACCCTAGATGCGCCCTTCAACGTTGTTAGGAAGGCTCTGCATATTACTTCATCTAGGGTCATCTGCTAAAACATCAAAGTTTTGAACGACTCAATGTGATCCAAGGGATCTCTTGAGTCGTCAAAGGACTCCAGCTGGGGAAGGTAAAACTTTGGTGGGAGTGGAAGATTCAACACTTTTGTGGTGAATGGCGAATCTGTCCTTCAAATCATTCCATCTAAGTTCTCTACAACTCTGTCTTTTACTGCATTTCTAAGCTCGTCCATCTCCCTCTTCATGTTATGAAGCTTACTCTCCATTCTGAACAAGTTTTCTTCTAATGCCCTCATCCTCCTGTTAACCTGACTGTCTGATTCTTTCTCATTATGGTTTCCTTTGGTCCTCTAGCATTCTTCTTCATTCTGGTTCTCGATAATTCACTGTCGTTCTTCATTCTAAGATTTTGTAGCTTTCCTTAGTTCTTCATTCTGGCGAGTTGATTCCTCCACGCTGGCTGTCAGGGCTTGACTCTATTTTGCGGCTTGTTCGGCATCCATCTTGTGCTACAAGGTTCTCTTTTTTCACTTAGGGAAGATGACTTAAATGATTAGCGTTTCCCACAAACGGCGTCAAATTGATGACGTGAAAAATCAGTAGTTGAGATCCTCATCTCAATGGATGGATGATCCTGTGGCTTGGTCGTGTCTCTTGTGCAAACCTGCAAGAAAGCTTTAGAAATAAATGAAATACACCGGTGTGGTGTTTGTTAAAAATACTCTGATGTTTAAGTCAGAAAGGAAGAAAGTTGTTTAGAGAGAAATTGACTTGGAATGATTTTTGGATGAGTATTTGTGTGTACCTTTGGATTCTATTTCTTCTTTCTTTTATAGTAGTTCATCATCTTAATGGACAATCAATATTTGTATTTATGTTCAATGGCTAGTACGTTATCAATGGGGGCTCTGAAGTGCATAGCTCACTTGTTACCGTTGCTCCGTCCATTATGTTTCATCATCAATGCATGCAATAAATGTGTAACGCTTGCTTTGATCGTCATTAATGGGAATGATGATCCCATGTTTATTTTTTGACACATCAATAATATCACTTTAACATTATGATGAGTTACAATAGCAATTCAGTCTTAAAACCCAGCCCATTCTTTGGCCCATAAACAATTTTGCTAAAAAATAAAAAAAGCCAAATCACTTGTTAGTTAGATTCCTATTCCTAATTAAATTAGGAATATAAAATCCAAATAAATAGATACAAATCACAACATTAAACTTCACAAATACAATAAATAAATAAAAGGCTTCACAAAGACAACCCAAACTTCCCAACCCGGTAACCTAAAGATCTAACTTCCCTAGTCAAGCTACCTTCGCCTTTGCCGCCTTGATCTATCTTCACTGTGGAAGTTTGGTAAGTTTCTCACTCTCTCTATGACTCTATCAGAGTCTCTCAATGGCAAGTTTTTGTTGTTCATCTGTTCAAGTTTTTCTTTAACGAAAGAATAGTAAAGGCTCTACTAGAATATGCTTTATGTTTGTGGTGTCCATAAAATATTTTAGTCAAAAAAAGAAAAAGATTAAACAAATGTTAAAAGCTTAAAACATCTGTACACACTTTAGGGTCTAGGATCTATACTACCATACTAAAGTTAATAAAATAGCCGAAAAGGCTTTATGTTTGTCACTTGTCAGAGTTTGTGGTTTCCAGGTGTAAGGGGGGTGGGCTGTGCTAGTGGTGTTGGGTTGCCTCCTGCTGCACTAAGCCCAAGTTTTCTGGATAAGAGAGTCGGGACCGGCCCAGCTTCAGCTTAAGTTGGTTCGGCTTATGCGCAAATTAGGCCAAATCTGCTAGGGATGTGTTCACGGCAGGGGAAATTGTTTCAAACAAATTGTGGCAGGCAGACATAATAATAATAAAATAAACGGAAAATATCTAGCCACTTTAATGGGGAATTGACCAAATAGCCCTTAAAATCAATTACAATAACAATACTATTTGTTTTCATTTTTTACGGAAGAAAAAAAGGCATAACAGAGGACATCAAATGTTCATAAGCATGGGTTAGTCGGAATATTAAAGGAAATCGACCGGAAATTCAATCCGTAGGAGCAGAACCATAAAGGGGAGAACGTTCCTCCTCAAAGTAGTCAATCTCTCAGGAAAAGAGTCCTGCTGTATAGGTTAACCGCCCTGAGGGAAACTGATCTGAGTGGTTTTCTGCGTAGATGCTCTCGAGTTTTCTCACAGAGGGCCGGATTTCATGAGGGAGAGAAGGGACTAATCTATCAGTTCATGCCCACCTTTCTAATTCTCACTATTTCTTTCTCTCTTCTCACTTCGTTTTCTTTGCTATTTCTTTTAAGTTTTCTATTTCTTAGTCAAAGTTCTTGTTGTTTTTCTTCCATTCATGGCAAGACCCTTCTTTTATAGTGCCTGCCGTAACCCGATTTTACTATTTTAACCCTTAACTCCCTTTGTTTGGTCTGGGTGTACTGGCCGACCATCAATGTTCCGTCTGTGTGTCACCCTCCCATCTCTAGACAAGGAAGAGTATTTTGTTTGCTAGTCTGCCGTGGCACCCTTTCCTGTTACGGTCTGGGTTATTTCTCTCTCCCTATCCCTCATGGCATGCACCTAATGGTTCCAACTCAACTTGCCTCTTTTGGGTCTAAGCTATCCCAACAGGACACTTCCCCGAAAGAGCCTGAGCCGGAACCATAAAAATAGATTTTTCCCCTCTCCCCACCACCAAACCATGCCCTCTGATCCTCTGACCCCCCGACCTCACCATGCTTTGTATTGTCTGGGTACAGGCTGGTGGTGCCTGGGCCTTGCGTGTGCCTTCATTCCATATGTGTCCAAAACTTGCCTACTGCCCATTCGTCTGCCGTGGTCTGGAGGCTCGCCGTCTGTGTTTTTTGACCTTTTCTGAGGGCTACTTTTTGTTTTCCCACTCCTCTTAGGAGCTAGGCTTTATTTGATGATGGGTCTTACATTTCTTTGGCCCATTCCGTGGTTTCCTTTATTTCTTGCAATGTCGCTCTGTTATTCCTACTGTAATAATTTAATCCTGCTAGGCCTCTTTTAGGCCAACCATTTATTCATTCTCCTAGTGGCTTGGCATGGCCACTGGTTTGCTTTCATTTATGGGCTCCTATGTCCCTTTAGGCTTTACTTTGGGCATCCTCGGCCCGTTTGGTTTCTTTGGGCTTCCTTGTCCCTTTTGCTAATTCTACATTCCCATGGGCTTTTACTAACTTCATTGGGCTTCCTTGGCCCAATAACCTTATTCTCATCCTTGGGGTTTATGAGCCTTCCATAAACCCCTTACTTTCTTAGTCTGTATTACTTTGGGCCTGCGACAGTCCTTTCTCACTTTTCTACCTCATACACTGCCCATGAGATGCTATTTCTCTCTTTCTGGGCCTCTTTAAGCCCACTTGCCTCTTCAAGACCCACTTGTTTATTTCTTGGGCTTGTGATCCATTATTCCTGCCGCTTGGGCCTAATGGTTTTGCTGTCTGCTTTGTCAATTCTTTGTTGCCCTTGTTATTGGGCTTTCTTTCTTTGCACCTGGATTCTCACAAATGGCCCTCAACATTTAGCCCCCTGAACATATGAAACGTTCATGTGATTCATATGTGAATGAAAAGACGTTTCTGCCCTTCTCTCTTCTCATTTTTTTTTCCGTGGGTCTTTTTTAAGCTGTGGTCCCCTTCTTATATATATATATATATATATATATATATATATATATTATATTATATATATTTTCTTTCCTGCTGCGAACAGGGTTGTCTCTTCGAATTTCCCAGTTTGGCAGTTATTCTCTAAGCATAGTCGCCGCTTCATTAATTTCATCCCATTCTGATGGCTGACCCGTCGCCTTCCTTCGGGCCGTTATTAATGACCTGGGTATTTAAAGAGGAATCCTTCTGCACTTTAAACACAAACTCCTTCTTTTCCAAGAACACATATTCTCCGTCTCTTACTCTTCCTTATCTTTTCCTTTTCAAACACCCGTACCCATCTTCTCCGACTAAGTCCTCTCACCATGTCCCCGGTGAAAAGGTCAGGCTCTTCTCACTGTAAAGGGAAGGTAATCGCTTCCGACTCTCTCGTCGTTCCTGACGTAGGCAAGGAGACAGAACACTCCGATTCAGAGCAGTTCGCTGGGGAAGAGACACGGCACGACCCCAACAGTGAATGTGCCCCTTTGATCGATCCGTGGTATGAATTCCATCCTCACTTCCCAAAAGTTCCTAGTGACTATGCGCCGCCACCGCTGGGTCCCATATGGCTTGCCCTTGGCTGGCGAAACCCCAACGTCACTTGGGCTCTGTCAGCATCTTCAATCCCTGATCTAGCCATTCACCAAGGCATTTTTCTTCCTGTACCCATTCATTTTGAATTTGGGTTTGGCACTGCCTTGGGTTGGAGAGAATGGGTTGACAGTTAGTTATCTGATACAGGCTTCATGTGGTTGTTGCAACGAGCCGGCATCTTGAAAGCTATTGTCTCATCTCGCTGCCTGTCGAACTTCCGAGACCTTTACAACCTCCGACATTTGGTCTGACGGTGGTGTACCACCACCCACACCTTCTTTTTCTCGTGTGGCGAACTCACTGTTACCCTCGAAGATGTGGCCAATCAGTTACTCCTGCCTATTCTTGGTGATGTCGATCCTGCCACTCTAAAGTTTTCTCCATAGGAAGAGGCTATTGAGGCCGAACTGAGGAAAAAGATGGCCGAAAATGCCAAACTGTCATATTGGGTTAGTTCTTCTTTTAAGTTTTCTGTAGCTGCTCGCCGCGTGGCTTTTGTTGCATTTTGGCTTTGTAAGTTTGTTCTTGGGTCCCACCCCCACTATGCCATAAAGCCTTTGTACTTTCGTTTAGCCATTAAAATATCTACTAGGGTGAGCCTACCGTTGGTCCCCATGTTCCTGGGGCATCTGTATGTCCAATTAGACATTCTTCATAGTGATGAGAGTCAGGCTGGGTCCTGCCATATAGTTACCTCTTCCGTCCACTATACCATACTGCAGCAGTTGTTATTTGAGCATTGTGCTCAATACTTGACAAAGTGCAGACCTGCCTGTTTTGCTAGAGATAAGTACCAGACATGTCCGAAGGTAATTACTGACTTTTGTGGTAGGTTTGAGTCTGATTTTTCGCTTGCTTTCCGCTGGTCTGGCTTGAAGCCCATTGGCTATTTTGTGGTTGAGTCTTTTGATGAGGGCATTGGTTTTTCTTGAAGGGCCTATAGAAACTTGGGTGCAAATTATACATGTATGGATTCTGCCACGGGTTCGTTTGTTGACACCATTGGGACTACTACCCCCTTGGTTAGTTTTGATGAAACAAGGATTACTTATCTGGCGGCCACTAATGCTGGATGGCTGTCTTACCTAGCCGATGAAGGCATTAGGTTTGTTCACTATCCTGTTAACCGGGTGAGAAGACAATTTGGGTTAGATTAGGATATACCCGATGACATTTCCTTTCTTATGGAATCTCCTACTTCAGTCCGCCCTTTCCTACGGCATACTGCCTTTGAATTTTGGAGGCAGCGCTTCAATGCCATTATAGTTCCTGGTTCACTAAGGGAGGGCCTCTGTACTCCTCCTATGCACGGTTATTGGCACGCGGTGATGACTACATTTGTGGATGAGCTAGTGGCAGCCGTGACTTCTCTCTTATTCCCCCTGATGGGCTAGTTATGGTCATCTCGGTTAACCCTCGCTTGCTTCTTCCTTCCAAATTTGTTGTGGCGTATGCTAAGAGACAGAACCGGTCAGCCATATTTGAGTGGGATGTAGAGAAAAAAGGATGGTACTGGCATGCTGATGATTATCCTCCCAATGGGAAGAAAAAAGTCAAAGTAATAAACATTTCTGCTCCGAGCAAGAAAGCTCCTGCCAAGCTTAAATCTGCTGGCAAAACCAAGCCTACCACCCCACTACCACCTATAGGTGCTTCCCTGGCTAGCAGAACTCGAGGTAGCAAAAGGAAGACAACCCCTCATCCCGTGTCTGCTGCTGAACGGAGGGTAAGTTATCTCTCCCTCTTCTTTTTTTGACAAAAATATCTTTTAACTTTCTTGCGGTTAACCTTGCTAATTTCCTCTTCCTCCTTCCCTTTAGTCTAAGCATAAGGAGGATTCGTCAGTTACCTGCCCTATCTTGCTTGATCAACCCGAATCTGAGGTAAGTCTCCTTTTTTTTTTTTTTTTTTTTTTTTTTTTTTTTTTTTTTTTTATCGCACGTGTTTCCCTCTGCTATGTATCTTTTGTTTCGCTTCTTATTGTTAATAACTCCTTTGGTCTTCACATCAGTATTTACATTCACCTTCTTCCCCTTTTTCTCTTTTTTTTTTTTTAGGATGAGCTTAACCCTCTATTCGTATATCGCCCTACCGCCAAGGAGATTTCCGCCTCCATGGGTGTACCCATGGAAGGCTTTTTTGATGGGGCCGATGTGGCATTCGCAACACCCATTCCCTCTACTGCTGCATATAAGGCTCCTACCAAAGCTCCCACCCCTTCCGCTGAGCTGGTACCTAGAGAAGAGGGTACTCATATCGAAGGGGTTGGTGAGACTACACCTTTGCCCGCCGAGACATCCGCTCCTCCAGAGAGAGCCATTTCTCCTACCACCGTTCAGACCAAGACCACTCCCTCTATTCTGCCTTTTGTTATTTCGACCAGTGACCCCTTTGCAGCTATTTCCTAGGTCGTGAAGGGCGGTGCTTCCCTTATTGTTACTCCTTCCTCCATTCCCGGTTCCGCTACCCATGGTCCTGATATGGACTTATCCTCTAAGGGGTCCGATGACATTCTTGAGGATCCCGATGATGCGCCCATCCTGAAGAAGAGGATTTCTGATTCCGATGAAGAGAAGAGTGTTTCGCTCGAGCCTGACCTTATGGGTATGTATCTTTTCTTCCCTGCTCTTTTCCCCTTTTTTTTGTACTTGCGTTTCATTTGCACACCTATCTCCTTGCTTATAGAGACTTTTGAAGGGCCAAAAATTGCAATAGGTGTGGGAATGCCTGCTCCTACCACCCTAGTAGCGCCCATTCCTGTCGCACCTTCAGTACCTTTTCCAGCTGTATCTACTGCTCCTGCTTTTGCTGTACCTACAGTACTTGTTTCCGCTACACCCGCAGCCCCCATTCCTAGTAGCTCTGGCAAGTTTTTTTTTTCCCTTTTATTATATCATTTTTTTTTTTTTTTTTGTAAATCTTCTCTTCCCAGGCCACGGCTTCTCATTTTGCCTTGCGTTTTATTTATTTATTTATTTATTTATAAGTCCACTTCCTACTGCCCCCTCTCAGTTTGAGGTGGGTAACAGTTCCGCCGTCGTCCCGGATGATGCTGCAACCTTCTTTGCTTGCTTTGACCAGCTGGAGGTTAATGACCTTGGCCCAGCAGGCTTCTGGGCTTCTAGTCCTCCTTACATGGATTTTTATGGCTTCCGAGTTCCCGAGGATTGCGTTTCTCACTTGGTGATGATCTACAGCAGCCGTGGCAATTTTATGCAGGAATTCCGTCTTGGCCATTCTGCTAGGGAGCATTTCTTGAAGATGTTAGGATGCATACTGAACGACATTGAGCATAGCTTTATTGATTCTGTTTCTGCCGAGAGAATCCTGTAGTGGAGGGCCATGATTCAGGAGCTTATCAGCATGGGCTTTGCTGTGGGGTTTGTTCTCGATCACCTCCGTGAAGTTGCCCGAGCCCTTTTTATGAGGAGAGTTCAGCCAGCCTTGATGCTATAGATGCCCGCATCGAGCTTTTGAAGAAAGAGGTGGCGGATTTGGAGGGTCATCTTGAGTGCCTTCTTTCCAGCGTTAGTAGGCCCAGTCGCTTTGGAGACTAGACTCTCATTTCCGGACTTCATTGATGATGGCACAGTTCCCTTCCCTTTTCTTTGTTTTCCTGTTTCTGTTATGTCACACAGAACACTTATATGTTTCCTATAGTATTTATTTGGCTTGTGTTTGCCACAATTTGGGTTTGTAATCACGATGCTACACTTTGCTACTCCTTTTACTATTGCTATGACAATGTGCTAATACTTCGTACTTTTTCATTACATATTCATGAAAGCACGTTATAGTTTTTTCTTCTGTGACATAATCACTTGGAGGAATAAAAAAAAAAAAAAAAGTGAAGGGAACATAAAAGGTTTTTTTTTTTTAACAAAAGAAAGGGACAACCACATAACTCTTTTCCTTATGCATAATAACGCTTCAACCACTTCCCATTGATGGGATCCATTAAGTCCCTGCCATCCATTTGAATTAGGCGATAATACCCACTTTGATGTGCTTCCCTTATCACAAGGGTCCCTCCCACTTCGGTGCAAACTTAGATGGTCCTGCCAGGTCTCGCCTGACATAGTCTACCACCTTTAACACAAGTTATCCTTCTGCAAACACTCTTTCCTTGGTCATCCTACCGTAGGCTTCAGTCATCTTTTGTCTATATCTTCGACTGCGTTCCTAGGCTTCTTCTCTCTTTTCATCAAACCCTTCTAGGTCCTCACACCTTTCTGCCGCAAAGACTTCTCCTTCCTTTTCTTTTTCTCACATCTGCATGACCCTCAGGGACGGCGTCATTATTTCTGCCGGGCTTACTACCTCAGTTCCATAGACTAAGGAAAAGGGTGAAAAGCCTGTGGCTAACTTTGGTGATTTTTTGTAAGCCCAAAGAGCATCTGGCAAGTGCGTTGCTCATCCTCCCGTATACTCTTGGCTCATTTTACTGATGATCTTTATGACAGTTTTGTTTGTTACCTCTGCCTGCCCATTCCCTTGAGGGTAATAAGGTGAAAACCTATGGTGCTTGACTTGGTAGAACTCTAGCATCCTCCTTACATCACTGTTGACAAATGGTGTGCCGTTGTCACTGATGATCCTATGAGGCACCCCAAACCTCACTATTATATTTTCTTTGATGAAGTTTGCCACTGCTCCCCCTGTGGCCTTGCGGAGTGGCACTGCTTCTGCCCACTTAGTAAAATACTCTGTAGTCACTAATATCCATATGCATCCACGTGATGGTGGGTTAACTGGTCCTACTAAATCTAGCCCCCAAGTGTGGAAGGGCCATGGGGTGACCATGCTATGTAAGCTCTGTGGATGGGTATGAATCAAGTTGGCTTGTAAGCTCTTTTCATGGTTGGCCAATAGTAGCCAATTTGCAACAAGCATCTGTAAAGCTTTTTCTTCCCCTGGTGTTCACCACATTCCCTTGAATGTACTTCTTTTATCATTTCTTTGGCTTCTTCAGGGCCCAAACACCTCAAAGGGTCCCTATCATATCCTTTTTTAAAGAGGACCATGTTATGTAAGAAGTAACGTGTTGCCAACCTCTTAAGCTTGTACCTTTCACTGTGCTTTTGTGGTAGGATGCCTTCTATTAGGTACTGTGTGAAAGGGCTTCTCCAATCCTCGTTGACGAACACAGCATAACTTTCCTCCCTGTCTGCCACAAGCTGGCAGGTCCCACACTAGGTTTGGACTTGATCTGCATCTTTACCTATACTTGGCCAATAGAAGCCTACCCTCTGAAGTCTGCGGTAAAGACTGACTTCTCCACAGGACCCGCAAGTCTTGTCGTGTATTTCTTTCAATTTTCTTTGGGCCTCTTCCTACCCCACGCATCTGGATAAGACCCCGTCTGGCATCCTGCGATACAACTCTTCTTTTACCAAGGCGTAGTCTTTTAGTGTCTTTAATTCTGCTGCATCGTCTCCCTTTATCAAGATTTCCTTTATGGGGATCCGCCAATCCCCTTCACCCTGTTCCTCCCAGAACTTTTCCTTCAACACCTCAATGATGGATTCTTCCTTCTTGCTGACTTCTATCCTGGTGCTACTCCCTTTGAAGATTATTTGCAAACCCAGTGCAGCTAATGCGTCTGCAAACCGGTTTTCGTTTCTCGGAGCATGCCATATTTCAAAGGTTGAAAATTTTTCTTCCATTCTCTAGGCCATCGCTTTGTATGGGGCTAGGCTAGGCTCTTTTAAGGAAAAGCTTCCCTTGGCCTGGCAGACAACCAAGTTCGAATCTCCCAATACCCTCAAATGTTTGACTCCCATTTCTAGAGCTGTGGCAAGCCCGGTTAGGTAGGCTTCGTACTCGGCCGTGTTATTTGAACAGGGGGATTCCAGCTTAAATGACAGCGCCACTGCCTTGTCTTCTTCATGATGCAAAACTACTCCTACCCCTCCGGAATGGGTAGTAGAAGACCCATCGAATTTCATCACCCACTGTTCCCTGACCTCTTCTGCCATGGCTACTTCCCCTGGAACTTCATCATCCAGCGGGAATTCTTCCTCTCTTGGAAACTGTGCCAATAAATCTACTATAGCCCGACTTTTTACTGCCCTAGGTGTCCCCATTCTCAAGTCGTATTGTGATAACTGTAGCAATCACAATATAGTAGAAATTGCCCATGGATGTACTGAAAGCAGTTTTCTCTGCATCCTTTGGTGCCATCCTGATCTGATTGTATCCACTGAAACCGTCCATGAACGAAAACATGGCGCTTCCTGCCACGGAATCTATTAGTAAATCCATGTTTGGCAATGGGAACTCGTCCTTTGGACAGACTTTGTTGAGATTTCTGAAATCTACACAGCATCTTATCTGGCCGTTCTTCTTCTTTACTGGTAATATGTTGGATAGCCAGCAAGGATGCTGAATAGGCTTAATGAATCCTGCGGCCAGCAACTTTTGCACCTCTTTAACTATCTACCCTTCTATTTCTGTGTGAAATATCCTGGCAGGTTGGGCCATCGGCTTGGCCTCTGGGTCTACATTTAATGTATGCGCAACTAGCCCGGGATCCAGTCCTAGCATTTCATTGTAGTCCCAAGCAAAAACGTCTTTGAATTCTTTCAACAGCAGTATTAGTTCTGACTTCTCCTTTCCTGTCAGACTTGCACTAATTGAGATAGGCCTTGGTTCTCGTGAATCAGATCCTAAGTCAACTTCTTCCAATTCTTCCTCTGCCACAATCTGTGTGTCCTTTTCTGCCGTAACTTCCTCATCCTTCTCTTCTTCTTCTCCCAAACTTCTTTCAGCGATGCAACACGCCAAATTCTCGTGTTGCCCCTTTTGGGTGGGACCCACTTGTATCTCACTCGTGGGTCCCACGCGCCTTCATAACTTATACATAATCCTACCATCAAGGCCTTGGACCCTGATGCACTGAGGTGTTTCGTCTGTCTCTGTGGCAGGCGCTTCTTTTCTTTTCTTCTTTCATGCCAGTAGCTCTCTTAAATCGAGTTCTGGGTCACCTTGGACATCTTCCCACCTAGGCACGAAGGTTCCTCGCGGCTTTGAAACCGAGTTTTCCCCAGACGGAGCCCATTGGTCATAAAACATGGTTTCCACCAAGTGGGCTTCTGTTTGTTCGAATGGCGAGGGGTTTGCAGTTATGCGTATCATCTTACCATTCAATCTTCCTTTCACACATTGGTGGTAGGTGGATGGGACCAGTTGGTGTTTGTGTAACCAGGGCCTTCCCAAAAGTACATGATAGGATACTTCCGTTCTGACCACATGGAAATGAGTTAAAGAAGCTATAGGGCCTACTTTCAACCACAACTGAACGTGGCCTGTGGTGTACTCACCTCTTCCGTCGAACCCCATTACTTCCATCGGGCATCCTTGGATCTTCCTTTTTGAAATTCTCGCTGCTTGTAAGGTGCTCAATGGAATGAGGCTTACGAAAGCACCTGTATCCACCAAGGCCCTCTTGATGGGGATTTAATTTATGGATGCTGCTAAATAGAGAGGCCTTCTATGATCCGGGTGTCCCACCTCCATGTCCTTACTGTTGAACATGATTTCTGTTGATTCTTGTAGGAGGGCTCTATCTTCTGGCATTTCTGCTGACAGGCACTCCACCTCTGCCTCGGAGGCGATACTTACCAAAGCCTCCGTGGCTATTTTCCTTTCTTTTACTGTAAGTCCCAATTGGTCAAATAGATTTTTGAACTTGACACTCTTCTATAAAGTGGTAATTGCTGTGGCAGGCAGACCCAAGTTTTCTTCCTCGTCCTCTCTCGGGTCTACGTATATTACCACTATTGCTACACCCTTTCCCTTGTGGTTTGGGAGTGGGTTTCTTTGGACTTCCTACTAGGTTAGCTCCAATGTGCCTTCTTTAATCCTGTAGTGCACCAACCTGCGAAACACCTAGCATTCTGCGGTGGGATGTTGTACATAGTTGTGCAGACGGCAAAAGCAAGGATCTCTCCTTTCTTCCTTCGTGGACTCTCTGGAAACCTGGTTGGGTTTAAAGATCCCGTATGCTATCCACTTGTCTAGCAGCACATCCAGCTCCTTAGGAGTACATGGTAAGGGTGGGGCCATATCATACTCCCTCCCCTCTGTTTTCTTTCTCCGCTCTCTAGTGGACACCGCCATAGCCCGTGGGGCGTTTCTTTTGTCTGAATTGGGTCTTACAGACTGAGCCGTTTTTCTAGCTTTCTGTAATAGCTGTGCGAACTGAGAAATTTCTATATTTTCCAGGACAACTCTAAATTCCTGAATCATGTTGGTCATGCACATTTCTACTAAGGTTCTTTCTTCACAGTGGTCATAGCAGTCAAGTGCTATGTCCCTGAACCGCTTGATGTATTCCATCAAATCCTCGCCATTCCTTTCCTTGGTCACTTGCAGGGTGGCGAGTGTTACTGTTTCCTCTCCGTGGAAGTACTTAGTGCAAAATACATCCACCATGTCATCCCAAGTTGGGATCGATCCTGGTTTTAAGCCGATGTATCAGGTATATGCCCAGTCACACAGTGACTTCGAAAATTCCTGTAGATATAAGTCTTCGTCTGCTACGTAAGGGTTAAGGGTATCAATAAATTTGCTCGCGTGCTCAACTGTACTTCCCTTCCTGCCATCATATTGTGCAAAGGCTCTTGGCTCATATCTCTCGGGGTACGGTTTGCTGAGTACCTTTAGAGGGTAAGGAGGTCTTCGTGTGTAAAACCTCTCCTTTGGTGTTCTAGCTCTCTCTTACTCCAGGAGAGCCGCTACTTCAGCCATAGTAATGAAGCGTTGTTCTGCGTTTCGTGGGACACCTCCTACCAGTGTCTCCTCTTTGTTTACAGCATGTTCCAGGTCATGTTTGCTGCCTTTCTCCTTTGTTTTGTCTGCCTTTAGTTAACGGATCTCTTCCATCATTTGTTGCTGTGAGTGCTGAAGCAATTGCAATACTTCAATAAAGGTGTTGACATTGTCTGTGAGGACTCTTGTTTGAGGCTGAGGAACAGCCCCCGTTCTGTTGGCACCTTCCGTTTGGTTAAGTTGTTGTTGGTGAGGCGGCGTTGGCCTGGATTCCGCTTGCGAGGGTACGACACTCATATTCTGTGTCGTCCTGGACTTTGATGGCATTGTTTGCAAGGGGCTCTTTTTTATTTTTTTTTTCTTTTACCCCTATCTGCTTCCCAACTCCCTAGTAAAGTCGCCAATTATAAGGGGGGTGGGCTGTGCTAGTGGTGTTAGGCTGCCTCCTGCTGCACTAAGTCCAAGTTTTTTGGATAAGAGAGTCAGGACCGGCCCAGCTTCAGTTTAAGTTGATCTGGCTTGTGCGCAAACTAGGCCAAATCTGCCAGGGACATGTTCACGGCAGGCGAAACTGTTTCAAACAAATCGTGGCAGGCAGACAGAAAATATCTAGCCACTTTAATGGGGAATTGACCAAATAGCCCTTAAAATCAATTACAATAACAATACTATTTGTTTTCTTTTTTTACGGAAGAGAAAAAGGCATAACAGAGGACATCAAATGTTCATAAGCATGGGTTAGTCAAAATATTAAAGGAAATCGACCGGAAATTCAATTCGCAAGAGCAGAACCATAAAGGGGAGAATGTTCCTCCTCAAAGCAGTCAATCTCTCAAGAAAAGAGTCCTACCGTAGAGGTTAATCGCCCTGAGGGAAACGGATCTGAGTGGTTTTCTGCATAGATGCTCTCGAGTTTTCTCACAAAAGGCCGGATTTCATGAGGGAGAGAAGGGACTAATCTACCGGTGCATGCCCACCTTTCTAATTCTCACTATTTCTTTCTTTCTTCTCACTTCGTTTTCTTTGCTATTTCTTTTAAGTTTTCTATTTCTTAGTCAAAGTTCTCATTGTTTTTCTTCCGTTCACAGCAAGACCCTCCTTTTATAGTGTCTACCGTGACCCGATTTTACTGTTTTAACCCTTAACTCCCTTTGTCTGGTTCGGGTGTACTGGCCGACCATCACTGTTCCGTCTGTGTGTCGCCCTCCCATCGCCAGACAAGGAAGAGTATTTTGTTTGACAGTCTATCGTGGCACCCTTTCCTGCTAGGTCTAGGTTATTTCTCTCTCCCTATCCCTTATGGCATGCACCTAATGGTTCCAACTCAGCTTGCCTCTTTTGGGTCGTAAGCCACCCCAATAAAACACTTCCCCGAAAGAGCCTGAGCCGGAACCATAAAAATAGATTTTTCCCCTCTCCCCACCATCAAACCATGCCCTCTGATCCTCTGCCCCCCCCCCCCCCCCCCGACCTCACCATGGTCTATATTGGCTAGGTACAGGTTGGTGGTGCTTGGGCCTTGCGCGTGCCTTCGTTCCATATGTGTCCAAAACTTGCCTGCTGCCCATTCGTCTGTCGTGGTCTAGAGGCTCGCCATCCGTGTTTTTTGACCTCTTATGAGGGCTACTTTTTGTTGTCCCGCTCCTCTCAGGAGTTGGGCTTTATTTGATGATGGGTCTTACATTTCTTTGGCTCATTCCGTGGTTTCCTTTATTTCTTGCAATGTTGCTCTATTATTCCTGCTAGGCCTCTTTTAGGTCAGCCATTTATTCCTTCTCTCAGTGGCTTGGCATGGCCACTGGTTTGCTTTCATTTATGAGCTCCTATGTCCCTTTTGGCTTTCCTTTGGGCATCCTCGGCCCGTTTCCTTTCTTTGGGCTTCCTTGGCCCTTTTGCTAATTCTACATTCCCATGGGCTTTTACTAACTTCATTGGGCTTCCCTGACCCAATAACCTTATTCTCATCCTTGGGGTTTATGGGCCTGCCATATACCCCTTACTTTCTTAGTTTGCATTACTTTGGGCCTGCGGCAGCCCTTTCTCGCTTTTCTACCTCATACACTGCCCATGGGATGCTATTTCTCTCTTTCTGGGCCTCTTTGAGCCCACTTGCCTCTTCAAGACCCATTTGTTTATTTCTTGGGCCTATGATTCATTATTTCTGCCGCTTAGGCCTAATGGTTTTGCTGTTTGCTTTGTCAATTCTTTGTTGCCCTTGTTATTGGGCTTTCTTTCTTTCCACCTGGATTCTCACAAATGGCCCTCAACACTAGGAATGGTTTATTAGAATTTGAAAATAATAATTTTTTTAATTATTTGTTTAATTGATAGTAATGACTTGGACAATTAAATTAGATTATTATTATATACATGCTTATTCTATCAATTTGATATATCGAGATTGTAAAATTTAATATTCAAGATTTCATATTGCAAATAATATATGAGAAAATGATCTACAATTGATGCATATTTTAAAAAGAAAAGTGTTCCAGACTTAAAGATTACTGCTCAATCCTCTGTCTCAAATGTTGAAACTTCAAGTGCTAAAGCGCCTAAAAAGTTCAAAGATGTGAACCTAAAGAAACAAATATTGTTCCCATAGAACGTGATCCTACTGATCAAAAACCAATATGGAAATATCCCATTAATGAACACAATGAAGTTGTAAAGAAAAGGAGATTGCTAAAGAATTTAGTTTAGAATCAATTATAAATGATTTTAATTCTAAGAAAAAGCGTGGGGCACAACTTTTATAAGTTAAAGTTAATGTGAAATAAAGATTTTTTTAGTCATTTTTTTATACATAAGAATTTTACTATGTTTACTTTGGCTCCCCTGGAAAGAATTCTTAACTCCGCCACTGGATACAATGATATTGGTATTATAATATTTATTTTTTTAAGAATCAAGATAGGAATAAGATGTTAAACTAGACCCACAATGTGTAATATAATTTTATAGGAGAGGGAGTTATAGGAAATTTGGTTTAAATATGCTTTAATCCTACCAATTAAATACAAATTCAGGATTCTATTCCTACATTGTCACCAAATAATTGAATAGTAATATTTATTCAATTACAACTTCTCATATTACTTGTAATAATTATTCCTATTTCTATGTAATCATTTTTAATACAAATTACCAAACGTGCCCTAAAATCTAACGGTTTGGACAAATTTCCTTCGAATTGAGTTTACCGAGTTTTAGGTAAACTGTCTTTATTTATTATTATTTTTCTTTAAAAAAAAAAAAAAAAATCTTTGGATGGGATTGCTATTAGTCGCCCAGCTAGATTCATTTCCATTTTTGATACCTCCACTCTTCACCTCCCCCTTGCGCACGTATCTAGCCCAATATCTGAGACAATTCATGTTAGCCCATTAATCACCACAATTAAAAAGAATAAAATAGTCTCTCTCCTTTTCAATGTGGGATTAAACATTTTCACAACTCTTCATCTTTCATATTCACTCCCACATCTTTACATTTATGTTATAACATTTACTCATTTTAATTATTTAATATTAAAATGCTCCAACACATTATAATAATTAATAACTAAATTATAGTGGGAATTATATTTTTTGAGATAATTAGATAAAATGATTTTGTTTATGACAACTTATATCACCAATCTTGTGATTGATACGATTTTAATTTTGCCTTATCAATCTGACATGAAAGTATGGTTTTTCAAAAGGGAACGTCATGGATTTTTTTTTTGGTTGAGAAAATCAATTTGAGATTGGAAAAGGAATATTTCGTGAAGACTTTAAAAAAAGAAGTATGTTTTCAAAGGATGAAAAGTTCCATGGATTTCGGAAAGGCTATTTTCTAAAGTAAAAATCCCATGGTTTTTTTTTGAAAGGTAAATTTCGGCTGGGATGAAAATTAATGGGGCTTTCGGAAAAGAATTTTCAAGAAGAAAATTGTATAGTTTTTCCGGAAAGTAGTTTTAAGAGGAAAATTCTCATGGGTTTTTAAAAAGTAGTTTCAAGGATGAAAATTCTCACCAAGTTTTAGATAATCATTTTTAAGAAAGAGTTTGACTTACCTCCCATACATTTTTAACTGGATATGTCATTTTGTTTTCAATATACAATATAAAATGGTAGTGAGTTTTAATCCTCACATTTTATTTAGTTAGTGGGTAACAATCTCTCATTAAAATAAAAGAAATTTTTTTTTTTATTATTATTATTTAAGTACCGGAGTAACCCAAACCTTTTAAGAAAGTAATGGGTTTGATGGATCTTTGGATAACAACTCTTTCTTTGAAAACACTATTGGAAAAACGTTTTAAAAATATGGTTTATGGAAAACAATTTTGGAGAAAATTTTATTTTCAGAACAAGTTGGGTAAACATCATTTTAGAAGTGTTTTTAGATCAAACCATTTATTAGATGGCAGTGAGATTTCACACTACTAGCTAGGAAGTTATCCATACCCATTCTAGCATATGGAAATAAATTATAAGAAAAGTAAATCAAACTCAAGTAATTATAACCATAGGCCAAAATTAACAATAAATACACCCTTGCAAGTATATATAATCATTCTCATCATCCATGCAAACCCATTGAGTCCATCATGCATGTCTATATTCATTTAATCTTATATATTCACCAAGAACAAAGTTCAGCTACAAAATTGGTTGTAATCTAAAACTATAACATTACTCAATATCTTTTTATTTGAGATGAATTTTGATAAATCTATCATTGGATTACATCTTCTTCTTATAATTTACATGCTTGCAAAATTTCTAGAAAATTAAAGATTAATAACTATGTCATCAATAAATTGTTTAAATAGCTTTTGTAAGTTAAAATTATGTATAAAATATAAGTTTATAGATCATATAATAAATAATGTTAGATTAACACAAAGATTGACATATGTATTAAGAGAATAAAGAACTTGCAATTCAACGGTTAGATTTTCAAAATATATAGTAATTTTTATTTTATTGAGTAAGGTTATAGCCTCAGGCTATAACCAATTTTGTAGCTAAACTTTGTCCATTCACTATATTTTTACATTTTTTTTTTTTTGCTGAACTTCACCATATTTTACATATGCATATCCCATAATCTCCTCATACATAAGTGATTGCTCACTTCCAATTCCAAATGCTATAGACTAAAAATTATCATTTCAAGTCCTAACTTGTTATTTAGCAAAAAAAAAAAAAAAAATGTCCTAACTTGTTAGAGACTAAGAGCATTCGCATTGGGCTTGCTATATGCCAAATGTAAGGCACATTTGGCATACAAGCCCAAAAAACGCCAGCAACAGGAAGGCCATATGCTAAAATGCTAAAAAAAATTTGACATATAGTTACTGTACCATTTTAAATGTAAGATGATACTGTAGTTGAATGGTATAAAATATATATATATATATATATATATATTTTAATAC
This sequence comes from Quercus robur, assembly GCF_932294415.1. Lineage (NCBI taxonomy): Eukaryota > Viridiplantae > Streptophyta > Magnoliopsida > Fagales > Fagaceae > Quercus > Quercus robur. The sequence continues at coordinate 27,764,073 of NC_065537.1, read as the reverse complement.
TTTTTAACCTGGGAATTTCTCTCCTCTCTCATTATTTCTCTTCTTTTCTCTCTCTTCCTTCTCTCTTTCTCATTTGCTCTCTGCTCTCTTCAAACCCAAACACCATCCTCCTCCCAACATCATCACACATCATGGTGGTTCATTTTTTCTGGTGGGTTACAATCCGGCGGGTTCTGTGGGGTTTTTTTTTTTTTTTTTTTTTTTTTTTTTTTTTTTTTTTTTTTGTGACCGATGCTTAAAGGAAGAGGTGGGTATGGCTGAAGTGGGTTGTGGGTCATGGTTGGGTCCGGTGGTTGGGTCGTGGTTGGGTCGTTGGTCGTGGTTGGGTCCGGTGTTTGGGTCGTGGCTAAAGTGGGTTGTTGGTCGTTTGAGATCGCTAGTGTTTGGATCCGGCGAGGTCATGGCAAGATTGGCGTGGGTCACAGTGATGGGTTTGGTGGAGATCTGCATGGGTCATCGCATGGTTGGACTCTGGTTCTTTTAGGCTTTGCCTTTCTGATGGTTTTTTTTTTTTTTTTTTAATATGGATTTTTGTTCCGGTGGGATTTTGGTGGGCAGTGGGTAGTGGTGGCGTGGTTGGCATGGTGGAGGCACGGTGGTGGTGACTGGGCAGTGGAGGTACGGTGATAGAGGTTAAGGGAAGGTGGAGGAGAAAATTGGGAAAAAACAAAAAAGGAAAAAATATATTTTATTGTGGAAATATATTATTTTAATGAGTAGAATAGGAAAATAAAAGTTGGGATGCGGGATGTATTGTAAAATGGTATTGTATAATTGATAAAGTGGTTTTTTGAGATGGTAAAATGGGATGGGATAGCATTTTCAGATGGAGATGCTCAGTTATCACTTTAATTTTGTAACGTTGAATTTAATCAACCATGTGTTGACTTTATTTCATGACAAATTTGTTTGTAATACAGCACTTAGAACATGTAGTAAGAGTGGATTTCATGATGTTCATGCATTGTTTCACATTATTGTTCATAGTGTGCATACTAGGTGTTTGATAAAATGTCCCTTAGACATTTCTCGCTTATTTGAACTCCGATGAGTACCAAACTTTGGGGTTTCTCATGTTTCCTCATTAGGAACATGTTTGATTCATTGGTTGTGTATTTAACACACCTTGCCCTACATGTGCATTTTTCATGCATTGGTCATGCATTGCACTTAGCCACCTCTTGCACACACCTTTACTACCCTTGTCATGCATTGGTCTATATCTTGCTTCTTCATCCTAGCATGTCATGTCTATCTTATGCTTTGTAGCATTTTACATTGTCTTAGGTTTGAGCTTCATTTTCTCATTCTTTTCGCACCCCTCATGCATCATTAGCATTGTTTATACCTTCATCTCTTGCCCTCGTTTCTTCTTAACCCTTTGTCTATTCTTGACAAAAAGGGGGAGAGTATACTCTAAAAAGTATACCAGTGTGTTTTGTCATTTCTATATGACTCTTGTGCACATCCTTAGGGGGAAAAATTCTATTTCTCATGCACATTTGTAGGGGGAGAGGTATTTCTTAAAGGAGATGCATATACCAAAGGGGAGAAGACATTGTGTTAACAATAAAACTTTATTGTGTTTGTTTTCTTGTATTGCATCGTGTTTGTGTTTTGGACATGCATATATCCCTATGCTATTGTGCCCCGTTGAATGCATGTTCGGATGATCATTTGTTTTGCTATGTGCTCATTGTAGTCATTTCTATATGACTGTTTTGGTGTTTGATCAAGTTGCTCACATGTTTCACATCATGTTTACTTGATCGCAATTTACATGTTACATTATACTTGTTCTTTTATTACTTGCTTTATCTTGAGGGTCTAATGTGTTTTGTGCAAGTGTTTCAGGTTACAAGTATATATGTTCCAAGTGCATCACAACTTCTCATCACTTTGAAAGGGAGAAACTTTAAGCATTTTTAGTTTATATTGTTTAAGTTTATATTCAGTATTTTGTGGTTTGTACCCATGTTGCTTTTGTAAGCTTTTAGGGTTTATATCTGTAGGCTTTATGGTCTGTACCATGCTTTTATACAGCCTTTTATACTTTGTTAAATCAGTACTATTAACTAAATGTCATGCATTTTCTTGTTAAGTACTGTCACTCTTGTGCCCTTGTAGGATTGTTCCTAGATGCATATACTTAGTGTATTGTGCATTGGTTGAGTGTTGGGCATGCAAGTGACTTGCATTGAGTTTGTTAGCTTGTTTGTTCAAGTGTTCATCCCAAGTGTGAATGAGCATTGTGGTCACTACCTTGTAGTGATTGCTTGGTTGATCAAGCCATGGTTTGTTTCTTAACTCCATCTTTGCTTGATCACGTATTGCCTGTTTCATATGCATTTCATGCTTTTCTGCATACAATGATCATGGTGTATTGTTGTGTTTCAAGAGATTCATGTTCATATGATTCAAGAACTTCATAGCTTCTAAATTTAGGTGTAAGTGAGTTTTGCCATTATTTCCAAACTCACGTTTAAGTCTAGAGTCTGTTTTAGGGTATTTTGTCACGAAATAGCCAAAAGGGGAGATTGTAAGGTTGAATTTAATCAACCACGTGTTGGCTTTATTCCATAACAAATTTGCTTGTAATACAGCACTTAGAGACCCTGTATTTAGGTGGGAATCATGTAAGGGTAGTGTGTGAGAGAGTGTGAAGAAATGCTCAAGACTGTGCAGTGAAGCAGGGACTCGCGGTTGGATTTCGCGGGAGGCTCGCAGCTTGCAAGCCGCCAAAAGTTGCACACGCGTAGAGCATGCAGGGGAGCTGAACAGTCATGTCAGTTGGAGCACTACAGGACAAAAATCCAAACTGGCCACTTAGTTAGCTTGCAGCTTGAACTCACGACTCAGTCAAGTCGTGAGGTCAAGTCGCCAGCCAGCCCTGTTTTGGAAAACCTAACGTTTCACATTCTTTTCTCACCCCCAGTATAAATACCCCTTATACCCACAAAAGAAAGAGAGCTTCTAGGGAGAATTTTGAGAGAGAAACCCTAGAGTAAAACAAGATTGATTCATCTACAATCTTTACATAAGAGTCTCTTCAAATTCCTCAACTCTCTTCCTCTTCATTGTCAAATCCTTGAGAGGCATTTTATCAAAACCTTTTTCTCATCATATCCATTACTGTGAGAGGGCTGTTTGGTGTTCTAGGAAGCAGTTAGGAAGGAACCAATTTACATTGGTTGATACTATGGTCAAGTAGCAGAATCCGGAAAGCTAGCTAGAAAAGAAATAGGTTCGGCGCAACCTCGTTGGAGCAAGAAGCTTGGAGGGCTTAGGTGCACTGGGTAGATTAGGCTTGGAGGGTCTATTGTTGTCCATGTATCCCAACTACATTTTCTAGTGGATTGTTTATTGCTTGGAGGGCAGTGAAGAGGTTTTACGCTGAGGGATTCGGTTTCGTCTTCAATAACACATCGTCGTGTTGTCCTTGTGTTTGCATTTTCCTTCCCTTTTATCTTTGTCTTTTATTATCTATTGTGAGTTGTGATTTTAATTTGGCTTAGATTGTTGTCCAATTCTGTTTTATAGTTTTTGTTCATTTTCCGCACATTAGTTGTTTGACATTAATTTTGTTTTTGGGGGTCTAAACGTTTAAGGGTGTTTTATACACTATTTGAACTTTCAAATTTATTGTACTAAAAGACGTCGTTTTAAAGTTTATTGTAGATTCAAAATAACCATTTTAAGTTGTTAAGGAATATATTATAAAACTACTATTGTAAATATATTGGGAGTTAAAATAACTCGTGGATAAGTTTATAAGTTAAAATTTAAATTTCATGGGAGTTTAAAAAAAAAAAAAAAAAAAATTAAGTTATCACTTTATTAAGCTAGCCCAAATGTGCATAGAATCGTCATTGGTTTAGTTACTTCAATTAGTGAACCTTTTTATTATCGAATAAAAATTTTAAGGTTTGAAGTTAAATATTATCTATCCTAAAATCTGATTGATAATTATAATAATAATAAGGAGTAATTATTGAGATTCAAAACTCACCTATATTAGGATCTGTTTGGATACCGCTTATTACTAAAAACTGAAAACTGAAAACATTATAGTAAATTAATTTTTAAATGTGTGAATAGTGCTGTAAGGCCCAATTTTAATAAAATTTTTGCTGAATTAGACAACTTGTGGGTTCTGTGAATGGTACACAAAACCCACTGACAAAGATGTAACCGCACTGAAATTTTATTTCAACACAATCCAAACTCTCTCCCAATACTAGTTATTGTCTTGATGTAATGATTGAATACAATTATCATAGAATGTGGGTTCCGCGAACGGTACACAAAACCCACTGACAGAAAAGCAAACGCACTGAAATTTTATTTTAACACAATCCAAACTCTCTCCCAGCACTAGCTATTGTCTTGACGTAATGATTGAATACAATCATCATAGAATAGAACGAAATTATAAATAGAAATTCTATTGTAAAAAATAATAAATTAAAATAAAAGTCCCACAGATTTGTCAATTTTCGTACCCTTTCAGGTCACAATTGATTAGCTGGCGTGCATGCATCTAGGACCAATTATCCAAAAAGAAAAAAATGGTCCAACAAAATTGTACAGATTTAGATGCCGTCCACAAGTGAGTCAAATATTTTGTCTTCTAAAATGTAATACTTCGTTAAAATATATGGTTGATCTTTAAACTTATTTTACTAAAGTGATGGTTAAAAAGAAATTATTTATTTTTGTTCCTTTAATTTTTCCCTTTCATTTTGTATACATATATGAAGAAAAGGAAAGGACGAACATTAGGTGAAAAGAAAACTCAAAGATACTAGTAACAAGCGAGTGAGGTGAGATCAAGATGAAGAGAGCAGAGCTTGTGTTCATCCCTGCCCCGGGAATAGGTCACCTTGTTTCCAAAATATTGTTTGCAAAACAATTACTTGACCAAGATAACCGTTTCTCAATCACTGTTCTTGTTATAAAGCGACCCTATGGAACCAACATGGACGCATACATTCACTCACTTGTTGCCTCAGAGAGCCGTATAAAGCTTATACATCTTCCTCAAGTAGACCCTCCTCCTCAAGAGCTTTACCTAAGGTCTGTTGAAAAATATATTGCTGATTTAATAGAAAGCCACAAAACCCATGTCAAAGAAGCTATCATCAACCAAGTGTTACCCAATTCAAGTTCAATTCCACTTGCTGGGTTGGTGGTTGATATGTTTTGTACAGCCATGATTGATGTAGCACATGAACTTGGTGTACCATCTTATGTGTTCTTTACTTCTAGTGCAGCCTTTCTTGGCTTCATGTTCTACCTTCCAAAACGGTATGACCAATTGGGCACTGAGTTTGGAGAATCAGATCATGAATCAGACATACCGAGTTATGTGAACCCGGTTCCTACAAGTGTCTTGCCTTCATTTGTGTTCAATAAGGAAGGTGGGCACGCTTGCATGGTAAACCATGGAAGAAAGTTTAAGGAGGCAAAGGGTATTATTATCAATACGTTTTTGGAGCTCGAATCCCATGCGATAAGCTCATTTTTAGACCATGAAATACCTCCTGTTTACACGCTGGGGCCTTTGATTAAGCTCAAGAGTCAGACTGATTTTAGTCTTGGGGTCATTAATCAAGCTCAACATGAGAAGATCATGAAATGGCTTGATGATCAGCCTCAATCTTCGGTGGTGTTCCTATGTTTTGGAAGCATGGGCAGCTTTGGTGCATCCCAATTGAAAGAGATTGCACTTGGGCTCGAGCAAAGTGGCCACAGGTTCTTATGGTCCATACGTTGTGCATCCTCAGATGATAAGTTTGCAGCACCTAAAGATTGTATGAATCTTGAGGATGTCTTGCCACAAGGTTTTTTGGAAAGGACAAGCAAAATTGGAATGATATGTGGGTGGGCCCCACAAGTGGAGATCTTGGCCCACAAAGCTACAGGAGCGTTTGTGTCACATTGTGGATGGAACTCAACCTTGGAGAGTTTATGGTATGGTGTACCTATTGCCACATGGCCAATTTATGCAGAACAACAAATTAATGCTTTTGAGATGGTGAGGGATTTGGGGTTAGCCGTGGAGTTGAGATTGGATTATAGAGTTGGTGGTGAGGTTGTGATGGCTGAGGAAATTAAGAAAGCAGTGGAATGTGTGATGCAAGGTGATAGTGAGGTGAGGAAAAGGGTCAAAGAGATTAGTGAAAAGAGTAGGAAGGCCGTGATGAATGGTGGATCTTCATCTGCTTCTCTTGGACGGTTGATTGAGGATATATCCAGAAACATGGTGCTTGAGGAGAAGTGAAATTTATGCATCTTTAGATTATTAGTGGTTTGTTTTGTGAGTACTAGTGCACTCTATCTTATATGTGTATACTGTTGTGAGTACAAAGTCAAATTAGATATTTGAGACAGTTGCCCAACATCTATCATAAGTAGTGCATACATTTAGCTGATGATTGATTAACTTTTTGTCTTCGATCTTCAATGATTGCCCACGGGTGAAGATGTTATGGTGGAGATTAATTAATTTTCACTGTATTTTCTTGTTTAGCCTTGCAAATTTCAATTAAACTAGGCTTTTGTGCTTAACACTTTTCCTGGTAGAAGCCATATGATTCCAAGTTTATAAATGATTAATAGTCAATAAAAAATTGACAACCAAAAAAAAAAATATCCATGATAATTTCTGTATGCTTCTTAGCGAAAAAAATTCCATTGTCGACACTGAGCATTATGTACACATATTGGAGATTTGAATGTTGATTATGCAACCCTAAATGAAAAGCGAAATGTTTTGAAATGCTTATGATGTAATTGCTGTATGAAGTGATGAGTGAGCATGCTTATGATAGCATCTTTATCATTGTGCTGTCTTGGAACCATGCTCCATATAAGCAATTTAGGATGCATTTTAATTTTATGTAGGGTACTGTTACAAAATGGAAGGAACCAAATTAAATGTGAAGACCAGAAATAATATTTGTCTTAAAATTATAGGTCTCTTTGAGTGTAAATCAAGCAAAACAAAAGTGTAGAAAACTTCAATTAGTTTTTTTATTTTATTTTTTGTTCTCTTTTCATTTTCCTCTTCCGCCAAGCAAGAATATATTCTAAACAAAATTGAAGGAGAAAATAAATTCAGTAATACACCTCTCTAGAGAGACATTCATCTTACACCTTTATCCTCTCTGCATATGTAACCTTGCAAATCTGTTACAATGTGACAGTATAAAGCAGTGACAAAGGAATCAACTTTTTTTTTTTTTTGTGTTTGATAATTTCACTTTTTAGCCATAGAGTTAGCATTCTCCTTTTCCTATTAGCCATAATGGTTCTATATCAATCGCCAAATGTTTGTATAGATGGTGTCAGAGGCAGGAAAACCACACAAACTGGAAGTTCTGGGTGTTTTGGCTAGGATTCGACTGGCTATTCAATTATGGTTTCAAGAATAGCTTGTATGGGATTCAGTATTTTTATGCTACACATCTCTATTTACGCTACCACACTCATTACTCTAAGTGGTAAACATTGTTTTCTAGTCCTACTGTCCTAGTGGTAAGTTACTGACAGTTGAAAAATAAAATTGTATAACAAGTTTATGTTTTGTTATATTGCAGAGGCAAAAAGTCATGCACAAATGTTGAAATTCCACGAATTGGTGAAGAAGCTAAAAGCACGAAGCAGCTTGGATGTTGTTCCTCCATTGGATTCTTCAGATGCTGAATTATTTGGCATAAACTCTCCCTTCTCTATACCACCTTTTGAGACACTAGCACCAGCTCCATTGCCCGAAAAAACTCCTCCATTTTATGTAAATGCACCATTAACTCCAAAACCACCCTCTTCAACCACACCATATCCTATAATCTACATACCCTTACCCCCTCCTCCACCACCTTCAAAGCCCAATTTTCCTATCCAAAGCCCACCTCCAAGCATACCCGAAAGCATTTCTAGCCCACCGGCTTATTCCCCGGTCCCTAATCCACCAGAATATGTGCCTAGCCCACCTAGTAACAATCCTAGTCCACCCTATTATGGGCCTAGCCCACCCAAACTTGTTCCAAGCCCACCAATCTATCTACCACCTCTAGTTTTCCCACCACCAACAGTACCACCACCTCCTCCACGTAAGGGGTCACAACTTGCTCAATGGTGTGTTGCTAAACCAACGGTGCCTGATCCAATAATTCAAGAGGCCATGGACTATGCTTGTGGGTCTGGTGCAGACTGTAAGTCAATTCAGTCGAATGGGCCATGTTATCAACCAGATACTCTTCTGTCTCATGCTTCTTATGCTTTCAACAGCTACTGGCAGAACTCAAAGATTGGTGGAGGTACATGTGATTTTGGAGGGACGGCCATCCTGGTCACAGTGGATCCAAGTAAGTGGAACGTACATATTTTGAGTAATCTTAATTTTTGAACAATATTTTTCATAACTGTTGTTATATTACATTTTTATAAATGTGTTGAACAGTGATTATGCATATGCTGAACGGTTGTAAAAAAAGTTATAAAATATGTCATTTATCTGAAATATCATTTCATTTTCTCAAAATTAAAAATCAGATAACAATGTCAAGATTGATGGGTACATAACAACATACAACACACTGCCAAATGCACTTTCCTTTTGGATGAATAATATGTGGTCCAAAGATAAGTCTGCCTTTGGTTGTATATGGGATACAAAAATCAAATTTGTCAGTTTCTCTACTGATTACAATACAAGTTACTTACCAAACAAAATATGTGTATACAATTGACTACGCAGAGCAACTTGAGGATATGGTCTCCTGTACTTGGTAAATTGTCACCACATCACATGTCCTCATTATCTATTTAGTTCATTTCATGTGATGTGAGATTAAATTTCATGAGCATGGAATATGCCATTAAAAATTGTGGATTTCGGAGAGCACTGCTTGCTTCTGGATAGCCCTTTAAGTTCCTTAGCCACATGAAAATTAAAATTATGCTATATGGCTTGGAAGTAGCCATTAATTACGAATGTCTTACTTTCTTGTCCAGCAGAGTAAGTGACAAAGGAAGTTATTCACTTGACCCTACAGATAATATATTCCCTCTCTCAGAGACAGATGGTGTGTGCTTTCATATATTGTCGCTACTGAGAATTAATTGTATGATACCCTGTGGCAGGTTTTGATGAATGCCAATTCACCTACAATTGATTGCGGAAGAGTGGGGGCAATACTTGATTTTAGAGGCTATTAAGTAAAAGAAGAAGAAGAAGAAGAAATCTCTCTCGTAAACGAATTTTGCGTGTATGATATGGATGTTGGCACTATGTATGCAATAGAGTTCTTGCGGTATATATCTTAATATGTTGTCACCTCCTTTTCATCCTTTTATATATGGAATATGCCCTTTGTATGTCCCAAATTTAAATCTTTTTACTAGCAAAAGTCTTGGTTCCTTCTGTCCGGTTTTTCTGTCTATGTGAATGTTTCTTTCTTTCCATTTTTCCCCTCCCCTGGTCGAACCAAAACAAACCTAATTAGATGCCTTTAGTTGTGCAAGCAAGATCTAGCTTTTAATGCGAAAAGGAAATCAATAGAGCACTTAATTCTAACAAATGCGTTTCTCAACAACAACAAAAATAATTCTAACAAATGCACAAAATTTTACTTTTTTTATTTTTTTATATAGTTACAATATATTAGTAATTTCGTAGCTTGAACATTTTTTCCCTGAACCCCCCAAACTCTTTATATATAGAAAAGTGTCAATTAAGTTAAAAGGCTCTTTGGCCACAAATCCACAAAAATTTACTTGGTTCAACATATAGATGAAAAACAAATATCATCTTTGAACTTTGATTTTACCGTTAATTTAGTACTTGTGCTTTTTTTTTTTTAATAAACAATTTATTAGTACTTTATCTGAATTTAAACAATTAACATCTGGATTTTAGATAAAATTATTTCATTATAGTGTAATCAATTTAATAATATGCAGCATTTCAAAATTACTGATAATGTGGTAAAATTATATTAAAATAATTTTCATGTTTACATATTAATAATTACTTAAAGAGCAAGTGAAAGGACCAAAATGATACTCATGTCAAAGTCTAAGGGAGATATGTGTTAAAAAAAATTATAATAAATAAAAATAACTAACTAAGGAGCACTTAAAGCCTCAAAATTCTAGGGGTGACAAAAGGGCAACTTGGATTAGCTTTGAATAAATTGTAATTACCTAATTATACATTCAAATACATAATTATAAACACCTAAAACATCCAAAATAACTAAAATACCTCACAAATACCGAAATGATTGAAATATCCTTGTAGCTTCCAAAATACCTTGAAACTTGCAAAATTACCAAAATACCCTCCCAAACCTTGAAAACAATAACCAAAATACTCTTATATATCCAAGATGACCAACATAACCCTTTTATAACCTTGAAAATGACCAAAATGCCCCCTTAATCATAAACAATGAACAAAATACCTCCAAAGCTCTAAAATGATCAAAATACCCATGAGCCTCCAAAATGATTGAAAAACTCTTTATGTCATGACTCAAGCAAGCATTAGCCAATTTGTGTTATATCACAAAATGACTAGTCAAGTAATCATTGAGGCTCCTCATAATCATTTACATAACATAGTTTGACCTAATAAACATTTAAGGTGTGACTTAGCACATACCTACACAAAAAACACTTATTCAATCAAATTAATATAATTAGAGGTATCACAATCTCCCCTAATTAAATTTCTAACATCGGAGCCCACATTGTGTTGGAGTGCCCCTGAGCACACATTGGGTTGTAGTTCCTCTAAGTCACATGGCTTTACTAGATTGGCTTTGATACTATTTGTCTTGATCTGAGGAAGTGCTAGTCACATATGTGCTATACCCTAAAAGGACTAGTCACGTTACAAATGGTGCTCCTAAACATGTGCATAACTTTATCATGGATCTAATCACTTAACCTAGTAAACACTTAAATGTAAGACTCTACACATGGTTACACAACACTAATTCAATTCAATCCACATACTTCAAGGTATCACAACCTAAAGGATATACCATAAAAAAAAATACCCTGAAAGCTCCAAAATGACCAAAATACTCATAGACTTGAAAAATGATCAAAATATCCCCCCCCCCCCCCCCCGGGGGCCTCCTAAACCACCAAAAGGACCAAGATACCCTCTAAATCCCTTAAATCATTGAAAAAAAAATTCCAAACCTCCAAATTGACTAGAACACCCCTAAAACCTTCAACAAAACAAAGTCTTATGCACAAATTGTTTGGAGTTAGCTATGGCGCTTTTACATACAGTTAACGTTGGTCACATGTATTCTTTTTCTTCATTCTATTCCACTCAATGTTATACTCTAGGCGGAATGGGTGTCTAATACCTTCCCATTAGGTAACCTAGCCTTCGAATTTAGTTTCTTTGGATAGGTAGACCTAAGATTTATCGTTGCTTTTACTTTGGGTAGCATGTAACTAGGACAAAAAGACATGCAATTATTTGATAGTTTGTAGCTCGGACCCAAAGCCATGTAATTTTCAATTTTTCAAATATGTATTTTTTTTATTTAATCAATGAAGGAAACAATTCAATCATGTATTTTTATATTTAGTTTTTCTTATTTTTTGTATAAAAAAAAATTAAGTGGCAACTCCACACTACTTACCCAAAAAGAGAGGTGCTCTAAAAAGTACACAAAAATCTCTCTTTTTTGAGAGGCACCTTTGGCGGTCTCTCACATGGAGTAAAAAAATATTTGTGGAGATAAAAAAACGTAAGAAAAAACAAATGAGATTGCACATACAATACCAATATTCTCTCTTTCATTTTATGCAAAACTTGATACTATGTGACACATGTACATCATGGCATAGGAGGGAATACTCCAAAAGACCTCAAAGACATGATCTATCAAAAAATTGTAGTAATGTACATGAACTCCATCTCCCCAAAGCTTTCCACAGAACTTGGGCCATGCACCCTAACCAAGGCTCCCATTCAGAGGCCCCTACATTTAAAAGCAAAAAAGAATAGTTGTTGTTAACAAGTAGTATACAAAGGTGCACAGTTGATAAGGTGAAAAGAAGTGTACCTCACCCTTATGTGTCACACCCCGAACCCAAATGGATCAAAAGCATGAGAAAAGAACCTTCAAGAGAGAAACTACAATAGATTTTTATTTTCTTTTCTTTTCCACGTGATAAGAATATATATACTGAAATCTCCCTATTACAAGTTAGACCTCTATAACACATTTACAAACAATATCTAAACATCATGTGTCTCCATATGATATATGAATATATTGCAAAACTCCAAATAGATTACATAAGGTCACAATTTTATCAAGAATAGACAACCTCAACATTGAATTTGGGCCTACCACACCTAAGGTTAACAAACCTCAAGTGCCCAACCTCCCATGGAATTAATTAGGGACTCGTTCAACATAGCAAGATTGAGTCACCAACCATTTACAGCAAAAGTCTCTCAATTTAACATAGCACTCCAATTACCACCAAATAAAGTAAGCTCCATACCCAATGTATAGCTAATTGATTTGAAAAACTGTTAAAGGGTGGGACGAGCTAAAACCGGGTAAGGGGGAAATGCAAGTTTCATGATAATGAGCATTTTACAAAACATGCTTTAATTTGGAAATTTCCATTTAATTTATGTAAAAAAATTTCATTAACAACATGACAAGAATGATAGAAATAAATTAGTACCAAGCTTCCCAAAATAACTATGAAACTACCTATTATTTGTTGTGAGCTACAAAATGTCCAACATTATTTCAAAACCAAAAACCTCACCCAAGGTCACATGATAAGGTGCCACAAAGACAGAAATGTCACCAAGACATACCGCCACAGACAGGTTAGAACCAATTACATGATATGTACCTCTTTTGGCATATAGTCTATTGGCATTGCCTAGCCTCACCCACACCCTTAAGGATTTACCTACCCCCCCCCCCCCCCAAAAAAAAAGGGCAACAAGGGATAACGTGCCATGTAGTACCTCTTTTGCATGTGATTTATTAGCTTTGCCTAGCATCACCCACACACTCAAGGATTTATATCTTCCTCTCATGGGTAGCAGAGAATGACGTGTCACACAGTACCCCTTTTACATGTGGTCTTTTGGCTTTGTGGTCAGCAACCTCACCCACACACTCAAGGATTTACCCGTGTCATGCAAAGTACGAGCCTCCAACCTGGCTTGTCATCACAAAGACGGAGTTATCACATGTCACAAAGACAGGGTAATCACCAACATCATAGCACAAGGGCAAACCCACATCAAAAGCTCACAAGTTAAATGTATTCAAAATGTATATAGTTTATTTCCAAGTTGTTTCATAAGATATTTCAATAACCTAATATCCACAATATCAAAAATATTTTGGCGAAAAACACATTTTGGTCCCTACATTTTCAGCCGATTCCCGTTTTAGTCCCTAAGTTTTTTTTTTTACCACTTTTAGTCCCTCTCCTGAAAAACGGTTCCATTTTGGTCCTTACCGTTACATCATAAACGGATATTGCTGATGTGGCAAACGGCATTGATAATCAATAATAAAATAATGTCTACAGTAACCTCACTTGCCACTGTTAGTTACTCCTGCCCTTAGTAGTCACGTGCCACTCACGTGACGGTCCCTAACCCAAGCAAAACCCCAAATCACCAAATTAGACCTAACGACGAACTTGCTGAAAATCCCTAATCTCTTACCTTACCCGTTGCTCATCACAAGACCGATCAAAAAACCCACAAATCGGCAAGCACAAAAATCCCACAAATCGGCAAGCACAAAAATCCCATAAATCGGCAAGCTTCAGTGTGTTTGTGCTGACCAGATTGCGAAGGTTGTATTTCTCTCCAACTCTCTCTCTCTCTCGTTATGTTATGAATGCCATTTTAAGTGTTGGGTAATCGTTCTGGGTTTGAATCTCAGTTGTTGGGTTTTGAGAATTTGGGAATTTTGAGATGTGTTTTGTTATTGCTCTGGAATTTCAATCTATCTCTGTTTCTCTCTCGTTGTGTCTCACTCTCACTCTCTCTCTTCCTCTCTCCCTTTATAGCTTTTGTAGTGGACATAATACTGACCGTGATAGTGGAATATTGTTGGGATTTGCATTGTTTGGCTGTTGTGTGTTGCTTTTGTTATTTGCGGCTCTGTTTGTTTTACTTTTGTTTATCAGGGACCACAATACTGACTATATTTTTGTTGGCAATTGCATTGTTTGTCTGTATTATGTGTCACTATTGTTTATCAGGGACCACTATATTAACCTTTGATAAACCATGTAATCTTTGTGTTGGTATTTGCATTGATTGTCTGTATTATGTCTTGCTTTTCAAGAAGTGGCTGGGTCCATGTGATCCCTTTGTCGGTATTATATGCTTTTTTATTTGTTTATTAGCCTAACAAAGTATTATTAATATTTGTTTTCATTTTCATTCTGTTTTCTTCCCGTGACTTGCATGCAAGATGAATGAGCTTTTTACTCTGCATGTCCACCATGGTGGGCATTTCATGTGGAACCCTCAAGTGTATGTGGGAGGGACAGTTGATATAGTGGATAATTGTGACCTAGATAGGTGGTCAAAAGTAGAGATTGAGAGTATATGTAGGGATTTTGGCTACTCTGAAGTAGATAAGCTATGGTATAAAATGCCTGGTGTGAACCCAGAGCGGTCAAATTTCCATCAGGTGGTTAATGATGATGTTGCTATGTTCATGATTGACTTGGTGAAGGGATATAGGGAGATTCATGTCTTTGTGGAGCATCCAGTGCATGAACCAGTTGAGTTACCAATGGAGGATTTTGATCCCTTAGCTGCTGGAGTACCTGGTAGTGAAGTAGAAGGTGTAGGTGTAGGTGAGTATGATAATGAAGAGTATAGACCTAATTTTTCACAATTTGGAGGCCATGATAATGCTAAATTTTGTTAATGTTGACCATGGTGAGCCATATGAGGTAGATGATGAGCAAGTTTGTGCTAGGAGGGCTGGCAAAGCACCAGTTGTTGATGACCAAGTTGAGGAGAGTAGTGAGGGTAGTGAGGGCAGTGACGGTAGTGAGGATGAGAGGAGTGACTTAGAAGAAGAGCCAGAAGTGCAACCAATGAATATTGGTGAAGATAGTCCTGATAGTTGGGACAATCAAGCTGAAGATGCTGAGGTTGAAGCAGGACAAATGGGTGGTGGTGTCATGAATTCTGACTATGAGAGTGAGGAGTTACTTAGCCTTGATGAATCATCATCAAGCAGTGAGGGTGGTGATGATTCAAGTGATGATGACATCCCTGTTACTGAGGTTGACAATTCTATTAGGAGCAGCAAATATCCAATCTTTAGGCCAGTAGCCAAAGCTGAGAACCTTAGGTTTAAAAAGGATATGTTGTTCATCTCAGCTAAACAATTTAAAGATGCTATAACTGATTCTACAGTCCATGGTGGGTGGGGTATAAAATTTGTGAAAAATGACTTGGTGAGAGTGAGAGCCCGATGCTAGCCAGGGTGCAAGTTTGTTGCCTACCTTGCAAAGGTGCCAAGGGAGAAGAGTTTTAGATTGAAAATACTGAACATGAAACACACATGCAGCAGAAGCTATAGAAATCCAAGGTGCACAACATCATACATTGGGAAGAAGTTAGTGAAGAGGGTTAGGAGACAACCTAGCATAAAGCTTAAGGATATTCAGGATGCTGTGCATGAGAAGTATGTGGTTAACATAAGTGCAGGCAAGGCAAGTAGGGCTAGAGAGAAAGCTCAAGATGCTGTTGATGGGACCCACACAGCACAGTTCAACCAACTATGGGAGTACTGTGATGAGTTGAGAAGGTGTAGTTCTGGGAGCACAATATTGATGAGGGTGCATACTTATGATGATGGTAATTTAGCAGCTGAGTATGGATTGGCAACCGGGTTGCCATATTTTGAAAGGATCTACATCTGCCTTGAAGGTTACAAGAAGGGCTTCTTGGCAGGGTGCAGGCCAATCATTGGTCTAGATGTATGCCATCTGAAGACCAAGACTGGTGGTCAGCTGATGTGTGCTGTTGGCAGAGATTCCAATGATGAATACTTCCCATTCGCATATGCAGTAGTAGAGGCTGAAACAAAGGACACTTGGACCTGGTTTCTTAATTTATTGCTTGCTGACATAGGAGATGACAAGAAATGGGTGTTCATATCTGACCAGCAGAAGGTATGATGGTAGCTTTATTGCTTGTTGAATTAATTGTAGTTAATGGTAGCTTCATTGCTTGCTGAATTAAATGATTGTGCTTTGCAGGGGTTGGTGAACACCTTTGTTGACAATTGGCCACAATACAAGCACAGGATCTACTGCAGACATTTATACCAAAATTTGAGGAAAAATCATCCTGGTGTCCTTATTAGAGACCTTTTTTGGAAAGCAGCTAAGGCTACCTATCGGCAAGCATTTGAGAGGGCAATGAATGAGCTAAAGGAGGTGGATGAAGATGCATTCAAATGGCTGCAATCTCAGTTAACAACTATCTGGGCTAGGCACATGTTCAAAAGTGATGGCCAGAGTGACACAGTCTTGAACAACATGTGTGAAAGCTTCAACAGCACGATAGTTAAGTTCAGGAGCAAACCTATAATCACCATGGTATGCATAATTCTCCCTTTCATGTGCATTATGATCCATAGACCTATGTAATTCATAAATGATTAATTCTCCCTTTCTCTCTATGTGCTTGCAACTTGAGTGTATTAGGCTATATCTGATGACTAGATTTCAAGCAAACAGAGAAATGATTATGAAGGTGGAATCTGAGTTATGTCCTAAGATAAGGAAGAGGATGTACAAGGAGAAGTTGGCATGTAGCAAGTGGATAGCATGTTAGGTTGGTCGTATGAAGTTTGAAGTGAAGAATGGGCTCGAGAGTTTCATTGTGGACTTGGAAGAGAAGAAATGCAGCTGTAGGAAGTGGGACATAGTTGGCATACCATGTTGCCATGCCATTTCTTGTATATTTTTCAACAGAGAAGATGTTGAAAAGTATGTCAAGGCTTGCTACAAAAGGACTACCTACATTAATTGCTATGAACCCATTATAGAGCCCATCAATGGCCAGAATATGTGGGGACCTAGTGGACTGCCACTTGTGCAATCCCCTATCAAGAGGAGACCTCCTGACAGGCCTAAGAAGAAGAGGGCACTGGAGCCTGATGAATCTAGAAGTCACAGAAAAAATAGAGGCCTAGGCATCTTAAAACAATGCAAGTTATGTGGGAAATTAGGACACAATAAGAGGAGCTGCAAGGGAGAAGTAGGAGGGAACTCCTCCTTGCTTGGGAGTGCATCCCAAGCCAGTAGGACCACTAGGAGGGTAAATATATACTTTGACTTAGATATCCTCATTGTTTTGTTTTTTAGTTGGCAAATTATTAATTGTTATTGTGCTTATGCTTGCAGGCAGCCAAGGATGCTTAGCCAACAGTACATAAGGCACAAACAAGGTCTAATGATGATGTGACCACAAGTGCACCTCCACCCCCCACTAATAACCAGTCCAATCCAAGACCAAAAAGACAGAGGAAGAGAAGTGCAGTCACTATTGAGACCTTGAATGCAACTGGGAATGCAGCAAAATATATGGCAGCAATGAGATCTGCTAAAAGATAGCAAACTGAAGCAGGACCTTTTTTTGTTGTTGTGCTATATGTTGAAGCACTCTTCATATGTTTATGTAACTGCTAGAACAATTGGCATATGTTTATGGGCTGACCAAGTCCTTTTTTGTATGAATGTGCTTGGTAGACTTTGTCCCATATTTTGTAATTATTGTGGTACACCAAAAACTATCATTGGTGTTAAATATTTTGTAATTATTCTCCCATTGTTATGATGATTCAGCTTCCATTATTCAGATTTGCTAGTTTTTAGCTTTGGTTTTTAAAAGGGTTAAACTCAAATTTGTTGGTTTTTAGCTTTGTTGGGCAGTTTAGTGATTATGCAGGTTTGGTGAGCATTGGAGTTTAATGTGTTGGGCAATAGCCAGTTTAATGTGTAATGACGTATGATGTATGAATTAATGTGTAATGATGTAATGATGTATGAATAAATGTATATTATGCAGGTTTGGTAAGTTATGCAAAAATTATGCAGGTTTGGTAAGTTATGCAGAAATTATGCAGGTTTGGTAAATTATGCAAGCTGTTGGTGTGCTAAATATGTTACAGTCAACTCTTTCATTTTGAGTGATGCTAAATATTTTGCAGCCAGCTTCTTTAATACATAAAGAGCTGCCTCTTTTATTTTGCAACCAGTTGCTTTCTAAATTGCTGTCAAATTGCAGTATCAAATTGCTGTGTCAAATTGCTGTTTCCATTCAAAATTGCAGTGTCAAATTGTTGTGTCAAATTGCTGTCTTAAACAAGATGCTTTCTCAAATTGCACAGTTAATATCAAAATTGACAGTTGATGCACAGTTAATATCACAAACTGCTTTGGTACAAACACTTAACAACAATGTAATAAATTGGTACACAAATCATAGATTAATTAAAAAGACTATATTCCATTGCTAAAGTCTTGGATTGCAAAGAGAATTACACCAAAAAATCAGGCCTTTTCCCACTACTACATACCAACACATTCCAACACAAATTATGGCCTTTTTCCACTAATACATACACCAAAATTCAGGCCTTTTGCCACTAATACATACAACAAAATTCAGGCCTTTTTCCACTAATACCTACCCACCTAATGACCCATTTCCCCCCCACCTATTTAGCCAACCAGAAGAAGCATCAAACAAAGTAGCATCCCACTTATCACCAGAGACAGCCCCAGGCAAATGAGCAGCCTCTTCTCTCTCTTTCTGTAGCCTACAATGGCAGCTTCAAGGGTCAAAATCCGTTGCCTCTGCTCCGGAATCAGCACCTTGCCACGCTCGCAGATTTCATCATCAAGCCACTGAAAAAATTTACACTTGCGTCCAACCTGACACCCAAGGGCCAGATAAATGATGTTAAATGAACAACCAAAATCATGAAAAACAATAACAAATAGTATTAGCAAATACTACCTTACCAGAAACTAAAATAGTATTAGCACAATGTTCTTGTATTAGCACAATTTATATTGTCAGCAACAAGCTGAGTTTTTTTTTTTCCTTAAATTTTTTTAAATTTTTATTTATTTAAGAAAACAAATTCTGGGTTCCCAAGACAAGAAAACCAACTTGGGTTTTCTCTACGAATTAGCAAAAAAAATTTGGTTGTCAAATATTATGAAGCTGTGTTGGTTTAAGATCAAAAAGACCGTCTTAGCGGGACAATAATGAAAACTAAGAGAAATAAAAGGTCTGTAAATGAAAGAGAGAGGGGTTAGACTTAGACTAAAGGGGATTGCAAGATTGAAATGAAAATGAAGAAGGAAAACAGAAAGGCTAAAGGGAACCTGAAGTGCTTCCAAAGTTAAAAACCCAGAAATTTAAAAACATTACAAAGAGAGATACTATCTTACCCAGTAATTTGGACAATTGTAGAACCTTCTTCTAGGGTTGTCAGATGTCCACGAAACGACCACAACGGGTTTCTCTGAGCAGAAGCATCGGGCTAGGCCCCTTTTCCTCAAGCTTCCGCTCGATGACATTGAGCTTGAATCCATGGAAAGCAATTGATTTGAAGATGGTTTTCGGCTGTGTGGTGAGCGAGGAGCAATTGATTTGAAGGTGTTTTTGAGTTCGTGACTGGTGAGGGACTTCAATCCGTGTGGTGATTGATGAGCGAGGAGCTGAGGAAATTTGGGTGTTAAGGATTTCTATTTGGGTGATTTGGGGTTTTGCTTGGGTTAGGGACCGTCACGTGAGTGGCACGTGACTACTAAGGGCGGGAGTAACTAACAGTGGCAAGTGAGGTTACTGTAGACATTATTTTATTATTGATTATCAATGTCGTTTGCCACATCAACAATATCCGTTTATGATGTAATGGTAGGGACCAAAATGGAACCGTTTTTCAGGAGAGGGACTAATAGCGGTAAAAAAAAAACTTAGGGACTAAAACGGGAATCGGCTGAAAATGTAGGGACCAAAATGTGTTTTTCGCCAAATATTTTTCAATAATTTCCCAAATAATACAATTTATGACAAAACATATTTAGTATTTCCAAATAATATCATAAATCCATGAAATCCACTAACAAATGAATTCAAAGATACTTTTCTTTTTCCATGCAAATATTCATGCATTTCCCCATGTGCAATATTAAACACGATGCACTTTTCATATATAATAGGGTCACAACACAACACTTTTTAAGATAATCCCACAAAAGTTTTTCCAAAGGAGATTAGCTAGAACCTAAAAAATATCAAGCAAACCTATCACGATAAGCATAAGGCTTGACATTGCATCTAGCTACAAATTAGAAATCGCTAAATAAGAGATTAATTAGGTGAGCTTAAGTATTTAACCTCACAAATAATGTATTCTACTTCCAAAGTTTTTCAACAATTTAATTTACAAGGTATAGACTCCAATTTATAGACTTAAATCATTCAAGACATTATCTCTAATATCAAAACCTCAACACTTTATAAGTAGTTTCCACAAGATTTATATAACATCATCAAGAGACCCATGACACCAAAATCATAATATCCTCCAAGACCCACAAGTTAAATCTTTAATTAACTCCAAATAGCAATGGAAAAATTAGATTTACTAACTATCACATGCTATCACTCAAAACCCCTTTCCACCATAAGTAAACTTTAGTTAGTCACCATTTGTAAAATCCATAAACCCACTCATCGAATAAGCCCACCAACTCAAAAACCATATACATAATGACAAGAATATCACCCAAGAAGCTCATAAATCACATGAATACCATTTCCAAAATTCATAAATCACATGAATATCATCATCAAAGCTTAGATTAAAAGAAACTCATGCAAAAGATGCAAAAGTATAGACCTACCAAAAATTAGGAATTTTTACCTCAAATAATATAAATGAGTGAGCCTTAGCTTTTTCCTATGGAGTTTTCCAATAAGCCTTGTCGGAAAAATGGTGGAGGTGGCTATGAGATGAGCACGGGTGAGAGAAGGATGTGTGTTTGTGTTGTGTTTGTGAGAAAAATAAAAATAACAAAGTGGAGAGGACCTAAAGTTGACCAACTAAGAGAGTAAGATATGAGATGAAATTGTTTGGCGGGGAAGTAAAAGGGGTAGGTGGGTCATGTGGGAGTCTCAAAAAAATCTGCCCCTTTACTTTTTTTTTTTTTTTTTTTTTTTTTTTTTAAAGGGCTAGGATGTTACATTATGGGCTTGAGCGAAAGGAAGCTTCTTCAAGCCATGCTGTTGATAGGTATACTCAATGCTATAATTTACCTCCCTCGTATAGGCATCAACCTAAGTATGCCTAGGAGGAAATCTCGATCGGCAAGAATGATGTCTGGGAATGTTAAGATCTAGCTAACTTGCCTCGCCGGCCTCTATATCATCCACCTCTTCAAAATAGAATAGTCCTTCAAAGTACTCAGCATCCTCTACTCTGGAAGCTGTATATGAATGAGACGAAACCCTGGTCATCTTAATTGAGCCTTTGCTCTGTGGGCGTCTCCCTATGTTGACGCCTCCCACCTAGGTGATATCATCACCACCTCGGTCATAATGCCTCTAAAGAGAACGGGCAACCCACTCATAGGCTGAAACATTGTCCTTATCACTATCAAACGAGCATTCTCGAGAGGGATCAGGTCTCGATGTGAAGCCTTCCTATGGTCGTCCCCAGCACTCCTAGTCCAAGTCATGGCCTGCAAACAAATGTTAGTCATTATTCATCAAAGTATAAATTAAATAGAGATGCAAACAAAAAAGGTAAGAATGCTAAATCTTACTACCACAAATGCATATCATGCGTGGTCATATACCTCAAGCATATCTTTTGTAAATACCTTTTTCTAGGAGTTATTCGATTGTGATCGTTTAATTGTTGTGGATTTTATTCAATCATGTTCGTTTAATCCTACATCTCTTATGATTTAAAATCAATTCTGTTATTAAAAACAAAAAAAAAAAAAAAAAAAAAATTGAGATTTGATTCGACCGTAACCATTTAATCCTTCAAAACCTTATTCAACCTTGTTCATTTAATGTAGGCTTGAGTGTGTTGTAGCTTTGATCGTCATGCTAGACTTTCAAATGCTTTTGGATGGAGGTCCATATCTCTTTTCAGGGTTTGATTTGACTTTGAACGTTTAACCTGAGGCTTAAGTGTGTTGTGGCTTTGATCATCATGCTTGCCTTCCAAGAATTATATAACGAAAGTCCCCAATTCTCTCTACACTACAAGAAATCTGGGTTTAGGCGACGTTTGTAAAACGTCACTAAAAACCCAAAAAACGTCACCATAGACACAAATGGCCTACAGTGACATTTTTTTTGTGACGTTCGAAAACGTCGCAATAGAGCAGTCGCTATAGGTCTATTGCGACGTTTTGAAAAACGTCACTTTATGGTACTCTTTAGTGGCGTTCAGAAACTTTTAGTGACATTTTATAAAACGTCACTAAATAATATAACATTTTCATTCATGATGTAAGAAAATACATTTAGCGACGTTTATTAAACGCCGCAAATAATCACACCAATAGCGACATTTCGAAAACGTCACAAAAGCATTTGTCCTTTGCTTTTTAGTGACGTTTTTAAAACGTCACAAAACCTACTCATTATTATTTTTTTAAAATATTAAAAATGCTATATAAAACTATTGAAAATTCAACAATAACTAACATATGCTTGCAATAAGCTTGTAATAGATCAAATAGACCTATCATCATTATTCCACAATATCAAATGTCCAATGTTAATGAGTCATGGTGCTTGAGAATTTAGTAACAATAAATATATATACACACATATAAAGAGCATTTAGTTGAGATTATTTACACATTAGTGGGTAGTGAGCTTTTAAAAAAAATTAATTTCAAGCTAGCTAAACCACAAAACTAATAACAAAAAAATTCAAAATCTACATACTACAGAAAAATTGTAGGAAAAAAAAAAAAAAAAAAAACCAAGGTTTACAAACTTGTACATAAACTTACAATGATTTAGCATTTGATGCTCAAGTCTTTTTGCTCAAAAATCCAAATTTGAATAAGAGTTTTCTGTACCAAACTCCAACCAAAACAAGCAAACAAAAAAAATTAGCACAAAAGTTTCATGACCTATTAAAGAAAAACTAAATCAAAGCAAATTCATAAGCCAAAATACAAAGACTCCATGACCCATTAAAGAAAAACCAAATCAAAGCAAACCCATAAGACAAAACACAAAGACTTACACTTTAAAGAAACTTGAACACCAAAAAAGAGGGAAAAAGAATGGTAGTGGCAGTGGGTGGTGGCTAGAGAGGGAAGAACTCGTACATCAATGGGTCGGCGGTGGCGGCAATGGCTAAGTGTGAAGAAGTGATAAAGGGGGGGGGGGGGGGGGGGGGAGAGAGAATATGGAACTAGGAAGGGAAGTTTGTTTGAGAAAGAAAAAGAATGATAAGAAGGAAAAAGGACTGAAAAAACGTGTAAGGTAAGGAGACCAAAAAAAAAAAAAAAAAAAAAGGACAAAATGGTGGGAACTTTCCCACTTAGTGAAATTTTGAATGGGAAACATATAGCGACGTTTTGAAAACGTCGCTATATGTTTATCCAAAACAAAGGGAAGAAACGGTGGGAACTTTCCCACTCGGTGAAATTTTGAATAGGAAAAGGACAAAAATTTTGGGGAAACATATAGCGACGTTTTTGAAAACGTCGCTACATGTTTATCCAAAACGTCGCTATTTGTTTCCCCAAAATTTTTTTTGGAAAATATGGTCTGAGTTCTTTAAAAACTATAGCGACGTTTTTAGAAAACGTCGCTATAAACAAAAAATACGCCACTAAAACTGTACTTTTTGCAGCGTTTTAAGAAACGCTGCTATTGTTTTGACGTTTTTGGAAAAACATCGCGAAAGGATCACTCTTTAGCGGCGTTTTTTAAAAACGTCACAATATACTACTTATAGTGGTGAATTTAAAAACGTCGCTAAAAAAAACGTCACCTAAATCCAGATTTCTTGTAGTGCTAGGATTTTTTTCAACCATGTTCATTTAATCCTACCTCCGAGTTAGGTTGTGACTTTGATCATCACACCCATTTTTCCAGGATTTGATTTGGTCATGACCATTTAATCCTATAAGGTTTAATGTAACCTTGTTTGTTTAACCTAGGCTTGAGTGTGTTGCTACTTTGATCATCATGCTCACCATTCAAGAGATTTTGGATGGAGGTCCATATCTTTTTTTGGTTTGATTCAACCGTGATCGTTTAACCCAAGGCTTAAGTGCATTGCAACTTTGATCGTTATGCTTGCCACCCAAGAATTATCTTAAATTAGTCCATAATTCTTCCTAGGATTTGATTCAACAATGATCTTTCAATCATGACCTCCAAGAATTACCCAATGATGATCGCTAATTCTCATCTCCAAGATTTGATTCGACCTTGACCGTTTAATCCTACCTTTCTCTTTTCTCAAGACTTAATGTGTCCTTGACCGTTTAATCCTACTCTCGAGATTTGATTTGACCGTGATTGTTTAATCCCACGTGTCACTTTTTATTAGACCTCTCTCATTTTAAAATGTTCCTCTTGAAATAGAAAAAACTACATCATCATGTTTTAAAATTTTCAACCCTTCGTTTTAGCATGCATAGCATCCTTTATGTTTGCATAACTTCTCTTCATGGTTTTCATGATTTCATTAATTTTTTTAATAATCCTTTTTTCATAGAATTTTACATATTCATGTCTCCATATGTTGTCATTTATATTTACATTTTCCTATGTAAAAATTCTCTCTATATGTGTGGGTATACGTGGATGTAATTATATAAGTGTATTTTCATGCACATATGTATGTGTGCACATTTAAGTTTATGCAACATGATTATTTTCCAAAAATCCTATTAAAATGCCCCTGTCAAAATTTCACCAAAATAACATTTTTTATGTTTTTATATCAAATCCAAGGCTATTGGAGGTTTTTGTCAACTTTGACCAAATTTGACCTAGAGTTGACTTTTAGGTGATGACCGAAGTCGAATTTTGATCCAACCATCTAATCAGGATAAAACCAACTTCATTACAAAAAATTCTGTTCGAAATTAGAGTTAAAACGTTTGGGATATCATGAAAACAATGCCAAGTACGTTAGCTCACTTTCATGAGCCATAACTTTTTGTTCCGATGTTCGATCTTTAGAAAGTTAGATGATTTGGAAACTAAACATCCGTATCTTTCCATCACTGCTAGAATAATCGATCAAAGTCTAAAAATACACTTGTATTTTTAGGAGGTAACTATACGAGTGTATTTTCAAAAGTCGACAAAGCTTTTAGGTACAAATTGTGTTTGCACCAGAAGCTGAAACATTAGAAAATCAATAAATACCTCCTCTGCTTCCAGATTACACTAAAATATATATATATATATATATTTTAGGTCCTTAGAGCATTTTTCTAGAGCAACTCTCTCTCTCTCTCTCTCTCTCTCTCTCTCTCTCTCTTTCTACAATTCTATGCCTAAGTGCTTTTGTTTTGATTAAATTGTCAATGCTTTGATTTTGTATCTTGATGTCTTGGGTAGGGTGTTGATCTTGATTCTCTAGTCAAGGTCTTCATTGAAACACCCATGTTCAATAAAGGGTTTGGATTAGTATACTTGTTTATGCTTGTTTGGCTCTTTTTTGTGCTTTTTACATATCTATCTTTTAAATTTGGCCTTGTGATGCCATGCTCATGTGCTTCATGTTATGAATTCATGCTTCAATTTTAGATCCATGCTTGTCTTGCTTAGGTCTAGTTTCTTTGGATCTTTGAGCATGTTTCTTCGATCTTGATATGTTTATGTTGCTTGATTCATGTTATTGGCATGTTAGGGCTTATATCTCTTACCATGTTTTCTTTATGCATGATGTTTCTCTTTCTTGTTTAGTTGCACCTCTAGTGCCTTTTCTTATCTATGTTTGGTTGCATCTTTTCCCATTGTTACTTGTGTGGGTGTGACAACTTGTTTAAGATCATATGATGATGACATTGTCATGCTTATATCTAGCCTCTTTCTCTTGCTTAGCTTTGCATGTTAGGGTTTCTCATGTTAGCCTTGTATGTGCGTTATGGCATGTATAGCCTTTATCCCTGTATGTGATGATAACATGCTTTGCCTTCTTTGTACTAATAGACTTGCTTGCTTTACGCTCTCATGTATGATTTCAACGTGTTGGTTGCACCCTTGCTTACTTGCATGTCTTGATTATGCATGTTTTCTTGCTTGCTTGTTTGTGTCACCAAGCATCGCTCTAGGATAGGGTTTCATGTGAGTTTGCATCTATCTATATACACGAAACCTTGAGACCCACTTTTGGGAGCTTTTCTTGTTTAGCACATGTGTCATTTGTAATTTAATTCAATGGATCTACAATCACAATCCAAACCTACATTTGTTACATATGTCTATATGTGTCTCCTTGTTTCTTTGTTTGTTAGCATGCTTTCTCTTCTTTGTTTGTTTGCTTGCTTGTATCCCCATCTATCTTTGTTTGTTTTGTGTGTGTGTGTGTGTGTGGAGTTTGTCTGTGTTGCATGTGGTGGATGAAGCATGCACCCTACCTCCAAGCCGCAAGCAAAAAGGGCATTGATAAGTAGATTTTGGGGGATTAGCCCTTTTGTGAAGTTCGCTCTTTCCCCTACCCTTTCCTTTAGAACCATGCCTAGTTGCTTTCCTAGATTAGGATTCTTTTTTGTACCTTGCTTTGGGCCACACCTTTTGGATGTGGATATGTCTACTTTTCTGTACCTTGCTTTGGGCCACACTTTCTGGGTGTGGAGATGTATACATTTCCACTGTGTGTTGATATATTATGCATGCTATATATTGTAAAGGTTTTTCATGCACTTTGGATGATGGACATCCATGATTAGGTGGCAACCCCTCCCTAATCATGAATGCTTCTTAACCTTGGAATGTGAGTATACATTCAATGCTTATGCTATAGATGCATATTCATGCTTTATTGGATGCATGATCCACCCGTGTGTTATTGTGCCTATCCATGTTAGCTAGTGACCTGCAGTTTCACCGTGTATATGACACACACCACGTGTTTGGTACTTAGGTGCATCTTGGCATGCCTTAGACTGAACATATTGGTGCACATCATATACACTAACGTAAAACCTACATGATGTGCCATCACTCACCTAACACGAAACTCTACTAGATTTTTTCCATGAAAATATAGCAACTTCTTGCTATAGTTTCACTATGAAAGCTTGGTGAGGATCACGTTCTACATGCCATGAAATGCTTGATCCGAAATGTTGCCAGATTTCAACCACAAAAATAAGGCAAAACGCTACTGAATTTTTGTTATAGAAATTTGGTAATAATTCCAATGTGCTAGCAAAACATTGATGAAGACCACACACCTTTCCAAAATCAAACCTCAAAGCCCAAATTCTTTGAAGCCTCAAAAGCTAAAGCCAATAGCTTGATTTTATCTGCCAATAACCAAAAATTAAGAGTTTATTTAAAAAAAGGACTATCTCACAACAGGCATTGTGGCATGCCTAACACTTTCCTCACATGTAACCTAACTTTCAAATCTAGAAAACAAGATTTCTTATCATCCATTTAGATTAGGAAAAAATTGACTTTTTTTTAACCCAGTATTGGTAATAAAATTAAAATAGAGTTAGGTGACCAATCACACCTAAAAGAAATCCAATGATTGATGGTGACTCCCTAACAATAATTAAAAAAGACTCATTGCCATAGTTCAGACCAAAATCGTGCATCATTCTCAAAAAGGAAGAAGGGTGGGAGTGGGGAACGCACATGCTCATTTCCTTCCACCCTATCCATACGTGTGGAGAGCACTCGTCGCCGTTCAAGGTGGTCATAGTCATGAGGAATCAACAGATTTCTTGAATCAATAAATCACAAGGTTGAAGAAATTAAAGAAGATGGGAATTATATGATAAGAGCATGAAGGATGAAGAAGGAAGAAAAGAGCATTGAGAATATTGTGTGATTGTAGAATACCTATTAATATAAGAAAAAAAAATGTTAATAGACTATTGTAAGATCCTGGTACTAAATGATGGACTGTTAGAAAGAAACATGTTCATAAACTAAGTGTAATTGAGTGAGAATGTAATGATAGATAAAAGGAAATACAAGAAAAGATATGATTTGAAATGAGAGATTTCTTAGAAATGGTGTGGCTTGTATTGATGAAAAGACAAGGGACAGACACTTGAGATTGTTTAGTCCTAGGTGAAAGATAATGATTAATGCATTGGTAAAAAGAGTGATTTGATTCAAGTTGGGGGGGGGGGGGGGGGAAGGGAACAAACCTAAAATGATATTATAGAAGCAAAATAGGACATGTCTATTAAAGGTGTTACAAATACTATGACTTCAAATATTCTTTTCCACCATTCTATAATATTTGAAGTCATAGCTTTTGTAACACCTTTAATTGACATGTCCTATTTTGCTTCTATATATATATATATATATATATATATATATTGTCAATCTTAATTGATTTGTTGAGAATTTATAACCAGCCTCAAAATTGTGTGATTAAAATTTGATCATTGTTGTTCTTATAGGTAAGTCAAAATTTTGATCTCAACTCTTGAATAAATAATATCGTGGGCAAAGAAGGGATATCTATAGGGTAGCCTACCATTATAAACTGAAGTTTATGAGAAAGACATTATAAAATAAGAGAAGGTTACCCATTACATTTGACCCTCTCCAAGAACCTTGTACCTCAATTTATATCTTCTACTATTTTCAACGGATATGTCTAAGGTTCAAATCTTTCTTCTCCATTGTAACTATAAATTTTTTTTAAAAAAAAGTGATTAGTGACCAACATTGGTGTGTGTATGTGTGTGTTTCTGTGTATAAAATTTGTTGAAAATTTTATGTTTATGCAACATGAATATCCTTTATGCTTATTACGGTAATTATGCCAAAATTTCTTATCACAGTAATAAATTTGTTTTTCATTCCTAACTTTCAGGGAAAATTACACTTTACCATCCTAAACTGTACCCTAAATTACATTTTGTACGCCAAACTTTTCGAATGCATGTTTTACACCATAAACTATGACCATTATTATGATTTGCACCCTGACGTTAAGTTTGTCATTAACTTGACATTATGTGAAAAGACATAATTGCCCCTGATGGGTCAGAAATTTACGATCGTCATTAAGCTGAAACTATCATTAACCAAGAGATGATATCACACATTTATTACGCTCATTGATGACAAAATGTAACAGACGGAGCAACGGTCACAGAATGAGTTGTGAACTTCAGGCCAAGATTTTGTAATGCACTAGCCGTTGAGCATAAATACAGCGATTCATTGCCCATTAATGAGGCACACAACTATAAAAGAAAAAGTAGCAAAAGTGAAAAGTACACACAAATACTCTACAAAAATCACTCTCCAGTCTGTTTCTCTCTAAAATCTTTCTTCCTTACTAACTTAAGCATCGAAGGTGGGTTTGTTATTGCCACACCGGCGTGTTACTCTTCCACCCAGTTCGTTTTGCAGGTTTTCCTCCAACAGAGATGACCCCAATCACTGCTTCGTCCATCCGCTACGACAAGGAGCTCAATTATTGATTTTTTTTGCATCATCAGTTTGGCGCCGTTTGTGGGGAACGTTAATCAATCAAGCCATCTTTCCTAGTGACAAAAGAGTTCCTCGAAGTACGAGATGGAAGCAGAAACTACACAATAGCTAGAAGCTGTGCAACAACAACAAATCTAGGCCCTCCTAGCTAATGTGGAAGAGCTAACTCGCCAGAATGAAGAACTGCAAAAGACGATGGAATCCCAAAATGCATAACACCAATGAACAAGTGAAAACCAAAATGAGGAATAATCAAACTCTTAAGCTAATAGACGAGATAGGACCTCAGGAGAGGATTCCTCCAGGATAGAGAATGAGCTTCGCAACATGAGGAAGGAGATGGATGAGCTAAAAAGTACTATGAAGGACAAAGGCAGGGAAAATCTGAATGGGATGATTCGAAGGACAGACTCACCATTCACTACTGAAGTATTAAAATGGACCCTCCCACCAAAATTTCATCTCCCACAATTGGAGTCGTATGATGGTTCCAAGGATCCCTTGGATCAAATTGAATCGTTTAAGACACTGATGCTATTACAGATGACCTCAAACAAGCTGATATGTAGGGCATTCCCAACAACACTGAAAGGAGCAGCCAGAGTATGGTTCGGCAAGATACCCCAGGAACTATTGCAGATTTCGAACAACTCAACAAGAGTTTTATTCATCATTTCATTGGGAGGCAAAGACACAAAAAGCCAATTGGCCATTTTCTCAACATTCAACAAGTAGAAGGAGAATCACTAAGACATATGTTACTCGATTCAATAAAGAGCTACTATAGGTAGACAAAGCTAGAGATCAAGTCATCCTAACAATTTTCCAAGCAGGGTTACTGCCCGGGGGTTTATTCTTCTCAATCACTAAAAGTCCACTAAAAAAAGTTGCAGAGTTGCTTCAAAAAGCTCAGAAGTAAATGAATGCAAAAGATGCAGTGTTCGCAAAAGAAATGAAAGGAAAAAGGAAGAGAGACGAAGGAACAAGTGGCAATCACTATAAGAAGAAAGAGATGCAAAGTGTTGGGCAGAGCATGGGGAAAAAAAGGAACTTCTGGATAGGAAGCCAAAGTTCACTAACTTTAATCCTCTAATACTACCAATTGAGCAGGTCCTTATGCAAATAAGGGACGATCTCTCCTTGCAATGGCCGAAACCAATCAATACTCTAGTAGAAAAAAGAGACAAGAACAAGTACTGTAGGTTCCATCAGGACCATGGGTATCGCACCGACAAGTGTGGGCATTTGAAAGACCAGGTGGAGACTTTAATCCGACAAGGAAAGTTACAGAAGTGTGTCAAGAAGATGGAGTCCCACAGATAACAACGAAAGGATGATTAGGACAAAACTCAGGGAGTAGGAGATAGCAAACCTCCAGCAGGAGAGATAAAGACGATCTCAAGAGGACTAACGGCAGGCAGAACACTAAATTCCTTGAAAAAAGCCCATGGGAGAGAAATAAACAGTGTCCATTCACGGCTCCTTCCAATGAAGATGCTAAAGAATGAAAAGCTTGATATTGTTTTCTCAGAGTGAGACGATCGTGGCATCAAGCAACCCCATGATGATCCACTGGTAATCATGCTCAGAGTAGAAGAATTCAATATCACCGGGTGCTCATTGACAACGAAAGCTCAGCAGATATCATCTACTTGCCTGCGTTTCAACTGATGAAACTGGATAAGAAAAGGATCAGGGCTTTCACCTTACCCCTGGTAAGCTTCACAGGGGATAGAATCGTCTCTAGGGGCATTGTCACTCTAGTTGTAATTGCAGGAACTTACCCAGTGCAAGTCACCAAGGAAATTGATTTCCTCACAGTTGATTGCCCTTCAACATACAACACTATCTTAGGAAGACCTACACTCAATAGGCTAAGAGCAGCAACATCAACATATTACTTAAAGGTAAAGTTTCCAATAGCCTATGGAGTAGGAGAAATCAGAAGAGACCATGTTCTAGCAAGAGAATGCTATCAAGCTGTCTTAGCATCTGGGGAGAACCACACGTGGGTGATTAATGAACCAGAGCCTATCCCTAAACCATCACAAACACCGCAAGAAGTTGAGATCGTCCTAAGGGATTCGACGAAGGTATTGAAGATAGGATCAGCACTCCCAACTCTAGAGAAAAAGAAGATGATTTCATTCTTAAGGGAAAACCACGATGTTTTCGTCTGAAACACGAGAATATGACCAAAATTGATAGGAAGATCATACAACATCATCTCAACGTCAACCCAGAATGCAAACCTGTATAGTAGAAGCGGAGAATATTTGCACCAGAGTGCAACAAAGTTGTAACTAAAGAAGTAAAGAAGTTACTAGAAGCTGATTTCATTAGGGAAGTCTTCTATCCAAATTGGCTAGCAAATGTGGTAATGGTAAAGAAGAGCAATGACAAATGGAGAATATGCATCGATTTCACAGACCTAAACAAAGCCTGCCCAAAGGATAGCTTCCCCTTGTCGAGGATTGATCAACTGGTAGACTCAACTACTGGACACAAGCTCTTAAGTTTCATGAACACATTTTCTGGATACAACCAAATTCTTATGGACGAAGACGATCAAGAGAAGACCTCGTTTGTTACTAGCTAAGGGTTGTACTACTACAAAGTTATGCCCTTTAGATTGAAGAATGCAAGAGCCATATACCAAAGATTGGTAAACCACATATTCTCTCACCAAATTGGAAGGAATGTGGAAGTATACGTAGACGATATGATGGTGAAAAGCAAGGATGAAGCCAACCACTTGGACGATCTAAAAGAAACCTTCAGCACACTGCGTAAGTACAATATGAAATTAAACCCTGCAAAGTGTGTTTTCGCTGTGGCTTCAGGAAAATTCTTGGGATTCATGGTGTCTCAAAGAGGTATAGAGGCAAATCCAGACAAAATAAAGGCGATAATCGAGGTTAAATCACCAAAAACAGTGAAGGAGGTTCAGAGCTTGACAAGAAAGGTCGCAACCCTAAACAAATTTGTCTCTAAGGCAATGGACAAGTGCATGAAATTCTTCAAGGTATTAAAAAAGGCTTTTTAGTGGACCAATGAATGCGAAGAGGCCCTTGCCAAATTAAAAAAGTACTTGACGAAGCCACCACTAGTAAGCCCCTCGGTCATGGGAGAGAAGCTATACCTTTACTTAGCGATATCTAACATTGCAGTAAGTTCGGCACTGATCAGAGAAGAAGAAAATGTACAGAAGCCGACTATACCAGCCAGGCATTCCAAGGAGTAGAGGCCAATTACCCAAGGATGGAAAAGATAGCTTTCACATTATTGGTCGCTTCCAAGAAACTCTGTCCTTACTTCCAAGTGCACTCCATCATCATCATAACAAACCAACCAATAAGCAAGATGATGAACAAGATAGATGCAGCAGGACGACTCATTCAATGGGTAATTGAACTAGGCCAATTTGATATCAAATATCAGCCTCAAGCAGCAATCAAAGCCCAAATGTTAGCGGATTTCATTGCAAAATTCACTTACCCCTATAAGGAAGAAGAAACACCTATGGAAACATGGACGATCCAAATAGGTGGGTATGCTACGAAGAAAGTAGAAGGAACAAGAGTAGTGCTCATATCTCCAGAAGGAGAAACATAGAAATATGCAGTTAGATTGCAATTCTTAGCAACGAATAATGAGGCAGAATACGAAGCACTACTAACAGGGCTAAGTCTAGCAAAAGCTCTAGAAGCAAAGAATCTTATCGTCCAAGCTAACTCTCAGCTAATAATTAGACAAGTGAGGGGAGATTATGAAGCCAAAGAAGAAAGAATGCAGAAGGTCCAAAAGATCGTCCAACGACTCTCATGGCATTTTGACAGCCTAGACTTTGTGCAAATCTCTTAGGCCAAAAACGCAGAAGCTGACTTCCTAGCAAGATTGGCCTCGTCAGACAACTACAATGCGACCTCCAAAATATGTATAGAGATAAGGGGGCAACCAAGCACAGAAGGTGAACAAGTTCTGAAGATAAAAGAACAAGACGAGTGGATGAATCCCATCGTCTGTTACTTGAAAGAAGGATGGCTCCCAAAAGATAAGACAAAAGGAAGGAAGATACAGATTAGAGCAACCCGCTTTGTCATTATTAATGACGTGTTGTACAAATGAGGGTACTCACTCCCATATCTAAGATGCGCCAGTTCAGAAGAAGTAGATTATGTGCTCTGCGAGATACACGAGGGAATTTGTGGAAATCATGCTAAGGCAAGATCTTTAGCAGGAAAGGCGCTCAGAGTAGGATACTATTGGCCAACCTTATAAAAAGACGCACATGACATCGTCAAGGCATGCAATGAGTGTCAACGCTGAGTAAATGTCCAGATAAGACCAGGAGAGACAATGACACCCATATCCTTGCTATGGCCCTTCGCCCAATAGGGAATTGACATTATGGGCCCATTTCCTTTAGGGAAGAAGCACCTCAGATTTCTGATCATCGCTATTGATTACTTCATAAAATGGGTAGAAACAGAACCAGTGACAACGATAACAGAGGCCAAAGTCACAAGCTTTGTATGGAAGAACATCATCTGCAGGTTTGGAATCCCACGTGTCATAATATCAGAACTTAGCTTAAGAGGGCAAAGGGGGCATGGCTTGAAGAACTACCAAATGTCCTTTAGGCATATAGGACAACCACAGAGTTCCAACAGGAGAAATACCATTCAAACTGACATTTGGCACTAAGGTCGTCATACCAATGGAAGTGCGACTAACGAGGTTCCGAGTAAAAATTTATGAAGACCAGAAGAACCAGCAGGAGCTTAACAGCAACTTGGACTTAATTGATGAAGACAGAGAAGAAGTTATGAAGCAAATGGCTAAGCACAAGGAAGCAATGGCTAGATACTACAACAGAAAGGTTAAGGTAAGAAGGTTTAACACAGGAGACCTCATCCTTAGGAAGGTATCGCAGGCAACAAAGGACCCATTCGAAGGAAAATTGGGACCAACCTGGGGAGGCCCCTACGAAGTAATCCATCACTCTAAGGAAGGCTCCTACTACCTAAAGTCTGTAGACAGCTAGGAATCACCTCCACCATGGAACATAGAACACTTGAAGAAATACTACTAGTAAGGAATACTTTACATTTTGAGTTGCCTAGTCTTCATATCAAGTATGTATGACAGTTATTACTTTCGTCGTTCATAGATACATACTACATGAAAGCATTATCCATGCGTATTTATCAATGATTATCCATGAATTATTTGTCAATAAAAATATGTGCAACACTTATGAGTTATCCTTGGGAGACGTCCCAAGGATCTCCGTCATTACAATTTCAAATCAAAAGCTATTCATACACAGCCAACGGCGTTATAGCCATCAAAGTTGTTAATACACAACTACCAAAGTCGACTAAATCAAAGTTGTTTAAACATAACTAATATGACCATCATTCAAGCATGAATAAAAAAAAATGTTTAACCTAAAGACACTCCAATACCACGACTTTAAGTGACGAGTACAATGCAACATTGTTATTCAAACATGACTCAATAAAAAGCTGTTCAAACACAACTAAAAATAATAAGTTGTTCAAACACAACTAACATCGTCATTCAAACAAGACTCAATAAAAAGTTGTTGAGACACAGCTAAAAATACTAAGTTGTTCAAACACAACTAAGAACGTCATTCAAACATGACTCAATAAAGAGTTGTTCAAACACAACTAAAAAATACTAAGTTGTTCAAACACAACTAAGATCACCATTCAAACATGACTCAATAAAGAGTTGTTTAAACATAATTAAAAATAACAAGTTTTTCAAACACAACTAAGATCGTCATTCAAACATGACTCAACAAAAAACTGTTCAAATGTAGCTAAAAAAAAAAAATACTAAGTTGTCCAAACACAACTAAGATCGTCATTCAAACATAACTCAATAAAAAGTTGTTCAAATATAGCTAAAAAATGCTAAGTTATTCAAACACAGCCAAGATTGTCATTCAAACATGACTCAATAAAGAGTTATTTAAACACAACTAAAAATACTAAGTTGTTCAAACACAACTAAGATCATCATTTAAACATGACTCAATAAAGAGTTATTTAAGCACAACTAAAAATGAAAAGTTGTTCAAACACAAGCTAAGTGTAAAAAGTTGTTTTAGCGCAACTAATATCGTCATTAAAGGATGTCTAAACACAACCAAGCATAAAAGGTTGTTTACTACAGCTAAAGCGTGAAATTCATAAAGCTACTTATCATTGTCAAAGAGAGAATGTATGGCCAAAACATACGGGCCCAAAGAAATTGTTTAGGTGAATTGCTCAAAACAACGAGCCCATAAGAAGACATTGTTTCTGTCTTACACCAAAAAAAAAAAAAAAAAAAAAAAAACACAAACACAAACAAACAAAAAAAACAAAAAAAAAAACAAAAAACAAAAAAAAAAAAAACAAAAACAAAAAAAAAAAAACAAAAACAAAAAAAAAAAACAAAAAAAAAAAAACAAAAAAAAAAACAAAAAACAAAAAACAAGAAACAAAAAACAAAAAACAAAAACAAAAAACAAAAACAAAAAACAAAAAACAAAAAAACAAAAAACAAAAAATGTAAAACAAAGGAAAATTACTGTTTGTCAGGAGTAGGATCTGCAAGAGTTATGGGCGCAGCCTCTTCAGTCACCTCCACAATGGTTGTGGCTTCTTCCATCACATTTTCAACTATAGCCTCAGAAGGACGATCAAACAGGAGCTCCTTCTCAACATCACCAATAACCAAACCAGAAAGATCCAAGTCATGATGATGCTTTGTCATCCATTTCCTGAGAAGATCGAAGCCTTCCATGTAGTACCCATACAACTCGTCGGAGTCTTTGAATTCTTGCACCGTCATAGCCCTAGCCTTTTGCAATTTGAGCTGCAAATATCCCATCTACTTATCCTTGAGCTTATAGAAATCCCTTCTCCACTTGAAAACTCTTCTCCAAGGCCACCATGCATTCTTTGTCATTCTCAGCCTCGACAGCAAGGATGACGACCTTGTTCTTCAGCGTTTCATTCTCAGCAGAAAGGGATTTAACCATAGGTTCAGTTGTGGACACCTTCTTCTCCAAGTCCAAAAGCTTCCTGGAGATGAACAAAGATTCTCTAAGGGCCTAGACATAAAATCTCTCTTAGCAAAAAGCAAAACAAAAAAGAAAAAGCAATCTACGTTATCAACACATACCTACACGAGTTTCTGAATGTGAGACGACATCACTTCACTGGATGACTTCACCATCAAAGGGTTTAGGTCGTCCACAGAGAGTGCCTCATGAGCCTTCAGAGCAGCAGCATCAACATCATCCTAGAAGGAAGGAAGAAAAGGCTTGCCACCAACCTTCTTCTTCTTCTTAGTCTCCTCCCTAGTAGAGGTAATTACCTCCAAAGACAAGGTGGGAGAGGCAGGACTCTTAGTAGGAGAATGGGTAGAAGGAGGAGTCACCACGGGATCATTATTGGAAATGTCCCCTACCTTTGAACGTTTCTTTGAGAGAAGACCATTGACGAGACCACCTTTGGCTTTCTTCTCTTGAGCCTCAGCCAATTTTTGCTTGCTAAATCTAGTCGTCATTCTTGAGGGAAAAGAGAGACTAAATATATATAAAATAAAAAATAAAAATAAAAAAGAAGAAGAAGAGAGAAAGAGAAGAAAAAAGGAAAAAGAAGAGAAGATGGAACACTCACTCTTTTTTCACAACTTCGAGATTTCTCTGCACCTTACTTGATGGTTTCGGACCCAGGAAATGAAGAAATAACGATTGGGGAGAGATGAGCTTGTCAAAGTCCTTGACGGTCTCCAAATATTTCTTTACTTTTTCAGCATGACGCTGATATCTCTTCTTCAAACAAGGACGTTGGGAAACTGCAAACAAAAACACAAGTATGTCACACACCACCGTGACTCACAAAGAATGAAAAACAACAAAAAGACGCACCAAACACAGGGGTTCCCCAACTACGAAAAAACTTAGGGGCTTCGTCCAAGTCCTCACCAAGGACGAACTCCCAACCACTTTTAGAAACAAAAAAGAAGTTTGGCTTCCGATTTCAAAGAGACGATGGGTAACCAAGTATAAACCTAGAAGCCCTATCCCACAACTTAAATTCATAGTAATCAAGGTCTTTGGACTTTCTAAGACAATAAAAATGAAGGAACTCGTCTTTCTTGATGACATCCTCGTCATTGGTGGACATCCATACCACCATGCAAGAAATGATACTCTGCCAAGAATTAGGCACTAATTGTGTCGAAGAAAGGTGCAAATAAGAAAAAAGTTCCCTAACAAAAGGGTGAATAGGGAAACAAAGACCACTGATAAAGTCTGCCTCGTAGAAACAAACTTCGTCAGCATAAAAGTGACAGGCCCTATCCCCGTAACTTAGAATCCTAATCCTCACTGAATCAGGAAACTAGAACCTATCCCTAATCTGCTTCTCATCTTTTCCCATGAGGGAACACGAGATGTTCCAAGCTTTATAAGGGGTGGAAAGGGAAGTAACCTCAAAAATCACACGGTGTTCAGAGGAGGATAACCCTATCTCCAACTTACTAGACCTAATCTCAGACATCTTCAGTGACCTAGCTACCCTAGCAGAATAGGAAACCAAAGGAAATAAAGAAGAAAGGACAAAATTATGTGGACAGTCCTCCCCTACAAAGAGATTGACCCACTTGAGACACTTTCCCTCTACAGCCTCAAGCAAACAACCTAAGCGAGCAAAAAGAAAGGCTACTGAAGGACAATTAACCCTAACAGAAGAGTAATCTACCATGGAAGAACATAAAAAGAAACAGGAGCAAGAAGAACTCACGAGGGAATGCAGGACAGAGAAAGGAAGCTTAAAGGAGAAACAATCCCTAAAATGAAAACTGAACAAGGAAAGATTATAGTGAAAGTTAAGCAGGAGGAAAAAAATGCAAAATAAGTGACCAAAACACACACGAGAAAACTGAGAAGTGTTTGCATGTCGAACACATCCTAACCGTACACGTGGCACTCAACTGGTCAAAAATTAGTTCGTCATAAATGTGCAGTACATGAAATACTAAGCATCTAACAAATATGTTCTCATCTCATCCAACAGACAAAGATTCAAACAAGGGGGAAGCTGATGAGTCAAAAATTTAAGATCATCATTAAGCTGAAATTATCATTAACCAAGAGATGATGTCACCCATTTATTATGCTCATTGATGACAAAACATAGCAGACGGAGCAACGGTCACAGAATGAGCTGTGAACTTCAGACCAAGATTTTGTAATGCATAAGCCGTTGAGCATAAATACAGCGATTCATTGCCCATTAATGAGGCACAACACTATAAAAGAAAAATCAGCAAAAGTGAAAGGTACACACAAATACTCTACAAAAATCACTCTCTAGTCTGTTTCTCTCTAAAATCTTTCTCCCTTACTGACTTAAGCATTAGAGGCGGTTTGGCTAACACCACACCAACGTGTTACTCTTCCACCTAGTTCATTTTGTAGGTTTTCCTCCAACAAAGATGACCCCAATCACCGCTTCATCCATCCGCTACAACGAGAAGCTCAACTGTTGATTTTTTTTGCATCATCAGCCCCTATTCTCAATCCCTTAAAAACAAATGAGAAATTACATTTTACCATCTTACACTTTGCATCTTAAACTTTGGATTTCTATCTAAGTTAATAGCAAGCTTGATAACGGGGTGCAAAGTATAACAGAGTCATAGTTTAAGGTGTAAAGTATAATCTGGAGTATAATTTAGGGTATTAAAGTGTAATTTTCCCAAACTTTTATTATAACTAATTGTATAAGACATGCCCTAAGTAGCTCCATTTCTAGTCTTCCATAGTACTCTATTTTATGGAAAAGGAATCTCTCTCAATATGGATTTATTTTGTGATTTAGATTAAATCTTACAAATTTCAAAGTATAATTAGTTTCACCTCTACTCTACATATTAGGAATAATTCAAGATTCCAAAAGGGAAAAAACTTTGGTTATATACATGGAAAATTATTGAATACTTCGAGAGTACCATAAATGCGTACTCCCCCCTCTCACATGAATTGTGGGTCCCACTATACATTTAATTATTGGGGCCCACAGTTATGTAAGAAGATGGAGTACGCATTTATAGTACTCTGAGAGTACCCAATAATTACCCTATATACATATGTATGTTCTTTTTTCCTACATTAGTTAATTATAGGATAAAATCTATTGATTGAACATGGAATCTCCCAATTAGGATAGCCAAAAGTTCCGTTGAGATAAAAGCTCATAGGCATATGTAGGTATATTCTATTTCCAAATATCACACTTTTTTTTTTTTTTTTTTTTTTTTTGAGAATGTGCAAATATCACACTTGATTAATATAGCAACAACTTTATTATTATTATTATTATTTTATAGAAAAAATGTATGTGCATTTAGGAGGACACACAATAGCTTTGAAATTCAAATACATGCAACAAAAATGCATAACATCAAAATTATAAGATGATTTTAAATAAAGGTTACATTTGTTTGAGGGTAAAATATTATTCTTAAAACATTTTCAGTGTTTTAGGTGTTTTTTGTGTCGTAAAATCCTAGTTAAACCAAAATTGTTTTCATTGAATAGGACAATGCAATTATGATCACGATAAAATGTTTTACTCGACAAAAAAGTGTAAAGCATTTTCCTCCTTTAGCCTCTTCACAATGTCAACATCAAGCACCACCAAAATAACCAAAACATCCTTGAAATCAATAAAAACTACAAAATACCTCTTAAACATCCAAAATTAACAAGATCTAAAATGATCGAAATGAACCCTAAAACTTCAAACTTTCCAAATATCCTTGAACACATCTAAAATACCCTTTGAAATGCCTAAAATACCATTGAAAACTCCAAAATAACTCAAATACCATTAGAACCTCCAAAATAACCTCCTTAAACCTCTAAAATGAATTACCCCTTTAAACCCCTAATATGACCTAATTATCCCTAAAATCTTTGAATTGAAAAAAATATACCTCAAAATCTAAAATGACCACAATACCCTTGAAACATCCAAAATGACCAAAATACTTCTAAAACACTCAAAATTATAAATATACACATAAGACACCTAACATGAGTAAAATACTCTTGAAAACTAAAAAATGGCTAAAAGTCTGGAATTTAGTGACATGTGCATAATGTCTTATTACCTCTAGAACCTCAAAAATAATCAAATATCTCGAAAACTTTCAAAATTACCAAAATATCCCTAGAACTACAAAACACTTCTGAAACCTCCAAAAAGACCAAATCAACCTTGAAATCATTTCCCCCCCCCCCCCCCCCCCCCGGCCTCATTTTGGAGATCCATGAGTAGTCTAGTCAATTTGGACATTTTAGGTTATTTTCGATCATTTTAGATGTTTGCGGAAATTTGATATTTTTGGAAGTTTCTAGGGCATTTTCATCATTTTGGTGGTTCTAGTGATATTTTGAAAATTAAGGACATTTTTATAGTTTTTATTATTATTATTTGAGTGATTATAGAGATATTTTGATTATTTTAATGGTTTTGATGGTATTCTAATCATTTTAGATGTTTTGAGGGTTTTTGAGTTATTTATTTTTCATATAAGTAATAGATAATTTTTATTTTATGTAGTGTCAAACACTACTGGAAGTATTTCTTTTCAATTTTTTTTTTTTTTTTTTTTTTGACATGAGACTAGGAAATATTTCTTAAAATATTTTCTTAAACACAATCAAACACGAAAATTAATATTTTACTTGAAAATGTTTTCATCTTTCAGAAAAAAAATTTACGCTTAAACAAACTTAGCTTAGAGCATTCTTATCAAAGGTGCTAAAAATGCTAAATGCTATTTTTTAGCATTTTTAGTACTTCAAATGATAAAAACACACCTACATCAAATATGCTAAATCTTAAAATTTTTAGCATTGACTTACAGTAGAACACCCTACTATAGCAAGATGCTAGAGTTTTTTAATATATTTTTTCTTTTTCTCTCTCTCGCTCTCTCTTTTGCCGTGTCTTTCTTCTCTAGAGCTTTCCTCTCTCTTTCTCTTTCTCCTTCTTAGACCACCACATGCTCTCGATTTACTCTCCTTCCTCTTCTCCACCACCACAACCAACACCTCCAACTCACTCTTACTCTCAATCTCAGTCTCAAACTCTCTATGAGATGATGTCGGAGGAGCAATACTGTGAATCGAAGCTCTCCGATGATAGACGACATAAGCTCCACCTTTGCATTTCGAAAATCCTCGACAAAACGTTGTCGAGGACGACGTCATTCCGAGACCGAAACGGTACGAACAATTTGGGGTTCGGTTTCAAAATCGGTTTGGGGTTCAACACAAATGATTCAATTTGGGGAATCGATTTGTCTTTGACACAGACGATTATGGTGGTGCGACTGTTTATCTCATTGGCAAGGTGCATAAGGGAGAGGTAGTGGTTAAAGGTCAAGAAGTCTGGGTGTTGAGTTGATTTGTGGGTCTAGGTTGATTTGGTGGCTTTGGATGTGGAGGTCTCTCTCTCTCTCTCTCTCTCTGTGTTGTTTTTAGTTGCAATGGATCTAGCTAGTGGCGGCGATGGTGGGTGGATGTGGTGGACAGTGGTGCTAGGTTGAGAAAGAGAGAGACAGAGATAGAGGAAGAGTAAAAAATGATAAAGAAAGAATATTTAAATGAAGTGTTAAAAAAAATAGAAGTTTTGATGTAAGGAATATTGTAAAGTGATATGTTATATAGTATAAAATTTGTGTTTTATAAACTCAGTGGAGTTGGTCAAATGGTTGGGTACTTGGTCTCAAAATGGCTATCTTGGGTTTGACTAGAAGTTCCTTAGTTCAAGTTCGGATACCAGTATTTTGAAAAAACCTCCTTTGGCCAGTGATTTACCCCACTATTGGCCCCCTGTCATGAGGGTTTGACTAAGAGCTCCTTAGTTCAAGTCCAGACACCAACACTTTGAAGA
Source organism: Quercus robur (assembly GCF_932294415.1). NCBI lineage: Eukaryota > Viridiplantae > Streptophyta > Magnoliopsida > Fagales > Fagaceae > Quercus > Quercus robur. Next base: position 27,721,299 of record NC_065537.1, on the reverse strand, counting down.
AAACTCCCTAGATCAGTGATTTACCCTACTATTAACCCACTCGTCACGAACAGTAAACAAACACTACGAGAAACTAAAAAAAATATTTGTGTTTTATATACTAAATGCGAAAATTTTTATGATCTTTGACGGTAATACGCTTTAAATTATTGAAGTTGGCATATTTTATGGCCGACATCCTCACCAGAGATGGATGAATCAAGTAGGCCTTCCAGACAAAAAAAATTATTTCCTTATTTGATTGATGAAATCTGAGAGTCCCTGTCGTTATATTGAATTTTATATACAAGAAAGTCGTATGTTTTTCATAGTGAGAGTGTCACATGTGGTTTTTTGGGGCATAAAAGTATAATGACCTCAATCACGGACTCTACAGTAGTATAGCCACTAGGCCCACTAGATGATAAAATGTCCTCTACTACATTTACAAACCGCGTTTCTGTTTTTCTTTTTTCTTTTTTTTCTTTTTTTCTTTTTAATTTGCTGAATTACAAACCGCGTTTCTTGATCGACTCCCCAGTCTAACTCAAATAGTTTGAATTTTTCACATTAAAAACTTGGATGCATCCAATCAACTTGAGTACAAATCCAAAAAAGAATTCTTGTCCCTCACCCTTCGCCTTCAGTCCTCAAGTCAATAAATTTTGACAAAAATTCAATAAATTACGCGGAGGAAAAAAGCACTACAATATTACGGTGGTGATTTTAGGATTTTTTTTTTTTAAGGGAAGAATAAGAAATATAAATTAAACAAAATTTAAAACAAAAGAGAATTTCAATATATCAATGTGGGTATCTTGGATGTACTGATTTTTAGTCTTTGGCTTTTACACAACAACCTCGGAGTTCCACATCAAAGAGAACTTCTCCCATTTCTCACTTTATAAGCTCTAAAGCGAAGGAGTAGTGTACCATCAGTATATCCAAAGTACCCACAATCAACATCATAAAAAAGCCAAAATAAAAAACTAAAATAAATAAATTTTTTCAATTGTTTTTTATGGTGTTTCATATATTGAAATTGTTTAATGATTTCTTCATTAGCAATCCTAGGAGATACTTTTTTTTTTTTTAATGTACACAGTCAAGCAATTATTCATCCATTGATCTCTTATTGATTCATTGAACTTATTTTTTTTTTTTCTAGATTTTAAATCAAATTAGTTTTTCTTTTTAAAATGTTTAGATATTGTTAAGAGGATCATATTCAAACTTATTTTAATTTGGATTAAAAAAATCTATAATCCAAGTATTCAAAATTTTATTTTAGGAAAGTAAAAAAAGGAAAAGAAATATATATGTAATATATATTTTTTTTTTTTGGGTGGTGGCCAGCAGGGGGTTCATTTGAACCCCTGGGCTCCAACTGGAGCCGCCCGTGCAGTATGATTGATTGCTCTGGCATTCTATCTCTATAAGAAGGGTAGTGCAAGATATGGATATATACTCGGTGAAATAAACATCTTCCTCTCCCCCATTCTCAGTTGAAGATGGCAAAGTGTACTTCGCCTATACTCTTAATCCTCCTACTAAACTTTGGTACATTGCTCACTTCTCTTGCTTTACCTTACTGTCCTCCTCCCGAATACCCACCAAAGTTCCCACCCCAACCACCACATGTTAAACCACCAGTAAAACCACCACATGTTAAGCCTCCAGTGAAGCCACCCCATGTTAAACCACCAGTAAAACCACCCCATGTTAAGCCTCCAGTGAAGCCACCCCATGTTAAGCCACCAGTAAAACCACCACATGTTAAGCCTCCAGTGAAGCCACCCCATGTTAAACCACCAGTAAAGCCACCCCATGTTAAGCCACCAGTAAAGCCACCGCACGTTAAGCCACCAGTAAAGCCACCCCACCCACCCAAACCTCCAGTATATCCCCCCAAGCCACCAGTATATCCCCCCAAACCTCCAGTATATCCACCCAAACCTCCAGTATATCCACCCAAACCACCAGTATATCCACCCAAGCCACCTGTACTTCCACCCAAGCCACCAGTATATCCTCCCAAACCACCTGTACTTCCACCCAAGCCACCTGTACTTCCACCCAAGCCACCAGTATATCCACCCAAACCACCGGTATATCCCCCCAAACCTCCAGTACTTCCACCCAAGCCACCTGTATATCCACCCAAGCCTCCTGTATTTCCACCTAAGCCTCCAGTACTTCCACCCAAGCCTCCTGTATTTCCACCTAAACCTCCAGTACTTCCACCTAAGCCTCCAGTATATCCACCTTATGTCCCCAATCCACCAGTTGTTCCTCCAGTAGTGCCTAAACCACCACCAACACCATTGCCACCAGTGGTACCAATACCCCCAGTGGTGCCTAAACCACCACCAACACCAATATCACCGGTGGTGCCAAACCCACCAGTTGTTCCAAAGCCACCTCCAACTGAAACCCCTTGTCCTCCACCACCACCACCTGAAACCCCATGTCCTCCACCACCTCCTATTGTGACTCCACCACCACAAGAAACATGTCCCATTGACACTCTAAAGCTAGGTGCATGTGTGGACGTGTTAGGTGGGCTTGTTCACATAGGAATTGGTAGTAGCGCTAAGGATGCATGCTGTCCAGTGCTACAAGGACTTGTGGACCTGGATGCTGCTGTATGCCTTTGCACCACTATAAAAGCTAAGCTTTTGAATATTAGTATCGTCATTCCCATTGCTCTTGAAGTCCTAGTTGATTGTGGCAAGACTCCACCACAAGGGTTCAAATGTGCCTAATTTAAGGTGCTTGGTATGCTTTTGCAGAAAATAACGTGTGAGAGAGGTTATTTAAATCAAATGTACTAATAGAATTTGTGTGTTCATCTTTCGTTCATCTCATTGTGTATCAAATCGATATGCTGGGGATAATAAATGTTTAGTGGGATAATGCTTATCATGTTTTGTACTTAATTTGCAACCCTGTTTTGAGTTAAAAACTTTAATTTCATCTAGAAAATGACTCATTTGAAATAAGGTAACAACTCTCTCTCTCTCTCTCTCTCTCTCTCATGCACTCTGTTTGTATGTTCACGTTTGTACTGTTATCCCAACTCCCAAAGTCTTTTGTCTGCAGTCTGCTTTAGGAATTTACATTTGCAATCATGTTGTACGTGGACATGCAATTTATTAGAGCATCCACAGCAGTGGAGCTAAAAATTTAGCTTTTTAGCTCCACCAAAAGTTACTTTATCTATTTTACCTATATACATGCTGCAGCAGTGGATCTATTTTAGCTTTTAACACAATAAAATAATATAAATATCACAATAAAATAATATATCCATTACAATAAAATAATATATCCACTACAATAAAATAATATATCTTATACAATAAACAACAACCACAACCACCTTCAACCGCCACTGCCGCCACCGCCACCGCCACCGCCGCCACCGCCGCCGCTGCCGCCACCATCGCCGACGACTTTTTTTCCACCGCCGTCGTCGCCGTCGCCGCCGCCACCGCCACCGACCACTCTTTTTCCGCCGCCGCCGCCGCCGCGTGATAGCAAATAATCGTCTAGTGTTATATTTTTTTTTAACCCCAAATTATACTCATACATTTTTTTTTAGTAAAACAATTTTTCAATTATCATGATAACGTATTTTGTGTTTGTTCATTACTGCTTATGGCATCAACACTAGTATTGAGCCATGCTGCCACTAAAAGTTTATCTTCCTCTACGGTAAAATTAGAGCCCCGTTTTCCTTTTGTAGAAGAGGTATTTTCAACTTGTGGTGGTGGTGGAGGTGGAGAATCAGAAACTGACGTAGGAGTATTTTGAGACGTTCCCAAAAATTGAGAGTCAATTTCTATATCCCCGTTCATGATACCCGTGATAAATGTTAGGTCTCTACGTAACTCTGTGTCCCTACGTGACTCCATAAAATTAGAAAATATATATAAACTTCCCTGCACGCAGAAAAGTTCCAAACTAACATTTATATCGACACAACAAATTACATAGATAAATTACACAATAAACTTACATTTATATTATAGAGACTTTTTTTTTTTTGATAGGTTATATTACAGAGACATTTATATGAGCCATGAGTCAATTTTGGTTTTATGCAACACAGGAACGTGGTTTTGTGCACACAATTTACACTAACAACAAAACATAGCTTTCCCGCACAAATTCACACAACCAATTCCAAGGGCACAGAGACCACAAATTCACACAAAGAGACCACATAATCCAAACAACCAATTCCTGCAAACAGAAAATTCCCAATACAGAGTGCACAGAATCCACTCAACAAAATAAACACAAAATTTCCAAACACAAAATTTCCAATACAGAGACACATAATCTACACAACCAATTCCTACATAATCCACACATAATCCACACAAAATTTCCAACCACAAAATCACACTAAACCCAGAACAGAAAAAACAGAAAAAACAGAAAAAATCATGTGCACAGAGACACATAATCTACACAACCAATTCCTGCATAATCCACACATAATCCACACATAATCCACACAAAATTTCCAACCACAAAATCACACTAAACCCAGAACAGAAAAAACAGAAAAAATCATGTGCACAGAGACCAAATAACAGAAAAAATTCAGTACAAAAGAAAAGAGAGAGCACTGACCTAAAGTGGATCGGCTGGGACGGCGACGGCGACGGCGACGGCGTGGGCTGGGCTGGGACGGCGACGGCGTGGAGAGCTTGATGAGTGAGAACCGAGCTTGCGACGGCGACGGACGGCGACGACGATGAGCGAGGGAGATGAGTGAGGGAGATGCGGCGGCGGCGCGGGCTGGGTTGGGCTGGGACGGCGAGGGACGGCGTGGGCTGGGTGGTCTGTGGCGGCGACGGGATGAGTGAGGGAGATGAGTGAGGGAGATGCGGCTGGGACGGCGTGGCTGGGCTGGGCTGGGACGGCGAGGGACGGCGTGGGCTGGGTGGTCTGTGGCGGCGACGGTGATGATTGATCTGGGAGTTGAGAGTGAGGGACGGTGATGCTGAGTGATCTGAGAGTTGAGAGTGAGGGAGAAGGAGTTGAGAGTGAGAAGGAGTTGAGAGTGAGGGAGAAGGAGACGGTGAGATAAAATAAAAGAATGAAAAAAAGTGAGTGGAGGGATTATTTTAATCGGTTGATAGATTAAAAAAATTTTTTTTTTTTTTAGATGAGTGCTACAGTGCACATCTATTTTTAGATGTGCACTGTAGCAATTCAGCCAAATTTTATGGCTTTAGCTCCACTGCTGTGGGCTTATTTTGCTATAGTGGTGGAGCTAAAATAGTATTATAGCTTTTTAGCTCCACTGCTGCAAATGCTCTTATAAAAGAGCAAATCACGTCATTTTACACCACTTTCATCGCAACTCACGCTAGACGAACTATGCCTAAAGTTGTGTAAAATGATGCAGCTTTAGCATTTTTCACTACGAAATGGCACACTATGTGTATATTATAGGACCACTAGCATTGGCTATTCTAAAAAATTTAGTATTTGACACATCAAAAAAGTATTTTATTAAGAATGTATTGGGATACCACTTATTTGCTGAAAACTAAAAATTTATTGTTGAAAGTAAAATAATTTTTAAATGTGTGAATAGTGCTGTGGGACCCAAATTTATCTAAAAATTTGTATTTTACTGAGTTTGGTGGTATGTGAACAATATCCATGAGACCCACTAAAAAAAGGGTGAATGTGCGAATTGGGCAAAACGCCCCATCCAAATGCACACTAAATGTAATATATCATTTTACAACTCACTCTAAATCACTTCTCTAATTTTTCACATCTATTCAGTTTTTATTCCTCTCTCTCTCTCTCTCTCTCTCTTATATTCCACAACACATCCACACCCACAACCGTCCACCACCTTAAACCCACAACCCACCACTACCAAGAACCCACCACTATAAAATCCAAAATCGTAACCCAGCACCACTAGAAATCCACCACCACCACGACCAAAATGGCAACACACCATCACCCAACCACCACCACTAGAAATCCAATAGCATTTTTAAAAATCTACCAACGTTTTTTAAAATCTTCGAAATTCTTTATAATCGAATCCGTACTAATTGTTGCAATGATGTCAATTTCAATAAATAACATCATAGAATCCAAATCCAATTACATTCTAAATTAGATTTCAATTGGAGTCCAATTTTGCATTACGTGTCCATCTAATTTTTTTTTTTTTTTTATTTTTGTAGCAAGTGAATTATTGGATGCAGAAACTAAAAAATCTAAATCCAATTAAATTCTAAATTATATATAATCTGAAATCATCACATATTTTTAAAATGTATGGTTTAAAGAAAATATAAGCTAATACCATATATAATTTGAACATCTCTCAAAAAGAGGTATAATTTGAACCATATAATTATAATTATTTTTAATTATACCCATACATATGCATGGGGCTATATACTAGTATTAATAGAAGTTCACCCATATATTTTTCCACAATGTACTTTTTTGTAGAAGGTTTTCTCAATGCACTTAACTAAAATGTCTTCAATTTATAAGTTGAAGTAGGGTTGTTTAAACTTAGTGTAATTCAGAAGAATATCAACTTGCTATATGCTTGGGTTAACACGTTATTTAAATTATTTCTTTATTTGTTGAAAGTTGGCAGAAAAAGGGCATAGTTGTACATTAATAAAAATGAATTATTTGTTAAATTTTTTTTTTTCATTTGTTGAAACTTGGCAACAAAAAAAGAAAAAGAAAAAAAAACCAAGTTGTACATAGAAAAAACTATGTTATAAATGTTGTATGTAAACAGATAAGTTTTTTTATTTATTTTTATTTTTTTATTAAATTTAATCCAAATAAGTTATACATTTATGAATTTTTTTTTAAACTAATGAAAATCCACACTTATATCTATATATAATATGGAAGCGAAACATTTGTTGACCACTCCTTATTGAGCCATGTGACTATATAATTTTATGCCACGTATACATTTAAAAACACCGAACAATTAATTGTGCCTTTTCATTTTGTAGGCAAGTTTCAATATTTACTCACCGTTTCACATAAGATATATATATTAAAAAAAAAAAACTATCATTGAGAAGAAAATTATCGGTAAGGTCCACAGGTTTCTTGTGTTTCTAAGAAATATAAAAGAGAAGAAGTTACTAAATGAATATGAACCACTATTTATACTCAAAGGATTATGACCCTTCAGTAGGCACATTTTCATTCAATATGCACCATTTCGCTCAATAGACACATTTTCATTCAATAGATACATTTTCATCCAATAGGCAAATTTTCGGTTAATAGGCATATTTTCGTTCAATAGGCACTTTTAATATATATCCAATATGAAGGGTTATGACCTTTCCATAGGTAACTTTTGGTATATATATTACAACCTATGTTGTATATACCTATATTTACAACACAAACTAAACTAGAGATGCATCTAGTAGCTATTCTCGTGTATCACACAAATAAGTGACTAGCTTGTGTGTGTGTGTATATATATTGGAAATATATTAAGTGTAAAATGTGTTACATGTATTAAGAAATAATTATTGTAGTATCTAAGACTCGATTTCCACATGGGAAAAAATGCCAAGTTAGACCTGGTGACAACATAAAAATCGAGCCTCAAAGACTTGATTTATAGCCCAAAATCGAGTCTTTGAGACTCGAGATGTTACTAAATAATATAGTTTCAGAACCAGGCCTACTAACTAAATTCTGATGCCCCGATTTGATTGATTGATTGTGTGATGTGTGTGAGTGTGTGATGAGTCCCACATCGGGTATTTACTGGGTTGAACTGGGCTTTATTAACAACTATAAAGAGCCTCAATTGTGACTAGTCCTTTTGAGGTATAGCGTAGATGTGGCTAGCGCTTTTCCTTGGGTCGTTACATATGGTATCAGAGCCGGCCCGGTAACCCCGTGTGGGCTCAGAGACACTACCCCACAAAGTGGGCCCTAACGAGGACGTTAGGGATTTAAGTGGGGGAGATTGTGATGCCCTGATTTGATTGATTGATTGTGTGATGTGTGTGGGTGTGTGATGAGTCCCACATCGGGTATTTACTGGGTTGAACTGGGCTTTATTAACAACTACAAGGAGCCTCAATTGTGACTAGTCCTTTTGAGGTATAGCGCAGATGTGGCTAGCGCTTTTCCTTGGGTCGTTACATATGGTATCAGAGCTCTAGGTTATGATTCTGTAGACAATTAGGACTTTTGATGTTTTTGTATAGGATGTGGAAGAGTAGGCTTGAATCATTGGATAATCAATGGGTATTTTATGGGTTTGATAATTGTTAGGAGCTGTGTGTCTGTATGCTTTGAGTCATAAGAATAGTAAAAGCTTTAGTATCTCTAGTATACTATGATTTTTCTCTGAGGTTTATCCAACTCTAAAGTGTTGTTTGTTTGGTTATAGGAAAATGCCACCCCGCAATTCTGCCCCTTCTAGTTCTGAGCCTACACGGGGTTACCGGGCCGGCTCTGATACCATATGTAACGACCCAAGGAAAAGCGCTAGCCACATCTGCGCTATACCTCAAAAGGACTAGTCACAATTGAAGCTCCTTGTAGTTGTTAATAAAGTCTAGATCTACCCAGTAAATACCTGATGTGGGACTCATCACACACCCACACACATCACATAATCAATCAATCAAATCGGGGCATCACAATCTCCCCCACTTAAATCCCTAACGTCGTCGTTAGGGCCCACTTTGTGGGGTAGTGTCTCTGAGCTCACACGGGATTACCGGGCCGGCTCTGATACCATATGTAACGACCCAAGGAAAAGTGCTAGCCACATCTGTGTTATACCTCAAAAGGACTAGTCACAATTGAAGCTTTTTGTAATTGTTAATAAAGCTTAGATCTACCCAGTAAATACCCGATGTGGGACTCATCACACACCCACACACATCACATAATCAATCAAATTGGGGCATCACAAAGAAAAGCGCTAGCCACATCTGCGCTATACCTCAAAAGGACTAGTCACAATTGAGGCTCCTTGTAATTGTTAATAAAGCCCAGTTCAACCCAGTAAATACCCGATGTGGGACTCATCACACACCCACACATATCACACAATCAATCAAATTGGAGCATCACAATCTCCCTCACTTAAATCCCTAACGTCCTCGTTAGGGCCTACTTTGTGGGGTAGTGTCTCTGAGCCCACACGAGGTTACTGGGCTGGCTTTGATACCATATGTAATGACCCAAGGAAAAGCGCTAGTCACATCTGCGCTATACCTCAAAAAGGCTAGTCACAATTGAAACTCCTTGTAGTTGTTAATAAAGCCTAGATCTACCAAGTAAATACCCGATGTGGGACTCATCACACACCCACATACATCACATAATCAATCAAATTGGGACATCACATAAATAAACAGAAAATCATGGTTAATTACCCATTTTGGTTAGTTTTGTACGTAAAAAGTGAGGAAAGTTAAAAGATGAAGAAGGGTAATTTTGTTTTATAAATAACAAATTTAATGGTTTCTCTTTTTTCAATAAAAATTGCTTCACGTGTAAAAAATTTATTATTAAATTCTTACTTTGCGGGTGCTGCAAAGCAGCGCCCATCACCAAGACCTACCTTTTTTTTTTTTTTTTTGAGTAAAAGACCCTTTGTTTTAAGTGAAAAACTTATGAGAATTATTTTTTTATTATTACTAATCGGTGCATGACAGTGTAATGAAAAGACAATCCTGAAAATTGTAGCTTAGATATGTAACCAACAATGCTGTCTGCTGTGATCACTGTTATTAACTTGTCTTTTTTGTCCAAAATGCAAGCAGATAAAAAGCGCATGTAGTACTACAGTGTTAAGTACATCAAATTTTGTAACCTTGCATGCCTCTTTTGCATAAATTCCTTCGGTGTCAATCACATCGCCTTAAAACATTAATAGGGTCTATTCAGATGTTGTTTATTCGTTGAAAATTAAAAGTTTATTACTAAAATATTATAGGAAAATAGTTTTTGAAAATATAAATAGTATTGTGGAACTTAAAAATATATGAGTATACACCTTTTTGTATTTTTGATTAGATCCTATAGCACTATTCATTACCCAAACACAAACGCAACGCTAAATCTTTTGCACGCAAACCCAACGCTAAATCATTTGCACGCAAACGCTGAATCATGTGCAATAGTAGAAATAATTTACGCAGGTGGTATTGATTCGCCCCTAGTTTCTTCTTAAAGGGCTTCTTTTTCGTTCCAGATCGATGAAGTTGGTGCAGATCACGTGTCGACAAGGAAAGATGCACATCATCTAAAAGTTTGCGTAAAGAGCACCCCTCATTCCTGTCGTCTTATATATCAAACATCAACGTAATCATGGTTGCCCATGTGACTATTTAATGTCACATGGCTTTTAACATATTTATGCATTTTATTGGCCCTTAAGAGGGTTTACATTAGTTTATGTAAAAAATTTTATATATTTTAGTATAAAAATTTATTTTTTATTTTATTTTATTTTACGTACTTATTTTTTAAAATATTTAATATCTAATTATTTATTTTATACTATATTAGATTATAATATTGTTAGGGTCATATTTTTTTATAATTAGTACATCATTTGTCAAAAACGTATTTTACTTATATTTTGATAGTTTTAAGTGGATTCAAGAATATCATGAAATTTAGTTCAAAAAAGAATATCATGAAATATGTTGGAAAGACTTTACAAGTGGGAGCATTGAAGACACGAAGAAGACTGCACAAAGAAACAAATTTTAAAATGTTGAAAATTGTTGTCTTGACACCTGACTCGATACATGTATCTATCAAGAATAAATGAATCTCAATACTTCTCGATCTATTGAGTTTCATAGATCTAGAATTTTCAAATATGATTTTTGGCTTATGATGGCGCGTCTTTTCTAGGGTTTCGTTCTTTAACATATTAGGTGATATAAAAACATTATTTTGTAGCCATCATTATACACAGAGAATCTATACACTTCTTGTGAAGCTACTGCGTTCTTACGCATTTTAGGGTTTTGTGACCAAGTTGCTTTCTCTTTTACAAGTGTGTAGTGAAGAACTTTGTATCCAACAAGAAGTTTCAAGTTGCTGGGAGTTAGTCACGCATTGGAGATTTGTGCAGCTGAAGAATTATCTACAAAATCAAGTCTAATGACTGTAGGTAGGTACTTTGGGATAAACCATGAGGGTAAGATTTCTTATACTTGTAATCACTTGATTTTAATCAGTGGATTTTTGGAAGAAGTGACTTGAAAATTACCTAGTGAGGTTTTTGCTTTGTAAAGGTTTTCCCCATTAGTCAATAAATCACTATGTCAAATTCATTTTTCATGCACTCTAGATTAGAATTTTGATTTGTTGGTATCTCCATGATATTGCATATAATTTGACCCGATTAATCAACTTGGATAATTTAATTAATTAACCGGAGTCAATCTATAACCTAACAAATATCAATTTTTCTTTATTTTTTTAATTGTTTCTCTTTCTTCAAACACAATAACCACCATCCACTCACTTTCTTAAGTATTGGGATATGTAAAGAAATAAAAAATAAAAAACTATATGCAAAGTGACTAGTGTCAGTGTAAATTTAAGCAGTTACTATAGCAACTTTACAAATTTACACATTTTTAGCTTGACTTATGTGAGTGATTTTGGGGGTTGGATATATAAAGTTGATACATTTTTCTATTTTGCATTGATTCGTGCAAATACTCTAAGATCATTTGCATCAGTTAATGCAAAATAGAAAAAATGCTTAATTTTACACATTCAACCTCCAAAATCACCCACATCAATCAAGTTAAAGATGTGTAAATTTGCAAAATTGTTACAGCAAATATGTAAATTTAAACTAACACTATTCATTTTGTATTTAGTTTTTTGTTCTTTCTTTACATATCGTGAGTGTGAAAAAATGGAGTGGATGGTGGTTGTGTGTGAAGAAAGAGGAACAACTAAATATAAATAATTTTTTTTTGATATTTTAATGAAATAGAGTGTATAATAATTAATCTAATGTGGGTGTTTTTAAAAACTAGTTGTTTAAAATAAAAAAGGTAGATTCTTATACTAAAAAAAATATAAATTTTTGAAAGAACAGATATCAATGCTTTAACATAGATGATACACCAAGTGCGGTGATACTGTTACGTCCACAATGAAGTTGCTGCTGCAGTTTACTGTGGGAGCATTCAGTTTATATCTTATCTGTTATTTATTTTGAATCTTGGAATAATGTGGGCAATTATTCTTGGTAATTAGGAAGTCTTTGAATAGGAGTTAATAAGAACAGTGTTTATCCTTATCTAGTTGCTTAGGTTGATTAGTAGTTTCTTTCAATTTAGAGCCTAAAAGTCTAGAAATGACTGAACATCTTGCAAAATAATATTGGTCAGAAAATTATTACACATTAGTTTTTTGGGGGATCAGGTTTTTCCTCCAATTAAAACCAATACATGCTACTTTGCCAAGAAAGTTACGTTGTAACCGATACCAAATTATTTGTATTTCATTTATCTTCATGAACTTTCTTTGGTTAATAATTTACAGTTCTATTATGTATGTACTGTAGTGCTTGACTGAGATTATCAATCGATCGAAAAAAAAAAAGTGCTTGAGTTTGTTACAGATTTTATACTTGAAGTAATTAGTCTACTTTGAGTTAAGTTTCTCAACTAGTTCGATAAGTTTTTTTATTTTTATAATTTTAAAATATTATAAACTAATGAATAATTATCATATGATTTATTGGTGCAAGAATTGTTAGGAATTTATCTTAATTCTTAGAACAAGTGAGATGGAAAATTAGAGAAAAATTACACAAAGAAATAATCACACAATTCAAGATTTTACTCAGCTCGACAATGTGCCCTACAACCACGGAGTTCAAACAATTTCATTATGTTAAGGAAAAATTATGAAGTGATACAATATAAGGTTTTTAATACATCAAACCCTAATTATAACCCCAATTCTGAAGCGGCAAATATAAATCCTAAAAACAAGCAAAAAATGGGTCCAAAAACAGAACCGTTTTGGACGTCCACCTGTTGGCTCAAATGTCCACTCTAGGAACTAAGTCTTAGAAAATATCCAATTTAAAATCCTAATGCTTCTAAATTGGGTTGAGTCTCACAAAGCGAATCGAACAAAAACCAGACTCCATGTAGCCCAATAACAATTTTATACAATTAATCCAACCCAAACATCATGATGAACCTGGTCGGGGAACCTTTGATTCCAAAGTTTGTAACCGAAGTGTTTTACATGAGAATAATGTTTTTTAAAGGTATTTTTCTCATACATGCTTTTGGTTTGGATTTTCCAATATATAGGTACAATCCTCTCTCTCTCTCTCTCTCTCTCTCTCTCTCTCTCTCTCATATATCTTTATGATTTTAGCCATTTGCTTTATTATAGCCATAATTACCCATGATGAGGAACATAACTACATCCATCATGAACCAGATTTTGGATTCTCTACATTATGAGTGAGATTTTAGGCATGTAACGATCATGCCTAATCATGAAGAGCCAGTTGGATTTTCTCATGCACTTCATGTCCCATTTTGAATGTTTCACTTTATATTTTACCAATCATAACTTGTCATATGTTTTTTTCCCATTTATAAAAAGTGGCCAAAGTTTAAAATGGAAAAATAAAGAATCAAACACTTGACATACTACAATGGTGAAGCACAAAATGGAATACTACAAATTACTTACCTAGCTACTTAATTCTTAAAATGTCTTCCTATGCTAAGAGATTTGTAGTTTATTGGGATTTCTTGCTCTCTTTTATAAGGAGAACAAGAGTTTGAATTCTTCTTTTTCATTATTGTAACTATTGAACCTATCCAATTTATACTTTGGCATTTCAATCTATTGAACAAAGAAAAATGCCATCTTAGGAAAAAGTTAAGGAAGACAACATCTTCCATCTTTTATATGCGATTATTTTCATATTTATAAAATTTTGAAACCATTTAAATTATTTTCATTTTAAATTGGCGAATTATTTCTCCTAATATAAATGATTTTTTATTTCTTTGTGTATCTTTTGAAATACATGCCAAATTAATAAATCATTAACAACTGTATCTTTTGATTCATTTCCTCAATAAAAGTAAACTCAATATTCTTTATGACATGTCTTGTATGTAATTAGTTTGACTGTTGAATTCATAAATTTATATACTAATGTTAGATTTAAACCCTTGAACAAATAGTATTTAACCAGTTTTAAGGCCAAGCTATTAATGAGATTAATTATATAAGCCTTACGTTAAATAAACAATCAAACGTATCATGGCATAACGGAAAAGTAAATGACACAAGATATGATGACTTGGGAAACCTTATGAAACAACTTCTTCCAAAGGAAAAACCTAGGGGACCAATCCCAAGAAGAACAATCTACTATTAGATCGAGATTTATAGTCAGAATATCAATTCATAGTAAACCTAACTAAAGTTAACAAACTTAGCTCTGAATCCCACAAACTTCTTTGATATAGATATGTTCCAAACCTAAACCTCCAATCCACAATTCCAAGACCACCCTTGAAGGTTTTCTCCAATGTAAAACTCTAGTCTACGACTCCAAGATCACACTTGAAGGTTTAGATCCAGCACCTTTGATGACTGGTTTACAGTAACTTTAGATCTACCAATTCAAATTGTATGTACATTGATTTTCTGTTGTGACTTTGAAAGGAGGAGGTATAAAACCTTTTAGATCTCAAATAAGCAGCTCCAAAGTCTTTAAAAATGTGTTTTAGGGTTTCCTTTATATACTTAGTGAAATAGGTCTAAAACCTTAAACATCTATTGGGCTGATGGGCTAAATTTCTGATTCTGCAAATATACATTAATTTTGATCGATTGAATTTAAGTTTCAATCAGTCGAAATTGATGAAATTTCTATTCTTGAATCATTAGCTTTCCTGTTCTTGCACACTAACTAATAGCACCTTGGGCATTGTATAATTATACCTATAGACTTTATGATTTATATATAGACAAGTTTATGTTCACGTGTTTGCCAACAAATCTATACACATAGAACCTAACAACTACAAATTGTTGAGCTCACCTTTTAAAGAGAGCTCAATAATTAATATTGTATCAAGTACATTACCGTGTATATATATATATATATATATATATATATTTTTTTTTTTTTTTGAGATAGTTACAATATATTGCTAACCATGTAATTCAAACTCTTTTTTCCCTAGACTCCTAACTAGACTTCCAAGCACTTTGTACATGATGAAGTGTCAATTAAGTTACAAAGTTATTGGATACATAGTTGTATACTTATATCTTTGTATGGGAAGATTGCTGGAACATGTGTCGTGGTTTAATACGTAAATATAATTAAAATAAAATTAAGGTTACTCATTAACGGCACCATTGTTCTTCCCTTTAATTAATTAAATAATATAATTACTGAGTCAAAATAAACTGGAGGTGATGTCGGAAAGAAAGGTTATAATACAAGGAAAGAAATAACTTTTCCTTTATCGAATTATAAAGCATATAGCAACAACAGTGAAGGACTCAATGGTAAAGAAGGACATCCAACAACGCTAATGTTGCTTGTGACATGCTAATGTGGTGTCTGAATATACCATGTAGCTTCTAGTGGTAATAGGAATGCAAATATAAAGTATCCAAAAAAAAGAAAAAAGAAAAAAGAATGCAAATATAAGAAGTAAGATATCCAACAGAATGCTAAACAAACAAACTTAGCTAATTAATGTAAAGAAAGTTTAACATAGATTGGGAAAAGAAAGAAATATAAAACATATTTTGTAGCTTTATGGTAACTTTGATTCACTTTCCCCAATGGGACGGATAGCACAAAATGGACTTATATGTACTTTATACCCACTCAGGCCCAACATTTAAAGTACCGAATGCCGAATAAGGTAGCCTGCTACTCAGCCTGGTACGTGTAACAACGGATGTTGGCCCCCCCTAATTAACATACTCATTCAAATCACATTTAAGAGCATGATTTCACTTTAAAAAAGAAGAAGTCAATTTTAGCCTTTAAACAAAATTTGAAGATGAGCCGAGAGCTTTATAGTTCAAGTTTAACTGTCATCTCTTAGTATTTTTAAAAATGATTGATGTGTAGAGTTAGCTACATTTCCTGGAGGCTATTTCTATGTTTTTTTTTGGGTACTTACTCGTCTTGCTACCTTGCTGGCATGGAAGATTCGGTTACAAGATTACTGAGCTAGTTTCTCTATTGTGCTTGTTTAGATTTTAGGATAAATTAGAACTCGATCTATAGGACTTTTGGAATGATGATGCAGGATAGTGGTTAAATCCTCAAACTTCAGGCACTGATTGCCTCTTATTATTATCTTTAAATTATTTTGCCAATGGCTATCGTTCTCAAGTGGTATATATCTCTCTTCTAAAATAATGGTGAGGTCTTGGGCTCAATCCTTGAAAGCAGAAGAAAGATTTGGTTGTGGAAAGGCTACCCCGACCTTGTAGCCTACTCTTACCTTATTAGAAATACTGAAATCTATGGTATTGTATTTCATCAATGAAAGAATACACATGAGTGCCTTTATATAGGAGGCATATGAGAGCAGTACACGTAAGAGTGTAGTACAAGAATGTGTGCTATACAAGTAATCTAGTTGGACCTAAAGCCTACAACACTATACATGTTAATAGCCCCCCTCAAACTCAAGGTGGACGTGAGACCAACTTGAGGTTGTCAACCAAAGTACGAAGGCGTCCCTTAGGATGTGACCTGGTGAAGATATTTGTAAGTTGATCTTTAGAGGAGAGTGAGATTAGCTTGAGAGCACCATGGACAAGATGATAACGGATAAAATGACAATCGATTTCAATGTGTTTAGTCCGTTCATGGAAAACATCATTGTGAGCAATATGAATGACACTTTGATTGTCATAATAAAGAGAAGTAGCAGATGATGTAGACACACCTAAGTCTTTGAGCAGCCATCGTAGTCAAAGGAACTCAGATGTGATATTAGCAAGGGCACGGTATTCTGCTTCAATACTAGAGCGAGCCACATGAGTTTGTTTCTTGCTTCGCTAAGAAATTAGAGAAGAACCAAGAAAAAAGCAAGAACTAGTGGTGGACCTGCGATCAGTGGGATCCCCTACCCAATCAACATCAGAAAATGCACGGAGAATAAGAGGAGACTGAGCAGAGTACAAAAGACCATGGAAAAGAGTGCCCTTTAGGTATCGAAGAATACGCAAAACAGCAGCATAGTGAGTTGATCGTGGAGCAGACAGATACTGGCCCACCTGGTGAACATCATAGGAAATGTCTGGATGAATGACAGTGAGATAAACTAGGCTGCCAACCAAGCGTTTGTAAAGAGAGAGATTAGACAATGGTTTCCCTCCTGAGGGACTTAGACGCACATTAAGCTCAACTGGAGTGTCAACAGTCTTGCTATTAGTGAGTCTAGCTCGAGACAAGAGTTTAGAGGCATACTTGGCTTGAGTAATATAAAGTTCATCTATAGAATGAGTGATTTCAAGATCGAAGAAGTAGCTGAGATGTCTAAGATCTTTCATCTTAAACTGCTAACTGAGAAAATCCTTGAGTTCTTGAATACCACTGAGGTCATCATCAGTTATGATCATATCATCCATATACAGGAGAAGTAAAATAGTGCCTTTGTCAGTGCGTCAAAAAAATAAGGCAGAATCATAATGACTGGCCATGTAACCCAAGCGAGAGATGGTAGAGCTGAATTTAGCAAACCAAGCTCGTGGAGCTTGTTTAAGGCCATAAAGTGCACGTCGAAGGAGACAAACCTTGTTTGAGTCAACAAAGAGACTAAGAGAAGGTTGCAAATAAACTTCTTCACTTAAATCCCCATTAAGGAATGTATTTTTGACATCCATCTAAAAAAGGTATCATTTACTAGCAGTAGCAACAACTAAGAGGGCACGAACAGATGAGATACGAGCAACTGGAGCAAAGGTCTCTTCATAATCAATCTCATAATCCTGTGTAAAACCTTTTGCTACAAGACGAGCTTTGTAGCACTCAATGGACCCATCAGAACGAGTTTTAATCTTGTTGATCCACTTACAATCAACCATAGATTTCTTAGGGGGGAGTGTCACCAAATTCCAAGTATAGTTTTTAGATAATGCATCAAGTTCTTCTTTCATTGCAATTTGCCATAAAGGGTCAGGGGAAGCCTTATGATAGGTGTAAGGCTCGTGTAGTATAGTAAGGGCAGTATAACAATGATAGTTGAGTAAATATGCAAGAATGGATCTTACCTGAGTTGAGTGACGAGGTGGAATGTCTTGTGCAAGATCTTCAGGCGAAGTAGGAGCAAGGGACCCAAGCTTAGGGTTGGGGTTAGGTAGCTCGTCTTTGACCTGTTCATCTTCCACTTGTTCATTAAAGGGTGAACTAGGAAAGGGATCAATGATATCTAGTGGTTGGACAGAGAAGTCTACAGGAGAATCAGGAGCAACTACAAGAGGATTAGGAGTAACTACAGAAAGAATATGTGTCTTATCTAGAAAAAAGATCTAAGACAGGGAAGGAAGATAGGGAGGCATAGAAGTGAGAGAGCTCGACAAAGAGGCGATGTTCCCAAAAGACAACATTGCGGAAGATACGAAGATGATGAGAGACAGGATCATAACACTGATACCCCTTTTGAGTTTCGCCATAGCCAAGAAAACAACAAAACCTTGACTGAGGCTCAAGTTTGTTATGCTCATGTGGCTGAAGAAAAACGAAACAACTATAACCGAAGGAGCGAAAGTGGTGATAGTCTGAAGGTGACCTAAAAAAGCGCTCATATGAAGTTTGATTTTGGATAACAGGACTTGGAATGCGATTAATAGCATGAACAGCATGAAGAGCAGCTTCACTCCAAAAAGGAGCATGAACTTTGGCAGAGAGAAGGAGAACACGAACAGTGTCAAGAATATGACGAAGTTTTCGTTTGGCACTACCATTTTGCTGAGTGGTACTTGGACAAGTTAGTTGATGAACAGTGCCATAGGAAGGTAAAATAACTTGGAAAGCATATTGAGTGTATTTAAGAACATTATAAGATCGAAAAATTTTGATGCATTTTGAAAATTGAGTTTCAACCATTTTTGCAAAATTAGAATATACTTGCAATAATTCAGAATGATATTTCATATTAAAAATCCAGCTATAGCAAGAGTAATCATCAACAAAGATAACAAAATATCGAGGCCCCCAAATATTAAAGACAGAGGAAGGCCCCCAAATATCATAAAGAATAAGGTCAAAGATATCAATGGATATTGATTCACTAGTATTGAAAGGCAAAACTAGTTGTTTTCCTAACTGACATGAAACACAATCAAAATTTTCTATAAACACTGAACCTAACAAGCCTCTAGAAGCCAATTATTGTACTTAAGTGGAAGATGCGTGACCAAGTTGAGCATGCCAAAGTACAAGAGAAGGAATTGAAGAAATTGTAGTAGCTGCAACAACAAAAATAGGAGCAACAAGTGGAAGATGAAGGTTGTCCATGGGAAACATACGTCCAACTCTGGGACTGGTCCTAAGCTCCTGTCCCGTCCTCAGATCCTGCACAATACACCCAGAATAATCAAATATAATGCGATAACCTAACTCAGCTAATTGTCCCACAGAAAATAAATTGTAAAAAAGGTCAGGAACATTAAAGACCCCAGGAATCGAGAGGCTGGAGGTCGAAACAGAACCTATATTATAACCAGACATTGCGGAACCATTTGCTATGCGAATATTAAGAGGGTATGGTGCAGGTTTAAGTTCAGAAAATAAAGACGAGTGAGGTGTCATGTGATTGCAACAAGCAGAATCCATAAGCCAAGAGGAAGGAGACATACCAGATAAAGCTGAGAGAGAAGAGGAATAAGATGCGTTACAAACCATAGGAATGACATTGGTGATGATTTTTTAAGGTCATCTGTGGACATGGTGAAAGTGCGTTCTTAAGACTTAGACTGTGTAGAGACGGGAGCCATTGATTGGACACTCTCAGTGTTAGTAATAGTAGCAGCAAAAATTGAAACAGCTGATTTGTTGCGATGATAGCAAGTCTCAATATTGTGGCCAAAACGTTTGCAAAAACATTTGATGGATTGGCGACGAAGATTGTTGCAATAAGAAGAATATCTTTCCTTATTCTTCATTTAGAAGCAAAATACGCAAAAACAGACTGCAAAAATGAAATCTACGTGAAAAACTGGGTAAGAAGCACTTGGATTGCAAAAAGTCAACTTTGGCGAACAAGTCATCAGTCAACTCTACAGAAGTCAAAGTCAAAGTCAATGCTTGAAGGAGTCAACTGCCTGAATTCAAAGTCAAGCTGGAGATGACGTCAACGATGACGCGATCTGATGACGTTAGCAATGATGTCAGTAGGTGTAGCCTAGGCGCGTAACAGTGCGTGAAGGTGTTAGGTGGCACGTGAAACGCGTGGCAGAACTCTTCGAAATTGTTTCCGGCACGTGAGGGCGCGTTGAGCATCGGATGGAAACTGTTCCGGCTTTGTTTAGTAGATTTTTTGACGACCTACATGTTTATATGATTTGTGTCTTAGTCAGAGGTCAAGAAAACGATAGCTCCGACAAAGACAATGGTCTTGGCAGCGAAAATTGAGGTTCTAGTGACGGAGATTCAACCCTGTGACCTCTGATGGTGGCAAGGCAATCTGGAAAGGCACTGAAGAGGCTTACTGACTAGAGAAGTTGAGGCAGCAGAAATTACTGACAAAGACAAGACTGCAGAACACAAGAAAGTTAGAGCAATAACTTTGATATCATGTTAGAAATACTAAAATCTGTAGCATTGTATTTCATCAATGAAAGAATATACATGAGTACCTTTATATAGGAGGCATATGAGTGCAGTGCAAGTAAGAATGTAGTGCAAGAATGTGTGCTATGCAAGTAATCTAGTTGAGCCTAAAGCCTACAACACTATACACATTAATATCATCTTCTTTGGCTTCCTATTGTTGCCGTAAAAAATCTTCGGTATAGTCATGCCACAATTAGAAGTCGCATCAACATTGTAAGACCGTTTTCTTCCTCAAACTACCGTCATAGAGCCAAACTTCATTCAAAGGATTTTCTCAACTTTATCAAATCTTAAGATTTCATCAAGTTTCCATCTTGAGTTTGAGTGGGGGTGTTAGAGATATATTAGCCCATTAGCATAAGCCTAATTTTACTTTGTGTGCAAGCCAATTTTCCTAATTGTTCTAGAAGTCTATTAGTCTAAAATTTAGTCTACTATATATACACATGTTATGATTCATTAGAACACAGGATTTGTACTACACTATAATATATTATTGATGTAGCCCGGGTTTCCTCTGTGGATGTGGGCCTTTAGGCTTAACTACGTAACCCTCGTGTGTTATTGTGTTCTATATTTTAAGCTTTCGCTTCTGCATCCATAATAGCATATTCAACATGGTGTATCAATGCTAATATTTAACATACCTAATGTATATATTTACGTATTTGCGTGCTCTTGTGTGTGTACACATTTTCCTTTATTTATTTATTTATAGATTAGCTAAATCTTTTGTTGTTTCTAAACAATACATTAAGAAATAGCTTCGAAGTCTCTTCAAAGTTGCAGATATTTATGCTTTCGATTCATGCTCCTTTGATGCTTTATAAATAAGTTCTGATTATTATATATATACTTCAATATATGTATCAAGTTCTTGACTTGCAGTACTCTACTTGTTTGTGTGTGCTTTGGCTTCTTGGTTTTGTCCTATTTTCCTTTGCTCTATATTTTTGTTGGTTACTGAAGAGTATAAATCTGGGATGATGGATCCATTTAAATAGACCTAACGGTATTGGACTAAGTGGATGGTAGTTCTCCATACGTGGACGGATCTGAGACACACGGACACAAGGTGAATAGATCCCAAGGCCACGTGGTATCCACATGACTTAAGTGGTCTTTAAGGAATCCTAAATGGAAACAACTTGCATCTCATGATTAACCCTAATCAGTAGAATTCTAATGGAAAAGAGATCTTGTAATATACGCATATTTATGATGATTTTTCCCGTAAGGAAATACCTTCCTATGCAAGAAACGGAGGTTGGTTCTACACTACTATAAAAACCCAAGACCCTCAGGGAAAAATGTATGCATAATTCTCCCAATTCTGACACTTTAGAGTTGTGAAAAGTTTTCTGACTTAACTTTTGAAGGGTTTTTGGTCGGTACTACACCGGTACTCTCCTAAGGTTTTTTCTTTGCTTTTGCTTTTGTCTTATACTTTTTTCCATTTTTTAGTCCAGTCATAAGTCATAACTCAAAATGTCTCGGGGATATGACAGCCGAACAACAATATTCTCCCCTGAAGATCATCTCTTCCAAGTTGAATATGCAATGGAGGCCATTGGAAACGCAGGTGGTGCAATTGGGATATTATCAAAAGATGGGGTTGTCTTGGTTGATGAAAAGAAGGTTATTACTTCTAAAAAGGATTACATGGATGATATGACAAGGGAAGAGGGGTCCAGCTTGCGCTAAAGCTGCTCAATAAAACGATGAACAGCACAACTGCATAGGTCTTACTTCAGATAAACTTGAATTAGCTGAGGTTTTCCTCTCATCTTCCAGCAATGTGAAGTATCAAGTTTGCTCACCCGATTTCCTAAGTTATGCAATTCCATCTTTCATTAAAATATGCTTTCTAAGGATGTTTTCGACTTTTCGTTGTATTTTCATAGTTCTTTTTTAGTGGATTGCAACCAATGTGTTTCATCTTTCCATCTAACTTCATAGTATTTAATTGGTCTTCTATCTTTAAATCAAATTTATCACATTAGTTGTGTTAATATTTTTTATTTGAAGTTTAATTGATCTGCTTGTTTTTGGTTTCTTTTGGTAAAATTTATTTTTGGTTATTCTAGCATGGAAATTATTTTTTATTTGTTAATCTTTGTACAAAATAAGGAAGTTGCTCAACATGCAAAACATTATTACATATTCGGAGAATGAGAACAAATGACATTGTAGAAGAGAGCGTCATTTAGGAGTAACGGACGACTTGCTTGACACACTAGGATCCATCGTATTGTATGTTTTCCATAACCCAATTCAGATATTCTCGAAAACAAGTCTAATTTGGAAAATCTCGAGAAGACACCATAGCCCTGCTGCTTGTCATATATAGAAAAACAGATAACTTTGTTCAACGACTTCCTTATTTCTATTTTTTCTTTTTGGGAATAAATCCAAAAATCACTCTTAATGTTTGGGTTCAAACCTAAAAATTTTCAAAACTATCTAATTTACTCTCTCTTAATTTATATTGTACGTTCACCTACAAGCCTAGCCCATTGGGCTCAGCTCAGGTCCAATTTACTCTACTTATTTCCTATTACTTATAACACTTTCCCATATATTAACGGCTATTTATTGCACGGTTATTGCACACAGAAATCCACAAAATTATTCCTTTATCCTATGTCTCTATTTTTTGAAAACCAATTAAGTATAAATGACACTTAATATCATTTGGAAGTCTCATGCACTTCAAAACTTATACTTATGGATACCACCCTTAACACCTTGATACTTCTGTTTCAAAAAAAGAAGAAGAGAAAAACACCTTGATATACTTCAACTAAATCAAACAATCATCTTAGAAAAAAGTAATTAGTAAAAAGTCAAATTGGTTGATATCAAATGATCTAGATACTACTACTATAGATAGTACAGTCATCTTAACAAAAAACAATCAGGAAAAAGTCAAATAAGTTGATATCAACTGAATCGAAGCTAAATATTTACGGAATCAACATATTGAACCTTACCGTTCGTTTGCAGCTAAGGGCACAAGAAAAAAGAGATGTTGCTAACAATGAAACAAGAAAAGCACATAAATATTAATGCACATTAAAGTAATTACATGCTTCGAAACAGCGAACGCCCATATCATAGTTATCAGAGAAAATTTATTTCAAAAATTGTGTACAACATTATTTGACACCCACCCACATTATAGACAGACACGGGAGCAATAAGAAAATTAAAAAAATGAATGTGCATAAGGATTAGTAAAAAAATGGAAACCAAATTCATAAATATGCTTAATGGATATATGATAATATAGAATTATAGATATGCTTAATGGATATATGATAATATAGATTCCAAGAAACAATGTAGCGTGCCAATCACATGATGTCTAAATCAGACCCAAGTCTCTTTCTCATTCATGTTACCCTCTGTCAGAGGCAGTCTCAGTCCTTCTCATCCCAAAATAAATGAAAGGAAATTTCCATCAGGTTGTGTCCCTTGGATAAAACCATCTATTTATGGAGCGAAGGCAAGTATTAAAAAATTTTAATTAATTATTTTATTTTAAATAGAAGTCAAATTCGAATCTATCATAGATATAGATGACATATTCAAAATACAATTACAATTTTTTACCCCTTCACAATTATTTTTAATAATTAATTGATAGATTTTACCTGAAATTGTATTGTTTGAGTTAATTAGATATAAAGAGTTTTTTTTAATGAATTTATAGAAATTATATTCACCAAGATTAAATTATAAAAAAATTATATATAATTTTTATTGCTAGATAAACTATTTGTACTATCAAAAAATTATAAATAATAATTTAATATCTCATGAATTTATGTATAGGCTTACAAAATTTAATCTGAAGTCTATGTGTGTGCGTGTGATAGAGAATGAAACAATGGATGGTCCTAATCCATCTCAATTTATAAGGATAAAACCCAAGATGGAAGAGAGGAGATAGCCATGGGCCTGCATTGTAGACGCCTCATTTTGTATTCCTCACAACTTGAACCCCTCATTCTCCAATGATGATATCATTATACGGGTTTAGGACTGATCTAGGACCTAACCAAAGGAACTCTTTAGTTGGAGGATGTTTTTGGAAAAGAAAAACCTTGCATAAAGTCTAAGCATGCGTACGCAGGCTTGACCATGCATACACATACATAAGGCATGCATACCCATTAGGGTTCTAGAAAGCCATGTAAGGAAAGTTTTTGATAAAAAATGCAGCAGAGCTAATCCCACATTGCCTAAGAAGAGTAATGTCCCTCCTGTCTAAAAATTATAAAAAGGCCTCATGGTCCTTTTCCTAGAATACATCTAATCTACTCCAAAAAAGTGATCAAAGAGAGGCTTTTTACTTCAAAAATCATCCTAATCAAACTAAAGTTTCTTAGCTGGGACTTATTTCGGGTCTAAGCCCTCTAGTTAAACTTACTAACCCCCTGGGTATTTTGTTTTGTAGATTGACCGAGGGGAATGGTCAAAATCAAGTTTCAAGAGTTCTTGCATTTGAGGTAAGGGTTTAACCTAATCTCTTTCATTTATGTGGTTTTATTACTATTTTTTACTGCTTTAATCATTTGTTTTGTAGTTTAGGTTTATAGCTTTAATAGTTTAGAAGCATGATAGGTTAGATAGGATGTAGTTTTCTATGTTTCCTACTAAGTGTTTCTGAGTAGGGATATGTGCTCACCTCCACAAATATGCATACGCATACTTTTGCATGAGCACGCATGTTCACCCAAGAAACCTAGAATTGTCTATTCCTTGTTTTCCTTCTACTTTGCTTAGTTTAAATGCATGTGTTAGGCTTTGTTTAGGTTAGTTTATGTTTTTTTTTTTTTTTAATTTTTTTTTTATGTCCAAAATCACTTTGATTTTTCTACTTTATTTTAGTTCAAACCCATGATTAGGGTTTATGTTTTGAAGCATATGCATAAGAACGTACACATAAACATTCATTGATGCATATGTGCTGTGGTGATGATACATTGAGGTAAGTATATGCATAGTCACATGAACATGCAAATTTGTCTAAATGATTAACATGATTGTAGACACTCGATTTTGCACCCATGATTTAATCAAGGAGAATGACTAGAGTGACCATCTATGTACCCCAAAAAATCATGATTGCATTCCATTCATTAATTCATTCATTGCATATCATAAAAATGATCTTGAAATTCTAACGGTTGTGATGGTATGCCCGGTTTTCAAATCAGACAGTCGGATCAAAAGATATCGCATGATCAAGTTTACACAGTCAGCATGCATTGTGTCTAGGTAGAGTCGACCACGCATGATTAATTTAAGTTAATTTTGATTGGTTAAACAATTAAAATTAATTAGATAATTTTGTGATTGGTTGACAATTAGTGTTTAAAATAGGATTGCTTGCATAGGAATAAAAAGGGATAATTGGATAACAATAAAATTGGGGATAATCTAAACTTTATCAAGATTTATTTTAGAGTATTTATTTAAAGATATCTGTTACTGAAAAGACCTGAATTATCTAGAAAAGAGATAAAAATCTTAGAATACGGATTGAAAACATGTTTAAGTGCAAGGCTTGGCTTAAGAAAACCTAAAAGGGGAGTCCAAAATGCACCCGAACACGAAAGTACATTTGGTGTCCAAAAGTACCATTTGGCAATTTTGGAGTGCTGTTCGGCACTTTCAAAGTGCCGAATGGCCCCCTTTTGGGCTTTGGCCCAACTCACTTCGGGTGTCGATAAGGCACATTCTTTTCGACTTTTTCGCAGAAAGACGCATCTTAATTCGCATTCTACCCGTTGTTGCTTATTTTTTAAGCATTCTAGCCTCTATAAATAGAGACTAGATCTCAAAAATTCAGCACACTCTTTTATGCTCTGAGAGCACACTCTTTGACGCTCTAGGAGAGACACCTTTTCACACTCTCAAATTTCTCACCCCCTTTCTGGTATTCTCTCTTAAACTAGGGTTTTTAGGTTTCAAAGATAATTGGTTTAATTTCTTTGAACCCTAAAACATCCTCTCAAGAAGAAGAAATGCTCCATGCAAGAGGTTGTTTCCGATGACCCTTTTCTTTTCTTTATGCTTCTCTTGTAGTGATGATGCATGTATAAATATATATATACATATATATATATATATATATATATATATATAATTTTTTTTTTAATTTGGTTGTCTCAAGTATCCATAACATGAATTGTTAATTTATATTGTTATAGCATGTTCTTGATTCCTTTTATTATTGTTGTGATCTTTTTATTAATTTCAAAGATCTGCAAAATAAAATCAGATCTGCATCTTCCTTAGATGTAGATCTGAACTTTTCTTAAAATAAAAATAGATCTGCATCTTCCTTAGATGTAGATCTGAATTTTTCTTAAAATAAAAATGGATCTGCATCTTCCTTAGATGCAGTTCTGAATTTTTCTTAAATCAAAAACTGGTCTGCATCTTCATTAGATGCAGATCTAAATTTTTCTTAAATTAAAAACTGATTTGTGTCTTCCTTAGATATAGATCTAATTTTTTTAGCGGATTTTGAAATAAAGGAAAAGATCATGAAAGGTTGCATTTGTTGTGTTTGTTTTATTCGATATATGTAGCATAAATTTATTTCATGAATGAAATTCTCTTCTCAAGCAATCTTTTTTATATTTTTTGAACATATAAATAGATCTAGTTTTTCTGTCATAAAAAAAAAAAAAAAAATCATTTTTTTTTTAAGTTCTTAAAAACAGATCTAATCTTTTACAAATCAAAAGCCATTTTTTATAAGTTCTTAAAACAGAACTGATATTTTTCAAATTAAAAGATGTTGTTTTAATTAAATAAAAACATATCAAAAAAAATAAATAAATAAAATTAAAAAAAAAAAAAAAACAACAACAACAACAACAAAGAAGAGGATACATTCATAAATAAATTTGTGATTTAGTTTATTTCACATATGCAACATATCATTCATAGCATGCATAAAGGGGTATATTGGTCACAAGAGTATAGAAGACTAGACTCTGTCTTGGCGGAATGGGTGCCTAACACCTTCCTATTCCGTTACCTAGCCTCCGAATTTAGTGTCTTTGGATAGGTGGACTTAGGTCTTATCTTTGCTTTATTTTGGGTAGTTTGTAACTAGGACCCAAAGCCATGTAATTTTTAGTTTTTTTCAAACATGTATTTTCTTTTATTCAATCAATGAAATGAAACAAGTCAGCCATGTAAAGTTTTATTTAGTTTTTCTTATTTTTTTGTATAAAAAATAAGTGGCGACTCCACATCACTTATCCAAAAAGAGAGGTGCCCTAAAAGGTACCCAAATCTCTTTTTTGAGAGCACCAAATGGAATTTTCCCCAGGTCTCTCAGAGTGGCGACTCCATTAGGGATGTCGAGGGCTAAGTTTCGTATTAGACTTAAGTGACCAAATATGTACCCTAGTTTTGTATGGTCTTGCATGATATTGTTGTTTGTTTGTTTATTTATGTTTGTTGAGATGTTGTATGATACTTTGTTGTATGATATTTTGGTTGTGTGTATTGTTTGTTAAAAGTTTTCCCTAACTGTCATAGTGTGTGTCATCAAAACAATATGTATGCACCTCTTTCAACAACTTGTGGTGGTAGTAACCATGGATCACCGGTCTTCATTAGATTCGGGTACCTAGTGGTGAACTCACCAACTCATAGCCTAAAGTCACTGGATCATTTCCTATTGACTGTAAAGGACAAACCGTGTCGCTTGGACCAATGCAATGTTCATTACATTACAAGTTGGGAGCTGTAACGTCCTAGCTATGGGAAACAATAAAACAACAAACCCACCTTACAACGTAATGACTTAGAACCTACCCTTAGGTTGGTCTCGGTTAAAATTGCATTGCATGTTGTGTGTGTTTGTTTAATTGATTAATTGATATGGATGGGGACTTAGCTTTGATTAACTCGACCAAGCTTGTCATTAGGGGAGAATTTGGTTAAGATTTGAAGGAAGGTTGCAAAGAGAACCTAAGCCTGACACTTAAGCTAGTAGCTTCAGTTCCAAGCTCGTCACTCCCATTACGGTATTGAAGCTCTTAAGCATAGAAGAAACTCCGCTGCTGCAACATCATAACCCCATTTTTAACCTATAAGATAATTCAAGCCATAAGAAGAGGGAGAGCACCTAAACACTGAGGAACCCATGAACACTCCAGAGCTACTTAACACCATGGTAGCTAGTTAGATCTAGCTGAGGGAGGACATGAACAGTATGGTGCAACAGTTTCAAAATTTGAAGAGTAATTAAGAGGAGAACAAAGATGACCATGATCCACCAATGGGGGAAAGTGAGAAGAAGATCAACGAGAGAATGAATAAAATGGAGGAGATGAATAGAAGAGCTCGTAAGATGGAAGACCTCATGGACTACGATTCCCTTTCACTTTTCTCTAATGTGAGGCTACCTGCCAAGTTCAAGATGCCAACCTTGGACAAGTTTGACGGGATTGGTTGCCCAAAGTCCCATCTGATGATGTATATGAGGGCTATGTGACCCCTAGGCATGACTAAAGAGGTACTTACTCAAATGTTCCAAAACACTTTGATCGGAGCCACTCTTAGGTGGTTCCTCAACCTGGATGATGCTAGAGTAAGAAATTGGGAGGACATCTACTGAGAGTTTCATAAGCAATATAAGTACTATATAGAAGTGGACATAACAAGGAGAGATCTCGAGACCACTAAGCAAGAGCCAAAAGAATCCTTCTCTGCTTTCATCACCAAGTGAAGAGCCAAGGCAATACAGATGATGAATAGGCCAAGTGAAGAGGAACAGTTAGCTATGGTTTTAAAGAATTTATTACCTGTATACCATAAGTACTTGTTAGCACAATATTTTCCTAATTTTAAAGCTTTGATTACTGCTGGAACCCAAATTAAGGATGCAATAAATAATGCCACTATAAAGAATGATGACCCACCAAGGTTTAAAAAGAATGTAGGATCTAATTCTAAGGTTGCAGAAATTTCTAATATCCATAAAAATGATCCTTATCAACTAATTGCACCCATTGCACCAAGGCAAGTATCACAAGGACCTAGACCTAGGAGGGAGTTTCATGAGCTGTACATGCCTATAAGCCAAGTGTTGACAAGCTAAAAGCAAAAGGGTTACTAAAACCCTTAAACCCAAAACCAATTCCAAACCCCTTGCCCTCAAAGTTTGATGTCAATAAGAGATGCGCTTACCACCAAGGCCCTGGCCATGATACTGACAATTGTTTTGGCCTTCGTCATGCAATTTAGGACCTAATAGACAACAAGGTGATTGCGTTGCCTACAAGGCCTAGCATCACTAATAATCCCTTACCCAATCATAATTTTGGGAAATGACCAAGGATTAATTGCTTGATGACCGAAGAGAGAAGTAAAGAAGACCCATTTGACCTGATCTATAATTTACCTGAATGTTTTATGATGACATGGGAAGAATTAATGGATAGGACATCTACCACCACCACAAGGTATGATATATGGAATGAAGAAGTACCAGAACCTAAGAATTACCAAACACTCACAAATGAGGGGAGACACTTCAAAACCCAATCAAGTTATCTAGCACCCACAAATGGGGGGAGACACTTCAAACCTCAACCCCAAGTAAATAAGCAAATACCCACAAATGGAGGGAGACACTTCAAACCACAATCTAGCTATCCAACACCCATAAACGGGGGGAGACACTTCAAACCCCAAGATACCAACTTTGATAACCCAACAAAAATTGCCCACATCACAAGGGGGGAAACACTTCAAAACCCCACCTTTGGAGACAGACAACCTAGTGGAAGCTTTGAAAAGATGCACCCAACAAACACCTACTGAAGAAGATGAAGTCCTCAAGCAACTACAGAAGACACAAGCCAACATATCCCTATGGGGTTTACTCATGGCCTCATACAAACACCGTCAAAACCTAGTAGACCTTCTCAACCAAATCCAAGTCCCTACAACCATAACTTCCCAAGATCTGAATGCTATGATTGGGTCCATAAATAAGGAACTCACCATTTCTTATTTTGACAAGGATCTATCCAAGAAGAGGAAGCACCACAACGACCTATTGCATATCACTGTAGATGCCAAAGCAAAGAGGATACCGATAGTTTTGATAGATGATGGAAGTGCTTTGAATGTGTGTCCTTTAAAGACTGCAAGTTCCTTAGGTCTAAACATTGAAGACTTTATTCCTACCCTTTAGCATGTGAGGGCATATGACAACAGTAGAAGAGAGGTCTTGGGAACTATAACATTAGAGCTCACTATAGGAACGATGGTCAAGAAAATGGAGTTTCAAGTCCTTAACATAGCCTCATGCTTCAATATGCTCCTTGGGCGACCGTGGATCCATGACATAAAGGTCGTACCTTCCTCTTTATACCAAAAGGTTCGGTTTCCACATGAAGGAGCTATTGTGACCATATATGGTGATACTTTGACGGTGCCTTAGCCTATTTTCGGTATTGATTCTGAGAAAGAACCATTGACCTTGGATGGCTTTGAGATCAAGAGGCCTAACTTTGAAAGGAGAGAAGAAGAAGTGGAGAAGATCCCAATGGACTTTGCTCCCTATAGCATCAACAATGTGGTGTCAATGATGAGAAGAATGAACTACCTTCCGGGGATGAACTTAGGGAGAACTCTGAAAAAGCCTATTGTTCAGGTCCTGATGATTCCTACTGCCACACCACCTTTTGGGCTAGGCAATAAGCCCACTGATGATGACTTGTTAGAGATGGAAGTGAGAAAGATGGCCCAAGCCAAAGCCAAAGCAAAGGGCCTCCCTTGTCCCCCGGAACCTCTAAAGCCTTATACTCCTACATTGAATGGGAATTTTGTAAAAGCTGGAGAAAGTCAGCGCTATTGGGGATTCCCTGAACTGAGATTTGATCCTTTGACAAGGACAATGTTGCCTGGGTTCGAAATACTACTTGATTGCAACAACAAGGTTCCAAATTGAAGAATGAAGATACAACTTGGGTTCCTACTGATTGGGCTGATTACATGGACCCTGATGCCATGACTACACTCCTTGGAGATCCTATTTGCAATGTAGAAGAAGAAGAATACTAGAAGGCTTGCCAGCATGCATTGAAAAGCCTGTATAAACTAAGAGCCAATGATAAAGATGAGGAAAGGGGAGCAACCCCTAGTGACGATAAGGATGGAAGTGATTACAAAAGTGATAGCAGTAGTGACAGTAGTAGTAGTGACAGTGGACATAATGATGATGACAGCAGCACCGATAGTGAGAGCAACAACAGTGAAAACTATGATAGCCAATATAGTGGCAATGACTAGGGCGAACTCCCCAATGATAGAGAAGATGAAGACGCAGATCTTTTCTATGAAGAATATGATGATGATGTGGATTACTATGATGAAGATATTAAAGATGTTGTCGAATCTAACAAGTTGAGTGACACTGATAGTGACCAATACAGGCTGATAAATGTATTGGAAGATGCAAGAGAGGAGAATGGACAAGCCAATGATGTGGACTATGATGGTTACCCCTATAGGTGCCCTTCAGATTGGAGTTGTATCACTGATGTTAGCTGAAGGTTTAGTCCTTGATATGACAAGCATGGAAGAGAGATTCTAGAGTTGGGGTCATATTACAATTCAAAACCTAGCTCACTGACCCCACATACCGAAGAAGAGGATGATATAGATGCTAGATTGGCCGCTCTAGACGAAAAATTGATGGTCCATAGTCTTAGAATCCTAACACTTGAGAATGCTGGAGGTAATAATGAGAGGATGGAAGGAGGCGAGTTAGAGCATCTCCCTCAACACACCCACTTTAGCAACAAAGGGAAGCATGATTTGTTTGATGCATGGATGCATAACATAGAGCGCCTAGATGCTTTTGTGACCGACAAGTCCACAGATATGGAGATTGATGAAGAAGCCACAGATTATATGGATGAAGGTCCCACAGTACTGATGCTGAGGGAAGAAGGAACATACTAGAAGCCACCTGCCATTGTTAAAACCATTATTGAGTTGAAGAACTAGGCATGGGAGGGAGCCGCCCACCCTATGGAGGACTCCATGAAGAAGATTAAGACCGTTAAGTCAGTCACTTTTGCCAAGAAGATCTAGACCGTCGAGCCAGTCACCCCTACCAAGAACATTGTTTTTGTCCTTATTAAGTATATTTTTGCTAGTATTTCTATTCTTGTTAAGTCTGTTTGAAATAGTTTTCCAGTCGAGTCTGATTTAGTTAAGTCTATTGAGTCTTTTGAGTTTATTAAGTCTGTTGAGAACTTTTTCCTTTTAATATGATTTTTGATTCTGCTTATTTGTTGGCTTTGAATGTTTTTATTTCTAAAATTGGTAAAGAAACTCTTAATAATAAGGAATCAAAGCATGGACACCTAGAACCTATAAAAGAAGAAACCCAATCCATTAACCTGGGAACTGATGATAAACCCAAAATAATACAAGTGGGCAATACCCTAATCACTTATGAGAAAGATGCATTAGTGGCACTGCTGACAGAATTCAAAGACGTCTTTGCGTGGTCATACGAAGACATGCCTAGGATTGATACAGATATAGTACAACATTGCATTCCAACATATCCAACCATGAAGTCGGTTAAGCAGAATTTGAGAAGAATGAAGCTAGAGTGGATTCTCAAGATCAAGGAAGAAGTGGAAAAATAGTATAATGTAGGATTCCTGAGGATGGTCAACTATCCAGAATGGTTAGCTAATGTGGTTCCAATACTAAAGAAGGATGGGAAGATCAAAATGTGTGTAGACTTCTGAGATTTGAATAAGGCTAGCCCAAAAGATGATTTCCCTTTGTCTTATATTGACGTCTTAGTTGACAACACAGCAGGTCATGCTCTACTATCGTTTATGGATGGATTTTCAGGGTACAATTAGATAATGATGACTTCAGAAGATAAGGAGAAAACCTCCTTTATCACACCATGGGGAACATATTGCTACAAGATCATGTCATTTGGCCTTAAAAATGCTGGTGCTATTTACCAACGGGCAGCCACCACTTTGTTACATGATTTGACCCACAAAGAAGTAGAAGTTTATGTTGATGATATGATAGTGAAGTCCAAAGATCGTGAAGCGAACATACTGGCTTTGAGGAAGTTCTTTGAAAGAATTTGGTTCTACAAGTTACAGTTGAATCCAAAGAAATGCACTTTCAGAGTCACATCCGGAAAACTATTGGAGTTTATGGTAAGCCAGAAGGGAATAGAAGTCTATCCTAACAAAATCAAGGCCATTGTAGAGATGAAGCTTCCAAGGACTGAAAAGGAGATTCAAGGATTTCTAGGGAGGATGCAGTACATCAGCAGGTTCATAGCTCAACTCACCATGACATGTGAACCAATCTTTCGATTGCTCAAAAAGGAAGTCCCTACAGTATGGAATGAGCAATGCCAAGAAGCCTTTGAAAAGATTAAGAATTATCTAATGAAACCACCAATACTTGTCCCACTGGTACCCGAAAAGCCATTGTTGTTGTATCTCATCACTACAGATATAGCACTGGGGGCTCTGCTTGCTAAATACCTAGAGGAGACTAGAAAGGAGAATGCAATTTACTACATTAGCAAGAAGATGTTGCCTTATGAAAAGAAGTATTCATCATTAGAGAAGACATGTGTAGCACTTGTATAGGCAACCTACAAACTCAGACATTATATGCTTGCTTACAAGGTTTTGTTGATTGCAAGAATGGATCCTTTGAAGTACTTAATGGAAAAGCCTTTGCAAGATGGGAAGACAGCTACATGGGTCTTGCCTTTTTCAGAATTTGATATTAAGTATGTGACTCAGAAATCTGTGAAGGAGAGAGCAATTGCTATCACTTAGCCCATTGTTCTCTAGAAGAAGCTAAAGAAATCCAAAGAGATTTTCTAGATGAAGATATCATGGGGATCAAAGTGGAATCATGGAAGATGTACTTTGACGGAGCAACAAATTAAAACGGAAGTGGAATTGGAGTTCTTTTAATTTCTCCAAAAGGGATGCACATCCCATTTTCTGGTAGACTCAACTTTCCTACCACCAATAATGCCACTGAATATGAAGCTTCAATCATGGGCCTACGAGTAGCCTTAGGCCTGGGAGTGAAATAGTTAAAGGTGTATGGTGACTCGACTTTGATAATATCCTAGATTCAGAATAAATGGAAGATCAAAGAAGAAAGGTTGAT
Source organism: Quercus robur (assembly GCF_932294415.1). Classification (NCBI taxonomy): domain Eukaryota; kingdom Viridiplantae; phylum Streptophyta; class Magnoliopsida; order Fagales; family Fagaceae; genus Quercus; species Quercus robur. The sequence goes on along the minus strand of NC_065537.1, from coordinate 27,686,180 downwards.
GCCTTATCATAAATGTCTTTAGAAGTGGGCATCAAAATTTAGCAAGATTCAAAATCAATATGTGCCAAGGATGCAGAATTAGATTGCCGATGCTTTAGTAAACATGGCATCCATGATGGATGGGCCAAAAGAAGATGAAGCTAGACCAATAGTGTTGGAACAAAAAGAAGAACTAGTCTACTGCATGACAATAGAAGAGGATGAGGAAAAGAATGGAGATGGTGAATGGTATTCAGACATCCTACAATATCTAAAGGATGGGACAAACCCGAAGTCTGCAGACAAGAATGACCAATTAACCATCGGGAGGTTGTCTACTAATTACATCATTTGTGGTGAAAGGCTTACAGAAGATCATATGATGGAATTCATCTCCTTTGTGTAACCGCCAAGGAAGCACAACAAATAGTTCGAGGTTCATGAATCAAGTTATGGGCCACATATGAATGCACACATACTGTCAAGAAAGATAATGAGACAAGGTTACTATTAGACTACTATGGAAGCCAACTGTGCGGCTCATGTTTGAAAATGCCATCAATGCCAAGTCCATGGAGATCTAAAGCACATGCCACCCATGCCACTACATACTATGACATCACCCTGGCCATTCTCTACATGGGGGATAGACATTATTGGGAAAATTCATCCAATTCCATCCAATGGTCATGAATTTATACTCGTAGCTATTGATTACTTCACTAAATGGGCAGAGGCTGCCTCATACAAGGTTCTAAACTCAAAGAAACTTGCTCAATTCATTTAGACAAATATCATTTGTAGATATGGGTTACCACATGAAATTATCTCTGACAATGGGCAACATTTTAAGGGAGAAACAGAAAAGCTGCTACAATAGTTCAACATTCAACACCACAAGTCTTCACTTAACCGTCCTCAAACCAATGGAGCAGTTGAGGTTGCTAACAAAAACATAGGGTGAATCTTGAAGAAGAGCATAAAGAACTACAAGGACTGGCATCTACAATTTCCCTATGCACTTTGGGGGTACAGAACATTAATTCGATCTTCCATAGGAGCCACTCCTTATTCATTGGTGTATGTGATGGAAGCGGTTCTTCCCATTGAAATGGGTATTCGTTTACTAAGGACAGTATTGGAAAGTGAAATCCCTGAAGCAGATTGGTTGCAAAGCAAATATAATCAGTTATGCATGCTGGATGAAAAAAGACTTAAGGCCTTATATCATATTAAAGGTTACCAAAGGACACTTAGGAAAGCTTTTGACAAGAAAGTAAGAACCAGAGATTTGAAGTTGGGGGATTTAGTGTTGAAAGAAATCTGATCCCCAGTTTAAGATGCAAACAAGAAGTTCAAGTAAAATTGGGCAGATCCGTACATTATCAAGTAGATATACTCTGGGGGTGTAGTAAGGTTGATGGATTTAGATGTAAACTCTTTCACTGAACCAACCAACATGGATCAATTGAAGAAATACCACGTCTAAGGTGGTAGTCTGAAAGCACCACGTCTGAAGTGGTTGTAAATTATGTCATTTCCCTTCCTAGGCTTGACCGAAAAAAAGAAAAAAAGAAAAAAAAGGAGCTCGCTAGGCTGAAAATCCCAAAGGGCGGTCTAAGCAACAAAAGGAAAAAGGAGAAAGAAAAAAGAGAAAAGGTAGGTTGAAAACCTGAAAAGGCAATCTACGCATAAGGAGAGTTAAAAAAAGAAAAGAAAAAAGAGTGAGAGAGCCCATTAGGTTGAAAACCCAAAAGGGCAGCCTAGGCAAAAATTAAGGCAAATAAAGAATCAATGAACTATGTGATTACCTGATCCTTCTACAAGGGGGTACGTAGGCAACCATGTATTGGTCCGGTCACAATTTCCCAAAACCACCATTTGCCCATTAAACAAAATTTTCCAAAATTCAACCATTTCATTAAACCATGTCATTACACAAAATCTAAGAACCCAAACCCTAAACCAAACCATAAAACCAAACCAAACCAAACCTCAAGAACCCAAACCCTAACCATAAAAAAAGCCAAACCTCAAAAACATACGCCTTAAACCAAACCCTTAACCTGCAAATCCTAAATAATTCCTAAACATAAGAGTTTTTACATCAACTTCTAAATAAACATGTTTAAAGCCAAAAATAAGAAGGCCACTTTGTCTTCAGTCTTTTCTTTTTTTGTTGATCATTGATTTCCGTTGTGTTAGGTACTTTGTCATCCTTGACCCTTCTTTTAAATTCATAATTGTCTTCATCGTGTCTTTCCTGGTTATATCTGAGAAATTTCTTTTTCGTAACAGATATCTCAATTTCCTTGTCAGCAATTTTTTGTAGTCATCTTGTGAAAGTGAACCTTGACAAAAGACCGGTTCACTCAGTCAGCCATCTCCAAGCCCAACAACATGTTCTTTATAGAAGTAGGATTTGTGTCCACAAGAGTGAAAAGTCTTATTCTTTTTTCACCGGGCATTCCTTGCTCATATTGGAACTACCTCAAGAGTCTATCTGCCTTGTAGAAAATTACCTTCCGCAAATCAATAATGAAGATGTGATCTGATCCTGGTAACCGTAGTAGAAGGGGTGGGCACTTCCACCAATAAAAGTTCCATCAGATTGAGGCACTGGATTTCTTATTCAAGAACTTCACCCAATCACTCTCAGTTTGACACTTAGTTTTAATTATAGTCTGGCTAAGAAAACTACTAGGCCCATAATTACCAGTTGTAGGCCTGGCAATCATATCCAATTGCTCTATCAGCCATATCTGCAAAGTCAAGGGACTCCTAGGAAAATTTTGAGATTCTCCACCATGAAACACAACATCCAGTCTTAGAAGAGTTTCTGCCAAGATCAAAGAAACAGGATTATCACCATCCTTAATTTGACTGGCAACACTTATGGCTCGAGCATCCATAAAACCGTGCCTTCTAGAGCAAAGCAAAAATTCTCCCGCAAAGCAAAGGGCCAAACCAAAATTCTTCTACATATTGTTGATCACTCCATAGGTGCGATTGTTAATCAGCCTGGAAACAATTGCATGAAGATTCACCATATGTCCTTCAACCATACTGCTAGTGATGGAAGTAGGAAGACTGAGATCATCAGACAAAGATTCCCTATGCCTGGAATCACAAGAAATCGCTACAGATTTTTTGCTTGGATCATAGCCCAGGATAGCGGAAATCTCCTCTATTGTAGGACAGAGTTCAACAATTTTAAACTAGAACATATGATCTTCAGGATCCTAGAATTTCACAGCAGCATGAAGGAAATCCCACTTGATTTTGACATTCCTTAGGCCTTAATTCCCTCTAGTTTGTAGGCTGTAAAATTAGTCTTGGTATTGAAATCTAAGCTACGAACCCATCTATTGATATCATGAATTGTTGAATGAGAAAAATTTTGATTGTTGGCCAGGGATGACTTTTGCTTGTGATGCAAAGATTTGTTGCAGGAAAACTTATTTATATAAGCTACATCAGTTCTTAATCAGGTTTGAAATAGGTTTTAGAGAGTTTGTAGCTGAGCAAGAGAGTGTTTCATGATCACAAATGAAGAAAATATTTTTCAAAAAACCTGAAAACACGAAACACGCATTGGAAAAGTGTAAGGAGTCAGCCTACCATGGCGTAAGTGTCATGGCGTGGCCAAGTGCCATTCGGCACTTTTAGAGTGCCGAATGGCACTCCTTATGTGCTAAATGGCACTGTGCATTCATGCAATTCCATGCAATTTCTCATTCTCAGACTTTATTGTTAGGACCATATAACACTCAAAAAGATTTTTTTTTTTTTTTTTTTTAAGGTCAAACTGGGGAATTCCGACATGCCTAACTCAGTTGTTTTCAAAAATCATCACTTGCATCATTGTTTTCAAAAACTTATCAAATCAAGATTTTTTCCAAGACTCACAAATTCATGTTCCAAACTAGGGGCATTCGCCCATGTCTCATTCATTTTCAAAAAAAAAAAAAAAAAAAAGGAGAGACCACCATCATCATTTTTTCAAAAAACATTCATCATCAAGATTTTCAAAAAATCATGCATTCATTTTAAACTATGGGCATTTGGCTCCACCTCATTCAAGCAAGTGCAGATTCCAACAGAGCCAATCAAGATAAATTTAAATTAGTACTACAAGATCTCATCAAGTGAATTCTAAACTTATCTCTGTTAAAGTTTCTACATGATCCAAGGTGATTCCAAGGACAAAGAGCTAAGCATGGAAATTAATTTAAGATTTTCTACAGAACACTTCCTTTTTGTTTTGCAGGAAAAATTAAAAATACAAGTTAAACATCATTGGGACTCCGGGTCTGCCTGCGTGAGGATCTCCTTGACCCACCTATAAAGGAGCCACCTTCAGTATTTTCCTCTTGACTTGTGAAGAATCGAGGATTATACTAAAGATTCTCGAGTTCAAGGTTCTTGATCCTTTCCTCTAAAGTTCTTTTGGTGGAATCGGCAGCTTCCATTCGACATACCTGAAAAGTCAGCCAAATCAAATGTTAATTCCATCATCAAGAATAGTCCAAGCCAAAGACACTCAAAAAGCATCATTGCATACCTAGCTCACCTCATTGAGCACATATTGGGAAGACTGGGTACGAGCCAACGATTGCGAGCCTCCAATCATTCGTATATTCTCCTCCATAAGGTCCACATCAACCTGAAGCACAAATCTACCAGATTAAGAGCCATTCAATAAGCCAAGAAGAAATAAGGACAAAGAACTGAGTGTACAAGAACATACTAGATTGGGCCAAAGAATGTTCGGCGTGTGCTCTGGCCTATTCAAAGGCATGGAACTATACGTTCCATCAAGATTCATCACATCATATTGCCATGCTGGAAAATGAGGATAAGTCTCCATGAAAGAACTAAAAGAGCTAACAGCGTGTAAAGGAGAGGGAATCTCTTCCTCTTCCTCTTCCTCTCCTTCAGAAGATGGAGTCCAAAAATCGAACATGCAAATGTTATCACCAGGCAGAAAATATGGAAGAGGGATATGCAAGATGAAAATTTGACTTCAGAAAGGAAAGAGAAATACCGATATGCCAGCCAAGCAACCTTGCAAATGAGTTTGAATAAATTCGAAATAAGTCCCTAATACTCCTAAAACAATGTAGCCAACACAAGCTTGAGCAATTTCTTCATCAATCAGAAGGTCAGCCAATTGGACAAAGGGATAAGGAGGAACTGGAATTGTTGTAGAAGGATACACATGCTGAACCTAAGGCAACACCCGATTACCAAGATACCAATACCTTCCATGCCCACATTCAAACAATACCTGATGGCTATTCAACTCTAAAGCCCACTCACACTCCACATACTCCTCACATCTAACCCAAGGAATCAAAGATATCTGAAAATACAAAGGAACCCAGAATGAGAAAAGACCAAGCCATAACCAAGTACCAAAGATTCAAAAAAAAAAAGTGAGGGGGGGGGGGGGGGGAAGGACTCATATTATCAGCAGTCAAATTGTCAATCACCAAGCGCCAAATTTCCAAAGAACGCCTAGAAGGTGTAGATAAACGATGTTTGGGCAACCAACGGAGAAATCTAGGAAAAATTCCAGTAACCTCCTCCAAAATTTCAAGACCAACTCCAAAGTATTCATACATCCAGACCTGAAAAAAATTCACAACACCATTACCACACATAACCAAGATAACTTTCCATTACAATCTAGCCAGAATAACTTTCCAAAACCTACACATAGCCAAAAATTTGAAATCTCACCTACCATGAAAGATTCAGCCTAGAAAGTTGAGTCATGAAATGCAAAAGGGTAGCATAAGCCATACTGCCCTAGTCAAAATTTCGGATTTGCTCAATTTTTCTCAAGCTCTACAAGTAATGTAGATTCACTATACTGCCTAAATTCGGACACAAGAAAGTCCTAATAAAAAGAAGCATGAACATGCGGGTACCCTTTGCCATAGTATCGCATTGGGAAATATTCTTACATAGCCAAGACAAAAGAACATTTTTACTCTTCATTCTAGAAGGCACTAGACCAAGAAGTTTCTTGATTTCAGTTGAAGTAAGGGAGTCATTGACACAGATTCTCTCACCACCCAACCTTAGACCAGTGATAACACAAAGTCATAAGGTGTCAACATTACCTCACCAATGCCTGGAAAATGGAAGGTACATGTAGTGTCCCGGAAGCACTCTACTAAGGCAAGAAATAACTGAAGATCCTTGTATTCATGTGTCTCTTGATTTAACTGAGCTTCAAAGAAAGTACTAAAGCTCGCATCATTGATGATATTTTTGATGTTAGGAGACAATGCTTCCCATGTGTTCTTCAATATTTGGAGACTACCTCGACTCTTGAGGCTCTACAACACAAAAGTTTCTCTCAACATTTCATGACAAACCACATGCCAAAAAAAAATTCCCAAGCCACAACTCACATGTCCAAAAATTCCATGCCAAAAAAAAAAGTTTAAATCACATGTCTAGAAAATTCTCACAACCAAAACCCACATGACTAGAAATTGTTTATAACCAAAAATAATGCACCCCCCCCCCCCCCCCCCCCCCCCCCGCCCCCAAAAAAAAAAGCCAATGCCCCACAACCAAAAAAAAAATCAATGCCCCACCAAAAATTTTACCACAATAAAAATTTTTCATATGTCCATGCACAACTACCAAATTTTTTCCATAACCATGCACAATCAAAATTCCTACATGACCAAGATAGCCAACAAAAATGTCCTACATGTCCATGCACAACAAGTAAATTCTCACATAGCTAAAATCATAACCACAAAAATTTTCTATGAACCAATATCACATACCCAACAAAATTTTTCCATAGTCAAAATTCCATGCCCACAAAAGTTTTTCCATACCCACAATTTTATCCATACACATGCTCACAAAATTTTGCCATGTTCATGAAACAAAACTTACACATGCCAACAAAATTTCCCACATGCATCATTAACATATTCGTACAAGCCCACAACAAAAAATTTTTCACAATGCCAATACTCTCAAAATCCAAGCCAAGATTCATCCAACAACATCACAATCTACCAACATTGTCAAAATTCCATAAGCCACCAACATTGTCCCAAATTACACCATGACAAAAAATACAACACTTCAAAAATTTTCCAAAGCCAACGTTACAACATGATCAATCAACAATGCCTCAAATTCCAAGAACACACAACAAAGTGACAATGGCTCACCATCAAACTTTCAATGAAGCATGAAAAAACATTTTTCCAAGCAAAGAAACCAAAGAAAAACTCACCTTGATGTCCATGTGAGAATATGAAGCATGGGTCTTAGGGTCTTGAAGGAACCCCTCCTCATCATGCCAATCAAATGTTGGATCATATTTCTTAACATGAAAAGTAAGAAAAAAGGATCCATTAGAAGAAGAAGACATTTTGATGCAATGAAAAATGGGTTTGAAAATGGGTTTTACCAAAAATGGGTGTGTGGCAAAAGTGCTCAAGAACACAAGGATCTAAAGAAATATTGAGGGAGATGGATAAATGAAGATTGAAAAGCTTAGAAAAGTGTTTTTTTTTTTTTTTTAATTTTTTTTATAGAAGAAATAGTGAGAGGAAGAAGAAAAAACAAGATGAAGATGAGGGTGAATAGTGTTAATGGTGGAAGAAAAGATGAAAGAGGAAGAAGCAAAAAAGAGAGAAGTAGGGGGCCAAAATTCAGCCCCCACATAAAAATGAGCTGAGTGGTTGAGTCAAGGATGAAAAGCCCTTGATTTCCTTCATCAAGATCAAGGTCGCAGACAGTTCCTTTGTCCAGATCAAGGTCACAGAATGTTCCTTTGTCCAGATCAAGGTCGCAAACATTTTCTTCGTCCAGATCAAGGTCGCAGACAGTTCCTTTGTCTAGATCGAGGTCACAGACATTTCCTTCATCCAGACCGAGGTCGCAGACAATTTCCTTCATCCAGATCGAGGTAGCAGACAGTTCCTTTGTCCAGATTGAGATCATAGACAATTCCTTCGTCAAGATCGAGGTTGAAAAGCCCCTTGGTCATAGACATTTCCTTCATCTAGACCGAGGTCACAAACGATTTCCTACGTCCAGATCGAGGTCGCAAACAATTCCTTTGTCTAGATCAAATTTGCAGACAGTTCCTTCGTCCAGATCGAGGTCGTAGACAGTTCCTTTGTCCAGATCAAGGTTGCAAACATTTCTTTTGTCCAGATTCATGTCCCAGATATTTCCTTCGTCTAGATTGAGCTCGCAGACATTTCCTTCATCCAGATCAAGGTCATAGACAATTTCTTTGTCTAGATTGAGGTCGCAGACATTTCCTTCATCCAGATTAAGGTCGCAAACATTTCCTCCTTCTAGATTAAGGTCGCAGACATTTCCTTTATCCAGACCGAGGTTGCAGAAAATTTCCTTCATCAAGATCAAGGTTGCGGACATTTCCTTCATCCAGATCAAGGTCGTACACGTTTCTTTGTCCAGATCCAGGTCACAGACAGTTCCTTCGTCCAAATCAAGTTCGCAGACAAGTCCAAATCGAGGTCGTAGACAGTTCCTTTGTCCAGATCAAGGTCACAGACATTTCCTTCGTCTAGATCAAGGTCGCAAACATTTCCTTCATCCAGATCAAGGTTGTAGACAATTTCCTTTGTCCAGATCAAGGTCGCAGACAGTTTCTTCGTTAAGATCTTGGTTACAGACAATTACCTATCATCAAGATCGAGGTTGAAATGCCCCTTGTTCACAGACAACTCCATTATTACGATCAAGATTGATAAGCCTCTTGGTCGCATCAATTGTCAAGAATCATTTCCAAAGTTTATCAACTATCATCTAGGTCAGGAATTTTTGTTTTTGTCAAAGGTAAGGCACTAGCTCTATGTTCTAAAGTTTTAGGTTCGAAGGCTAGGTAATCTTTGAAAATTCAACCTCGATTAAATCATGGCTGCGAAAATTAGTGTCTTTGTTTTAAATTGACATTCGCTTTCCAAGCTCTACCAATGAGGGCCATTCTGTAGACACTCGATTTTGCACCCATGATTTAATCAGGAAGAATGACTCGAGTGACCATCCATGTACCCCAAAAAATCATGATTGCATTACATTCATTCATTCATTCATTCATTGCATATCATAAAAATGATCTTGAGATTCTAACGGTCGCTATGGTATGTCCGGTTTTCAAATCGGACCTTCGGATCGAAAGATATCGCATGATCAAGTTTGCATGGTCAGCATGCATTGTGTCTAGGTAGAGTCAACCACACATGATTAATTTAAGTTAATTTTGATTGTTTAAACAATTAAAATTAATTAGATAATTTTGTGATTGATTGACAATTAGTGTTTAAAATAGGATTGCTTGCATAGGAATAAACGGGATAATTGGATAACAATAAAATATTGGATAATTTGAACTTTATCAAGATTTATTTTAGAGTATTTATCTACAAGATATTTGTTGCTGAAAAGACTTGAATTATCTAGAAAAGAGATAAAAATATTAGAATATGGATTGAAAACACGTCTAAGTGCAAGGCCCGACTGAAGAAAACCTAAAAAGGGAGTCCAAAATGCACTCGAACACGAAAGTACGTTTGGTGTCCAAAAGTACCATTCAGCACTTTTGGAGTGCCGAATGGCCGACTTTTGCGCTTTGGCCCAACCCACTTTAGGTGCCGATAAGGCACATCCTTTTTGACTTTTTCGTAGAAAGACACGTCCCAATTCGCATTCTACCCATCGTTGCTTATTTTTTAAGCATTCCAGCCTCTATAAATAGAGATTGGATCTTAAAAATTCAGCACACTCTTTTTAGCTCTGAGAGCACACTCTTTAACGCTCTAGGAGAGACACACTTTTACACTCTCAAATTTCTCATCACCTTTCTGGTATTCTCTCTTAAACTAGGGTTTTTAGGTTTCAAAGATAATTACATAAATTTCTTTGAACCCTAAAACACCCTCTCAAGAAGAAGAAGTGCTCCATGCAAGAGGTTGTTTCCGATTACCCTTTTCTTTTCTTTATGCTTCTCTTGTAGTGATGCGGCATGTTTGTATATTTTTTTTAGTTTGGTTGTCTCCAGTATCCATAACATGAATTGTTAATTTATATTGTTAAAGCATGTTCTTGATTCCTTTTATTATTGTTGTGATCTCTTTATTAATTTCAAAGATCTACAAAATAAAAACGAATTTGCATCTTCCTTAGATGTAAATCTGAATGTTTCTTAAAATAAAAACAAATCTGCATCTTCCTTTGATGCAAATTTGAATTTTTCTTAAAATAAAACAAATCGGCAGCTTCCTTAGATGCAGATATGAATTTTTCTTAAATCAAAAACTGGTCTGCATCTTCCTTAGATGCAAATCTGAATTTTTCTTAAATTAAAAACTGATTTGTATTTTCCTTAGATACAGATCTGATTTTTTTAGCAAATTTTGAAATAAAGGCAAAGATCATGAATAGTTGTATTTGTTGTGTTTGTTTTATTCGATACATGTAGCATAAATTTATTTCATGAATGAAATCCTCTTCTCAAGCAATCTTTTTTATATTTTTTGAACATATAAAACATATCTAATTTTTCTGTAATAAAAAAAAATAATTTTTTTAAGTTCTTAAAAACAAAACCGATCTTTTACAAATCAAAAACCATTTTTTCTAAGTTCTTAAAAACAGATCTGATCTTTTTCAAATTAAAAGACATTTTAATTAAATATAAACAGATCAAAATTTTTTTTTTAAAAAAAATAACAAAGAAAAGGATACATTCATAAATAAATTTGTGATTTAGTTTATTTCACATGTATAACATATCATTCATAGCATGCATAAAGGGGTATATTGGTCACAAGAGTCTAGAAGACTAGACTCTGTCTAGGCGGAATGGGTGCCTAACACCTTCCCATTCCATAACCTAGTCTCTGAATTTAGTGTCTTTGAATAGGTAGATTTAGGTCTTATCTTTACTTTATTTTGGGTAGTTTGTAACTAGGACCCAAAGCCATGTAATTTTCATTGTTTTCAAATATGTATTTTCTTTTATTCAATCAATGAAATGAAACAATTCGGCCATGAAAGTTTTATTTAGTTTTCTTATTTTTTTGTATAAAAAATAAGTGGCGACTTCACACCACTTACCCAAAAACAAAGGTGCCCTAAAATGTACCAAATCTCTTTTTTGAGAGCACCAAATGGGAATTTTCCCCAAGTCTCTCACAATGATGCTTACTTGAACATGATTGATTGAAGATGCAATGTTTGGATGATGAGCATGATTGATTGATGCAATGTATGTATGTTGCCTTTGGATAATGAGATGCTTGTTGCCATGCGATGTGTATTGCATTGATGAGAAGTGCTAAGTAACATGAGGTGTGAGGTGTGTACATATGCTTAGATGAACACTAGGTGTATGTATATGATATGATGATATGAGATAAATGTGATATGCATGACATACCTATATGAATGTTAGGACATGTATGACATGATGATATGCCTATCTAGATGCATGTTAGGACATGATGAGATGCATATGTCGATGTGAGGTGATGTTATGAGTTGATGATGTTTATGAGATGTCATAATAGATGAATGCTAGGTTGTATTCTTGATGCATGTTATGATAGATTTGGAGTGTGTGTGTTTGTGTGTATGTGTATAGATAACCGATTAAAGTATTGTTTGATGGAATTATGATGTGGAACATAATGAGTGGAGGTTGACCTATGGGTTGGGTGGGTTTAGAGGTCTAACGCCTTTTCATCCTCATACTTAAATTCTGGACATGTGCTCTAGTAAGATCAATCCCTCTAAGGGGCTTTTATATATAAGGTTTCTAAACCTCCATTTTTCACCCTTCGTCCTGGTCCACTCGATAGAGGCATACTACCACCATGACAAGCACCAAAGCTGTCACGAGTACTTGTGCCCACAGCCATCCCAATTACAACTAGCAGCATATCGGGCCAAAAATTAACATCCCTTGGAACAAAAGATGGTGGAACTGAGCATGGCAAACCAAGTTCGTGGAGCTTGTTTAAAGCCATAAAGTGCATGTTGAAGATGACAAACCTTGTTTGGTTCAATAGAGAGACCAGAAGGAGGTTGCATATAAACTTCTTCACTTAAATCCCCATTAAGGAAGGCATTTTTGACATCTACATGAAAAAGGTCTCATTTACTAACAGTAGCAACAGCTAAGAGGGCACAAACAGATGAGATACGAGCAACCGGAGCAAAGATCTCTTTATAGTCAATCCCATACTCCTGTGTAAACCTTTTTTACAACAAGACGAGCCCTATAGCACTCAATGGACCCATCAAAGCGAGTCTTGATCTGGTAGATCCACTTACAACCAACCACAGACTGTCTAGGAGGGAGAGTAACCAAATTCCAAGTATGGCTGTTAGATAATGCATCAAGTTCCTCTTTCATTGCAATCTATCATAAAGGGTTAGTGGAGGCCTCACGATAGGTGTGAGGCTCGCGTACTGTAGCAAGGGCAATGTAACAATGATAGTTAAGTAAATGTGCAAGAATGAATCTTACCTAAGTTGAGTGACTAGATGGAATGTCTTGTGGAAGATCTTCAGGTGGAGCAGGAGTAGGGGACCCAAACTTAATGTTGGGTAGCTTGTAATTAACTTGTTCATCTTCCACCTGTTCATTTAAGGGTGATCCAAGAGAAGCATAAAAAATATCTAGTAGTTAGATAGAGAAGTCCAAAGGAGGATTGAGGGCATCTTGTGATTCGCCTGGCAAGATTTCTAAAACAGAGGAGGTAGTCAGGAAAGAACAGAAGTGAGAGAGTTTAACAATGGAGCGGTGTTCCTGAAAGACAACATTTCAAGAAACATGAAACAATGACAGATAGGATCATAGCACTGATACCCCTTTTGGGTTTTGCCATAGCCAAGGAAACAACAAAGTATGGATCGAGGCTCAAATTTGTTGTTGTAGACACTCGATTTTACACTCATAATTTAATCTTGGAAGATGGCTAGAGTGACCTTTCATATACCCAAAATTTAGAGTTGCATTACATGCATTAATTCATTAATTGCATGTCATAAAAAAGATCTTGAGATTCTAACGGTTGTGACAGTATGTCTAATTCTTAAATCGAACCGTCGGACTGAAAGATATCACATGATTAAGTTTTTGCGGTCTGCATGCATTTTGTTTGGGTGGAATCAATCATACATGATTAATTTGAATTATAATGCTGTTTGTTCTCAGAAGAATCTGTTGCTCACAACCCCTATTTCCCATATGATCAGGAGTTGTTTGGACATGATGAAGATAACACTCTAGATCTTCAAGAAGATTGAGCTTATTTTCCTAGCCTGCATAAAGGCCAAATGCTACACTGTTTACTTACTAGTGAACTTTCACTATTAATTTTCACTCCTGATGTTAATGCTCTGAAAAGATGATTCTCCATGTTTCCCGTGACTTTTAGTCACACCAAGATTGCTTTTAGCAAATTATTACTTTTACTGTTAACTTTTACTGTTCACAAGTACTGTTTACCCAAAACTTTGCCTATTTAAGGGGGGATGTCCCTTAAGGGTTTTCAAGTCAAGTTTTAGTTTTGATTTCTCTTCTCTTAGAACTAGCATTCTTAGAGAGAGAACTCACCCTATTTTTACTACTACTACTACCTTGTTCATCCTTGTTCACTACAAGTATTGTAATCCTACAAACCTTGTAACTAGGACTAGTTCAAACTTTGTAATTGTTAACCTGTAACTGTTGAGATCTTGTATTCACTACTACTATAAGTGTTTATCCTACTTTCAATAACAAGTATTTTCAGTTTTATGTTCATTATTTTACTTGTAATAAAGCTGACTGTGGAAGTTTCAGAAACTTTGGTTATATATATATATATATATATATAGAATTCTATCATACACGAAATTAAATAAATGAAGTTAAAAAATAGTTTTTCAATTCATTTTAAAATTAATTAAATAATTTTTTGATTGGTTGTTAGTTTTTGTCAAAAATAAGCCTGCTTGCATGAGAATATAGTGGATAATTAGATAACAAAGAAATTGTGGATAACTAAGTCTTTTCATAATATTTATCTATTAGATAATTATTACTTTAAAGACTTGAATATCAAGGAAAAGGGATTATTTTTTAGAATACGAATTAAAAACGTGTCTAGGTGCAATTCCCAGCTAAAAAATCCTCCAAAAAAGAGTTCAAATCGAACCAAAATTGAAAAGCAAGCTTGGCACCCAAGAGGGCTTGTCGGCATTCTTGGAGTGCTGATTGGCACATGTCAAGTGTTGATTGGCACTTCCCTAGTGCCGATTGGCCTAAATGCCTAGCCCAGCCTGGGAACCTCTTGATTGAGATAAAACTTATCTTTTTCAACTTTTTAGAGATAAGGACGTGTTCCAATTCGTATTTGATCTTATTCAGCTTATTTTTCAAGCATCACAACCTCTATAAATAGAGGAAAAAGATCATAATTCAGGGCCCTTCTTTTCCTGCCTTTTCTGCTCCCCTTACGTTAAAGACGTTATGGAAGCCTTGGCTTTAAGAACTTCTTTTTTGTAAGTAAAGTATTTTAGACCTCAAAGAAATGAAAATTTCTTTGATTTCTAAAATATTCTTCCATTGAAGTAGGTATTTAGTTTCATTCTTATGTTTATTTTTCTTTTCTCTTAATTGACATGTTGAGTTGTTCATTGCATGATGTTTTATTATGTCTTGTTCATAATTTATATCTACCATGTTTGTATGCTTAGATAGAATGTTCTTTAATGTTTTAATTCTTCTTTGATTTCAAAATTTGCAATTAATCACCAAAACTCTTTTTTCTAAAAATAAAAAATAGATCTATATTTTCACTAAATACAGATCGGAAAATTTTTTTTGGGGTCAAAAATAGATCTGTATTTTCACGAAATACAGATCTAAAAAATATTTTACGTCAAAAATAGATCTATATTTTCACTAAATACAGATCTGAAAATTTTGTTGGTTACAAAATAGATTTGTATTTTCATTAAATATAGATCTGAATTTTTTTCTAGTCACAAAATAGATCTATATTTTCATCAAATACAGATTTGAAAATTTGAAAATACGGATCTGAAAATTTTTCTGAAAAAGTTTTCTTATCAAATAAAAACTGCAGATTTTGAATTTTAAAGAATGGATTCATAGTTAGGTTAAAGTTCCTTTTTTTTTTTTTTTTTTTTTAATGTCATTCCATAAATATGTGATGCGTGCATAATAGATTTGAATTATGAATATGAATCCTCTTTTAAAAAATCTCTTTTTTTTTTTTTTTATCCTTTATAAAACAGATTTGATTTTTATTAACCAAATCTCTCTCTCTCTCTCTTCTTTTTTTTTTTTTTTCCTTACAAAACAAATCTGATTTTTATAAACGAAATCTCAATATATATATTTTTTAATCCCTTACAAAATAGATCTGATTTTTGTTAACCAAATTTCATTTTTCTAAACCTTACAAAACATATTTGATTTCTCTTTAAAAAGAGGACATATTCATAAGACAAATTTGATTAAATTAATTTTGCCAAGTGTTTGTTACATGTGTTGCAACATATCATTCAACATCATACAAAAGGGTATATAATTGTCATTAGAGTCTAGAAGACCAGATTTTGACTAGGCGGAATGGGTGCCTTTTGGATAGTAGACTAGTGTTCTGTCTGTTGTTTTGGTAGATTGTAACTATGACCAAAAATTTGTAATTTTTACATAGATTGTATTAGGACCAAAGTCTTGTAAAGTTATTCTACCAAATTGTAGTTGTATAATCATTTAATGAATTTGAGGTATTTTTGGATATGTAATTGTATTTTATTTTTTCCTTTTTTTTTTGTATAAAAAATAAGTGGCGACTCCACACAATTACCCAAAAGAGAGGTGCTCTAAGTGCCTAAATCTCTTTTTGAGAGCACCCCTCAAAAAGTGTGCTCTCTCACAGTTGTGCTCATAAGGTTGAAAAAGAACGAAACATGTAGAACTGAAGGAGCGCAGGTGATGATAGTCAGGAGGCAACCTAAAGAGGCGCTCATATGGAGTTTGATTATGAATGACAGTGCTTGGAATGCGATTAATAGTATGAACAACATGAAGAGAGGTTTCACCCCAAAATGGGGTAGAAACTTTGGTAGAGAGAAGAAGAGCATGAATAGTGTCAAGAATATGATGAAGTTTTCGTTTGGTTTACCATTTTGCTGAAAGGTACTTGGACAAGTTAGGTGATGTATAGTGCCATAAGAATGCAAAAGATCTTGAAAAGTATATTGAGTATATTCAAGAGTTATTAGATTGAAAATTTTTTATACGTTTGGAAAATTGTGTTTCAAGCATTTTTGTAAAGTTATTGTAGATTGGTAGTAATTCAGAATGAGATTTCATAGGAAAAATCCAAATATAATGAGAATAATCATCCATAAAGACAACAAAATATCAATATCCACCAATACTAATAATAGGGAAAGGTCCCCAAACATCAGAATGAAATAACTCAAAAGTACCATTACAGATAGATTCACTATTATTGAAAGGCAAAATTGGCTATTTTCCTAACCAAAATTGTCTTTGGACATAGAACCTAATAGACCCCTAGAAGTTAACTACTATACCCGAGAAAAGGGTGCATGACCAAGACGAGAATGCCAAAGTGTGAGAGAATGTAAGGAAGAAACCGCAGCGGTTGTAGCAGCAATAGAAACAAGAGCAACTAGTGGAAGATGAAGGTTGTTCACTGGAAACATATGCCCAACTCTAGGACCGGTCTCAAGCTCTTGCCTCATCCTTGGATCCCGCATAGTACACCTAGAATAGTAAAAAATAAGGCGATAACCTAGTTCAGCTAATTGTCCCGTAAAACATAAATTATAAGATAGGTCAAGTACATAGAAGACCTCATGAACTGAAAGGTTGGAGGTAAAAAAAAAAAAAAAAAAAAACCTAGACTATTTCCATACATGATGGAACCATCAGCTATATGAATATTAAGATGATGTGGTGCAGGTTCAAGTTTAGAAATAAAGACGAGTGAGGTGTCATGTGATTGCAACAGGCAGAATCAAAAAGCCAAGAGTGAAACTTACTGGATAAAACTGAGAGAGTAGTGGAAAGAGATGCATTACCAGCCACAAATAGCTTGAGCTATGATGTTCTGTAGTTCAGTTGAGGAGAGATTGATATTGGATCTAGAAGACTGGGACTCATCTGAGACAGAAGACATTGGCGGACTAGACTCAATATTTGCAACAGTAGCAGTAGATTTGTTACAATGGTAACAAGTGTCAATAGTGTGGTCAGGACGCTTGCAATAGTTGTAGAACTTTTTGTTGGATTGCTTGCAATGATTGCAAGAGCTAGAGGCATCAAACCCTGATTACGAAGGTTACTCTGTGGGGGGAGAAAAGGGAATTTCGGCTAGAGGATTAAGCTTATTCTGTGTTTGAAGGGTTGCAAGATGAGCTTCTTCTCCAACTAACTCAATTATAGTAGTATCAAGAGAGGGAGGAGGACTGCGATTAAGAAGCTGACCCTGGATGGGCTCATAGGTATCATTTCATGACATCAAGAATTCATAGAGACGAAATTCATCTCGAATAGTAGCATATTGCTGAACATCCTTTGAGCATGCCCAAGTTGGATCAGAAATGTCAATTTGGTCCTAAATGAAACGAAGCTAATCACAGTAGTCATTGATAGATTACGCTGGTTCTTGCTTGAGCTGATGCAACTTAACCATTAACTGATATTTCACAGATCCGTGAGAAGTGGAGTATCTTCTAGCCAACATATCCCATGCAGATTTTGCATCATCAAAGCTGCCTAACAAATTGGAGATGGAGGAAATTGAAGTATTTCGGAGCCAAGTGAGGATCATGTGGTTGCGACTATCCTATTCAACCATACGACTAATGAAGGTAGTATCTTTTTTAGCTACCCATTGATAGGAATAGTGATTGTACCAACATAATATTGCTAGAGCATATGACCCTTAAGAAAACTCATAGCTTAAGACTAAGATAAGTAATTCTTATTTCTCTCCAATATAGCATTGATGGGGTAAGGAATAAAAATATCATTTTTATCCATTTAAAGGAAAAATATGCAAAAATAGACTACAAAAATGAAATCTATGCGAAAAACTAGGTTAAGAGCACTTGGACTGCAAAAAAGTCAATGGTCAAACTCACGGTCAAAGACAACTGGCGGTGGTCAAAGTCAACGGTCAATGGTGATGACTTTAGCAGTTGATTGATGCTAATGTGGCGGTTGACGTAAGAAGCTGACGTGGTGATGACATAAGCAGTGACTAGATGATGATGTCAGTTGGGGTTGATGTGGCTATGATGATGTCATGGATGACGTTAGCCTAGACTAGAGGACGGGGCATGATTGAAATGCAAATTCTTTAGGTGGCACATGAGGGTGCTTGAGGGCTCCGATGATTGCAAGAGTTTCACGGCTAAGTAGATTAGGGCAAGATGATCACAGTGGTACTTGCAAAAAGCTAATCAGACCAAGATTCACGGCGTAGATGATAAGGGCAGTGGTCTTTGTGGTGTGGGACTCCTCAACGACAGTGACTA
This sequence comes from Quercus robur, assembly GCF_932294415.1. Lineage (NCBI taxonomy): Eukaryota > Viridiplantae > Streptophyta > Magnoliopsida > Fagales > Fagaceae > Quercus > Quercus robur. The sequence goes on along the minus strand of NC_065537.1, from coordinate 27,667,586 downwards.
TAGGTCTGGTACCTAAGGACGATGACCGAAAAACGTTGGAGGTTTAACAATGAGTGGCTGCCACAGCTGCTGTGACTATGTAAGTGATGAGAGTAGAGTAACACCAAGAGAGACAAGATTGCTAAGAGAAAGGTCAAAACAGTGGCTCTGATACCATGTTAGAAATACTGAATGAATAGTATTCTACTTCTCAAGTTATAAAATATATATGAGTGCCTTTATATAGGAGGAAGAGTGTGCAGTATAAGTATGTGTGCCATATAAGTAAACAAGGTGGGCCTAAAGCCCACAACCTATTACACGTTAACAAGGGCAGTAAACCACAAAGGAGAAGAGTAAGGGTCTCATAGGGCCTCGATGACACCTTTTGAGTCTCCTTCGAAGATGACAAGATTATGATTGTGAGAAGTTGCCAGTTGGTGACCATGGCTGCTGCATATGCCTCTCCAGTGGATAAGTCAATTCAGAGGGAGGGAGAAGGCTTAAATGTGCAAATAATGGTTCTCCAGTATCACGTCTACCCACTTTAGCAATGAAAGTGGCAGTGGTTTAATAATTGCTTCAAAATTGTATTTAGTCCAGCCCGTTGGAGGAGGTGACTAATTTGCTACAGATGGATTTCAGGTAGAGAGATGTTCTAAACATGCCTTGTTTATGACTTCAAAACCTCATTGTTTTTAATTGACTTTATCAAATGACTAAGCTTTATAATCCATTTTCATTTAGTTTTGTTTTTATTCATCATTTACTACTTATTATTATTAAAACAAATTTTTCAAAAAGCTTATTTTCAAATAGCTTTATCAAGCATTCAAACTCATGCGCTACACATTCAAGAGTTACGCCTTTTTGAGCGTGTACCATATTGTAAATTTTTCAAATTAAAATTTATTTCCCTCTACTCCTGTCTGTGTGTTTATTTATAATAAAAATAAAAATAAGCATTCAAACTCACCCTATAGAACCTGTATGCAACTCGTTATTATTGGTAAATTTGTGTCATGAGTACATAGTTTGTGCAAGTTGTTGTCTAAAGCTTGTGTTAGGTGTTGGCAACCCGTATCAAAACCTTGTTTAATTGTATTTTAAATTGTAAGTTCTTAGTGTCTAGGAGTATGTTTGAAAATGATATTTGACGACATAAGAGTTTACTAAAAACTTTGCTCATGACTTGCTAAATTTGATGCCTTGATTGCAACCTCAATTGCACTAGCTGAAGACTCACTTAGGGTTCGTTTGGTTGGAGGTGGAATAGGGAGGATGGAAAACAAAGATGAGAAAACTAAAAATAAGTGTGTTTGGTTGAGAGGGGAGAGGAAGAGAAAATTAGTGGGGCCTAGCAGTTTTCTTTCTGGGCCCGCCAAAACTTAATCTCCCCAAATTAGAGAGAAAATGGAAGTGAAAGGAGGAAGGTGTGTTTTTGATAAAATTCTCCTTCCATACCAACAAGCAATTTTTTTTTTTTTTTTTTTTTTGTCTTTTTCTTCTTCACCAGTTTTGAATCCTTTTGGCTTATGCTTTTAATATATATATATATATATATATAAAAGTGAAGTGTCAATACACAATTTTTTAATTAAAACAAATGTTTATAAAATTGTGTTATTTATTTATTTATTGTTTAATAGGAACATAACTGTAAAATTATACCAACTTCATTTTTCATAGTTTTCCATCTCTCGACTTTTCCATCCTTCCAATCAAATACATATGGGAGAAAACTAAATCTCTTCTATCCTCATACTTTTCTATCTTTTTTTCATCTTCTATCCTCCCACTTTTCTACCATTCCAACCAAACGGACGCTTAAGCTCAATACTAGCCAACCAATTGAGATTTATGGCAATTGAGTTTGGATAATACGATTTACTTTAAGTGGCTGTGGCGTTACAAGTGAAGTTGTTGCAAAGTAAAATTACAACAATTAAGATATTGTTGTGGTGAAATCAGCCAAACAGATTGGTGAGTTCCTGCACCTTAAACTTAGTCAAGTAGATTGGTAGATCCATGTATAGTATCTAAGAATATTCCAACCAGATTGGAGTTGAGTTTAAATCAATAGTTTCTACTATAGGTAGGTACTTTGAGATTATGTAATATTCCTTGTATTTGTCATATCAAACTTTGTTAGGGAATTCTTTAGAAGTGGTGACTTATATATTACCCGTTGGGTTTATTTATTTATTTATTTTTTATCATGAGCATGTCACTTATGTCAATTTTTTTTTCGGCTACATTAAACTCTAAACTAGTGATGTGATTGTGCCTTAATTGAATCTTGCAACTAAATTGGATTAATTAATCAATTCGGATGATTAGCTAATTTAATTGAGGTCAAAATAAATTCAACCACTTGACTTATATATTAGTGTCCGTTTGGAAATAATTTATCTAACTTATTGCAGAAATTTTTTTGCTTAGAATATGCTAAAATATACTTGTACTTTAAATATATATATATATATATATATATATATATAAAGAGGTATTAAAAACTTATACATAACAGCTAAAAATTTAATAAATAAATTTTTTTTTTTAAGCTGGCTTACAAATTAATGCCAATTTTTTGTGTCCCTCTTTTCTTCCCATAGGATTTGAGAATATGAAGCTCACGGGGCAAGTGTTAAACGTTATTTATTTATTTTGCAGAGTACATTGAAGTAAATTCAGTTCACAGCTTGAGCAATTATTAAATTATTATTGGAGGTCGGTTATTTGTTTCCATTCGAGTAAAAAACAAGTTGAGTTTATATTGGTTTGACTTCACCTTAAATGTTGCTAGTGATAATAATAATTGAAACAAAATGCTGAAACCCAAAAGTATGTTCAAACTTCAAAGGGTCAGAATGCAAAAATACAAAAAATACTAAAACCGATTCAAAATTAAATTGTCATGGGTCTCGAACTTCATCTTATTGGTAATTTTTGGTGTCTCCAAATGAGACCTTCAGAGTTCATATTCTTCTCCTTAACTATTGAGATGTAAAATTATAAAAAAATTTGATCTCATTTTTTTATAAAGAAAATTAAAATTAAAATTGGAAGCCACTATTTGAAGAAATGCTAAATTAATCCACTGTTTGGGATAAGGGTGTCCATGGGTTGATCCGGGTTGGGTTTGTGACCAACCTGAGATCGTCCTAACAGAATTGGGTGGAGGAAGTTCTGAGTCGTTGTCGACCGGCGAGAGAGTCGGATCGAAGCAGTTGGATTTGCGTCGAAAAATGGTTGATTCGGTCGAAACCATCCATGGTGAAAAATCCAACCAAAATAGTTGATTTCAAGCGAAAATTCACTAGATCCGACGGAGATTTCATCGGATCTAGTGAGATCTCGCTAGATTCGGTGAGATTTTCACCAGATCTGGCTGAGATCTCACTAGATTCGGTGATATCTCCCCAAATCCGATACAAATCTCATAAAAATCTTAAGTATATTTGACCAAAAACTCGCCGGAAAATTCTTGTTTCATCGAATTTTGGTAAGGTTCCAGTCAAGTTGGTTGAAGCGGGTTTTAGAGGAGAGAACCCACCAACCGACTTGCCGAAGTCGGTTTCTGGGTTTTGTAACCTGCCGCCAACCCATTGGAGCTCTCGGGTCGGTCACGGGGGGTCAGTTGCAATCAGGTCCGAGTCTGGGTGGACACCCTTAGTTTGGGATCCACTTATCTTACTGAAATTGAAAACTTTTTGCTGAAAGTACTGTAAATAAATGTAAAAATTAGTTGAAATAGTATAATGAGACCTATGAATAGTACCAAAAATTACAGTAGAGCCCATAAATAAATAAAGGTGAAAAGCACATTTTAGTCCCTACATTTTTAGGCTATTCTCATTTTAGTCCATACATTTTATTTTTACCGCTTTTAATCCCTATCCTAAAAAACGCTTCTCGTTTTGGTTCCTGCCATTACATCAAAAACAGAAAAAGCTGACGTGGCAAACGGCAGAATAAATAATACTAAATTAATGTCCACGTGGCCTAAATTAATAATAAAAAATACCACGTTAGCATTTAAATTAAAAAAAAATTAATTTATTAATTTTAACTAAATAAAAAAAAATTAAAAACAGAATTAAAAACTAAAAATAATAGGAATTGGGATCTAAGTGTGTCTTGAACAAGAACAATAAGAACACAAACTCAGATCCAAAAACACAAACTCATAAATTATAAAAATAAAAAATAAAAAAAATAAAAAAGCAAATTCCATTACTTGAATCTGAGAGTGCCAAATTACAGAAATACAACCTAAAAACAAGAAACGAAATCCAGATCTAGAGGCAAGATCTACAACAACCACCACAACTAACTAAGTACACAAATCTAATCATAATCTCAAGATTCTTAACTGCCGAACCCATAGAGTGTCCATCCTTGCCTCTTCAAGGCATAGACGACTTCTGGACTCTATCCTCCTCTTGATCTGCAACAGGATCGGCGATGTCAAGGCCTTGGGTCAGTGCTGCCTCGTTTCGCGCCGCTTCCACTCCCTCATCCCTCAGGTCGACAACGTCGTCGTTTGGGTCGACTGCATTATCTCCGATGACAACTCTTCGTCTTCTTCTCTTTCCACCCCGGCTATGTCCTCCTCCTCCGACAAGTCTCGCAACCCGTTCTCGAACCTTTTTCGGTTTTTGTTTGGCGGAATCGTCAAGCCCCTTCAGCTCGTTACCCAATTCCTTAACCCTTCGATCCCCTTACGATGTGATCCCCAAGATTTTTTCTTTCAGCTCCACCATTGCTAGGTGGGTTGATATGGAGGGAGATCTTGTGTTTTGCTTTGTGGCTTTTGGATTGGATTTGGGTTCTTGGCTTCTGTTGCTGTTGTTGGGATGACATTTTTTAGAGAGAGAGAGAGAGAGAGAGAGAGGCATTGTTGGTGTTGTTACATTTGAGATCTGGTTGTTGCTTTTTTGAGTGAGTATAAGCGAAGGAAAGAAAGTGTGTGTATATGGGTGTTTTTTTTTCTTTCTTTCTTGTATCTGGAATGGTTTTGGTTTTTTTTTTTTTTAAAATAATTTCTGGGTTTGTGTTCTTGAATTTGAGTTTGTATTCTTGTTGTTCTTGTTCAAGACACACTTAAATCTCAATTCCTATTATTTTTAGTTTTTTAATTCTGTTTTTAATTTTTTTTATTTAGTTAAAATTAATAAATTAATTTTTTTTTAATTTAAATGCTGACGTGACATTTTTTATTATTAATTTGGGCCACATGGACATTAATTTAGTATTATTTATTCTAGCGTTTGCCACGTCAGCTTTTTCCGTTTCTGATGTAACGGCAGGGACCAAAACGGGAAGCATTTTTGAGGATACGGACTAAAAACGGTAAAAATAAAATGTAGGGACTAAAATGAGAATAGCCTGAAAATGTAGGGACTAAAATGTACTTTTCGTCATAAATAAATTAAAAACTTATACATAACAGGTAAAAATTTAATAAATAATTTTTTTTTTTTTAAATGCTGGCTTACAAATTAATGCCAATTTTTAGTATCCCTCTTTTCTTCTCATAGGATTTGGGAATATGAAGCTCACAGGGCAAAGTGTTAAACGTTATTTATTTATTTTGCAGAGTACATTGAAGTAAATTCAGTTCACAGCTTGAGTAATTATTAAATTATTATTGGAGGTCAGTTATTTGTTTCCATTCGAGTAAAAAACCAAGTTGAGTTTATATTGGCTTTACTTCACTTTAAATGTCGCTAGTGATAAAATAATAATGGAAACAAAATGCTGAAACCCAAAAGTATGTTCAAACTTCAAAGGGTCAGAAGGCAAAAATAAAAAAAATACTAAAACCGATTCAAAATTAAATTGTCATGGGTCTCGAACTTCATCCTATTGGTAATTTTTGGTGTCTCATTCTCCAAATGAGACATTCAAGTTCATATTCTCCTCCTTATATTGAGATATAAAATTATAAAAAAATTTGATCTCATTTTTTTATTAAAAATATTAAAATTAAAATTGGAAGCCACTATTTGAAGAAATGCTAAATTAGTTCACTACTTGGAATCTGCTTATTTTGTTAAATTGAATTTTTTTTACTGAAAATACTGTAAATATAGTTAAAATTAATTAAAATAGTACAGTGAAATTTATGAATAATACTAAAAAGTACAGTAAAGCTTATAAATAATAACAAAAATATGCTGAATAGCAAAATAAGTTGACTTTTTAATTTGAAGTTAAACGAATACTTCTCATCTATGAAGTAAAAGTTCATTTCTGAATAATTTATTATAAATCATTTAAAATTAAAATTTAGTTTAAGATTCGTTTAGAAATACATTTTATTATTTTCTTTTCTTTTCATCTACTTCTTCTTATCAAGACGAGACGACCATACAAGGCAACTCTCCGACAAAAAATGTACTAGATTTGTCGGATTTCAATCATTCATAATCAAGACCTACCTTGCCAAAACACATAAGGCCACCATCACTACTATTCAAGAAATCCGCTACAAATCCTTACAAGTTAACACAACACACAACCACTGAATTATTGTTGAACGTACTCCATCGAAAACGCCACAATATCCCATTAGCCACCAACATGCATTGAACCCCAATCAACAGCCTAGATTCCAAACCGCCTAATTACAAATTTAAAAAGATCTAAATAAGACTATGATTTAGCCTGAAGTTTAAATTTAAAGGATGTTTTTGCTTTTAAGAAATTTGTGTTGATATTTGCTAATTATACTCTAGTAGCTACTCTATTTGCTAATATTGGTGGCCCAATATTTTTCCCAAAAGAAGAAAAAAGTTGGTGGTACCTTCATTTTGATCTTTTATGGCATGCACAACCTTTTCAGCCACGAGGGCCGGCCTCAACGGCCCTGTCATCTATACCCACTTATTATATCATCAGTGTATGGAATGGAAGGGGAGGCAGAGTCGAGTGTCAACCACATGCCAACAGTAACGACATCAGGTTGAACATATGGCATGGGTTGTGATCCATTAGCACTAGATAACCTTCATTAATTGCATGGTGGGCCAAACGGTCATTGACGAGAGCTAGGAAGATGAGTAATGTTGGACATACACTATTTTTCACTTTAATTTATTTATTTATTTATATAATTAATAATTTTATATATTATGATTTGAATAACCCTGATCCTCGCATCAGGGTAGCTGAACTAATTGTTACGAGCTCACTTTTAAGGGTTTGGGAGGGAGAGCTGGTTCTCGGTTCGAATTATACAATAGGAAACTCTCGATTTATGTTCACTAACATCTTTGATGGAGCTAAACTCATAGCTATAACTCATCTAGATTTCCATCTTCCAAATTCAGGTTACCTTTCTCTACTTATTTACTTTAGTGGTAAATTTATTATCATGTGATATGAATTATCGGATTAAAATAACAATACTTTTACTTGTTATTTTATAATGCATGAAACACCATTTATTGCACCATTTTGAAATATGTTGTGGACCTACATATACTTCTATTTATTTTAATATTCACTTGGGGGGTCAATTAAAATAAGCAAAGAGAGCAGAATCTTTTAGCAGCAACGTCACGAACTTTCCACCTATGTTACGTGTAGATCCAATTACAATCCCTTGGCTTATATGCACTAGAAAATAAAAATTATTAACCCCCCACCACAAAAAAAAAAAAAAAAAAAAAAAAAAAAAAAAGAAAAAAAAAAAAAGAAACACGGTATAATGCCTTCTTTATTATTACACACATAAAATATATATTTGTCCATCTTCTTGTATTTTGCATTGCAAATTGATGGGTACCACACACATCCCATGTGCCTTAATTTCAAATCCAAAACAATCTCAGAATGTGGGCTGTACTGAATTTAGAACATTGTCTTTTCCACTTGCTTAAATTAGTGTGCTGAGACTGACACTAGTCTATAAGAAACAAATAGCAATCGATGTTTAAAGTTTAAATTTCTTGCCAAAAAATAAGTATAAAAATAAACTGAAGTTTGAACCGTCATTTGGAAACTTAGGACTTAGGAGGATGGCAATCAAATGCAATAATGGAACCGATTGATTGGCAGCCTAATATTAGCCCCAGATTTATGATGCAATATCATCGACTCACCTAGTTTGAATGAGTTGAAACAAATTGCACAAAAATGAAAAAGGTGGGCAACTCCCTTAAATATGCATAAAATGGCTCGTTAGTCTTTAAATAAACTAAGGTCTCGTTTAGTAGAGTCGTTAAACAACTATTTTTCAGTTTTTAAACAATATTACACACATTTCTACATATTTTTTCACTTATATGTATTTCAAAAAACTACAAATAACATTACTTAAATTTCTCTATCAAAATGCCCTAAAGAATTATCCTTTATAGCTCTGCCATTTTCTTCAGTGCACTTCTGTCTACATTACATTCATTAATTGCTTATTAGATTTCTTGATAGAATGGGTAAACGACGTGAAAATTTTGAGATAATGACAAATTAATTAATGTGAGTTAACACTTAAAATTTTGAAATGCCGACATAAAACCAAATATGTTTTTTGTTTTTTTCCTAGCTAGAATATGAATTGTGGATCATAACAAGTCATATATGTTTCTCCCAAAAAAAAACAAAAGAGTCATATACGGAAAAATATAATCACTGCACATAACTTGTAAGGCTTAGCTAAGATTAGATACACAAGTCTCATACATACTGCCGTTATAATTACTTCAAGCATGGACCGGTCAGTGATGAGGACCATGTAAGATTGGAATCAGAACAGAGTTTGAGCTACGTTATCAGTTTGGCCAACTTTTTAGTCCACTAGAATGGAAAGTCATTTGTAAAACTTTGCTTCGTATGTACTAGAAGTTGCATGCCTAGCTTGCATTATTATCATCAGTCCTTCTCGATACTCTTGACTTGCTCAGCAGTCCTGACATGTTCCCTTCTCAGTGGCCACCAAAACTTTGTACATTTTTAACCAAAACTTTGGAACAGAAATACATAATTATATTGAATAAAGCCATACCCACAATATTTCCAGAAAATTTTTAAAACAAAAACTAGATAACACAGTTAATGGTAAATAAATAAAAAGGGGCAATTTTATTAACAATAAAATTTGCCATGAAATTGTTGTACCCATATATAACACTATGTAAATTACATTTATATAAAATTTTTAGGTACTTTTAAAGTACGAAAAATAGTTTTTCCTCTCTTAATATTCACGGTAAAACTTATCATAAATTTAATGAGTTGATCCTAACATAAATATGAGAAAAAAGAGTGTCATTCTCAATATATTCTCTATATTTGAAAAGTGATCGAGAATTTCTCATTTACATCTCAACCCAAGCATCTCTCTCCTCTTAAATATCAAATGGAGCCGAATCTCACTCATATGCCACTACTACAATACTATAATATACCTAGGTAAACTACCTAAGTCTGTCAAAAGACAAACTCCACAGTCTCCCATCATTGTCTAAAAAACACTCTTCTCATTTCCTCATGGACCAACCACATTACACCTCTCTCATTTTCTTCATCCTTCTCTTCCTACCTTTATCACTTCAACAGCAAAACTCAAAGCTCAGTATCTCAGATCTCAATGCACTAAAAACCATCAAAGCCTCACTCACAGACATCCCTCGTTCCACATTCTTCTCCTCCTGGGACTTCACCGCACCCAATCCCTGCTCTTCATTTTCTGGCCTCACTTGCTCTCTCATTTCCTCTTCTCTCCGAGTCACCATTCTCTCACTCGGCACTGGCCTCTCCGACTCACCTGGTCTTGCTGGGTCACTCTCTTTTGCCCTCTCTCAACTCACCGAATTAACCCAACTCGTCCTCTTCCCAGGCCTAGTCACCGGTCCAATCCCATCCCAACTCGGCAAACTCACAAACCTCCGAGTCATCTCCTTAACTAACAACCGCTTAACCGGTCCCATACCCACCTCTCTCTCTTCCTTAACAAACCTCCACACCCTCGACCTGAGTTACAACCAACTCACTGGGTCAATCCCACCGGGTCTCACTGAGTTAGCCCGACTCAAAGTCCTCATTCTAGCCTCAAACTCTCTATCCGGCGAGTTACCCACCGTGTCGACCCAGCTGTTACATTTAGATTTGAAAAGAAACAGACTCAACGGGAAACTTCCGTTACTACCGTTATCCCTACGTTACTTGTCGGTTTCGGAGAATACGATGTGGGGCCCACTCAATGCCTTGGATTCACTCTCCGAGTTAGTGTACCTCGACTTAAGTATGAACAAATTCAGTGGGCCCATCCCGACCTCACTCTTCAATCCCACACTCTCTTCATTACTATTACAACGGAACAATTTATCTGGTGGGCTCCCACAAAGAGCGGACCCCACCAAATCATCATCCTACGGTGATGGTTCGATCGTGGACTTGAGTCATAACTTCTTATCTGGGGAGATATCGACGGTTCTGGTTGGGGTGGAGAGCGTGTTCTTGAATAACAACCGTCTGATTGGTACAGTGCCTAAGGAGTACACTAAGAGCTTGTACCTTGGTACCACCAAGACCTTGTACTTGCAACACAATTATCTCACAGGGATTAATTTGGAGTATAGAATGAAGTTGCCGGATACGACGTCGTTGTGCTTGCTGTATAACTGCATGGTCCCACCACCTGTTGGGGTTAGAGCGTGTCCAGCCAGTGCCGGATCACAGATCTCAAGGCCAGCGAGGCAGTGCTACAAAGTTTGATTAACTGATTGTGTTTGTTTTTATGTTAATTATGGGGTCTGGCTTTGCGTCCAGTGTTCTTGTAACATGACGAAAGCCCTACCCCGATAATTAATTATTATATATACATCTATATGTGTTAGTTAGTGTTACTAATGTATTCACATGAATTGTAAGAGAGTTGAAGGAAGGGATAGATGATAGATATACATTATTTGTTCAGTAATAAAAGAAGTATTTTTTACTCTTTGGGTTGGGACTTGGGAGTGTGAAGAATATAGTATTATTTTGTGCATTATTAAATGATGATGTCGTGAGGTGTGTGAATGAGAGAGATGGTGCCAAATGTGTGTATGTATGAATGAATAATTTGATTTTTGTCACGCGAGTAACAAGTAATGGGTGGTCCACCACACACACGAGTGTTTTGTCACAGTTTGCACGTTAAATGACCGTGACTATTGATGGTGTGGAGCAACAGTAATAATTTTGGACATTCCAATTTCTATTCTCACTGCTTCCATATATATATATATAAAGTGGACCTCATGCAAAACTAAAAGCAAGGGTACGGTTCATAAAAAATAAATAAAGGCAAGGTTTATAATTATATGGTGACTATTACATATGGTCCTCTCCAGTAGGGTTTTGGACTTATGTCATAAGCGATGATGAGGTTGTAGTTGTAGTGTTGTACATTATACACTATAAAATAAAAATGTATGGGTTCCTGCTATCAACTTTCTACTTTTTGAACACCAACTGACTAAAACCCATGCCAGTGGAGTCTTTTGGGTTAATATTGCAAAATCTTAAATTAATTTGCGTTATAGGTACTATTGAAACTTATTTGGGATTTTGAGGAGAGAGACTGAATTTCGGTATCACCATTGCCGAAATTCAACCAAAAGTAAGAGAGAGAAGATGCAAAAGGAGAAAAGAGAAAATGTTGAATTTCGGCAACGTGGATACCGAAATTCCTCTGCCCAGTTCTGCTGCCCGAACCCTGTCTCCTGTGTGCCCGAGTGTGGAGTGCTCCCAAAAAAAAAAAAAAAAAAAAGGCAATTGCGGTAATGCAATTGCCGAAATAGGGGAGAAAAAGAAATTTTTTTTTTTTTTTTTGGTAATTGTAGCCATGGCAATGGCGAAAATGAAAAAAAAAAAAAAAAAAAAAAAAAGTGGTTCCGAAATATCTGAAAGAGTAAAAAAAAGTGTAATGTTCACAATATTTTTACAAAATTTTCACAATAAATCACATGTAATTAGTTATTATTAGTTAAAAAAATTTGTGGCAAAGTAATTGTGGCAATGGGATTGCCGAAAATGTGAAAAAAAAAAAAAAAAAAAAAAAAAGAATTGTGGCAATGGGATTGCCGAAAATGTGAGGAAAAAAAAAAGGAAAGAGAATTGTGGCAATGGGATTGCCGAAAATGTGAGGAAAAGAAAAAAAAAAAAAAAAAAAAAGAATTGTGGCAATGGGATTGCCGAAAATGTGAGGGGAAAAAAAAAAAAAGAATTAGGCGAATTTTTTTTGGTAATTGTGGCAATGGTATTGCCAAAATAGATGAATTTTTTTTTTTGGGATAATTGTGGCAATGTCATTGCCAAAAATGGGGAGGGGAATAATGGAATGGAATTGTGGCAATGCAATTGCTGAAATAGGTGAAATTTTTTTTTTTAAAAAAGGTGGTTGCCAAAATCTGGGGAGGAATTTAAAAAAAAAAGTATTACGCTCACAATATTTTTATAATATTTTCACAATAAATCACAGGTAATTAATTATTATTAGTTCAAATTTGAATTTATCACTATATTACTTTTTTAATCTAACAATAACAACCTCCACTTAAAATTTGTTGTTAAAATATTGTAAAAATTGTGTGTACCTATCATTTCTTTAAAAAATAAAATGTGGAATGGATTTGTGGCAATGGCATTGCCGAAATAGGAGAAAAAAATTTGTTCCCATTGCCGAAATAGAGGAGAGAGATATAAAAAAAAGTACGCATATTATTCTTTCAATATTTTTTTGACTGAACCAGTTTGGTTTGTCATGTTCTTTTAGAAATAGATAAAGATAGATTCAAGTACACTATCTGCTACATTGAATCTTTTTTCAAAGTACACGCTGTAAAAAAAAACAAAAAAAAGTACATAGATTCTTATAGAAGAAAAAAATGACTGATGTGCACGCTGTAAACAAAAAAAACAAAGAAAGTATACAGATTCTTACAATAGAAAAGAAAAAATGATTGATGTACACACTGTAAACCAAAAAAAGCAAAGAAAGTACATAGATTCTTACAATATAGAAGAAAAAAATTATTGATGTGCACACAGTAAACTAAAAAAACAAAGAAAGTACATATATTCTTACACTACGGAAGAAAAAAAATGATTGATGTGCACGCTGTAAACAAAAAAGAAAAAGAAAGCAAAGAAAGTACATAGATTCTTACATGTACACTGTAAACAAAAAAAAGCAAAGAAAGTAAACCAAAGAAAAGAAAGATTCAATCAACCAATCACCTCAACTCCTCATGTCATCTGATTTTTATTCTCTGCAGAAAATATATTTTGCCACGCTTAAATCTCCAACGTGATTCTTTTTTGTCTTTTTATTGTTCAGTTGGTAATAAAAGATAAGGGAAGTGCGAATTAGAATTGCATCTCATCACAATTCCTCAGGTTGCAAAGTTACTCTTTTACTTTGTTTCAGTGTGCCACAACTAAAGATTGTAAGTTTTTTGTTAATGTAAGTTTTTTTTGCTTTGCTTATTAACTTATAGCCGTAGAAATTAACAGATTTATTATTATTGTATAAACATGTGCTTTGTAAATATTAAAAGCTAATACATTGTAAAATATTATGTATTGTTGTAATTGTAATTAATATTATTTGTATGCCTATGATTATGATAATTGTTGTTGTTGTTGTTGTTGTTCTTGTTCTTGTTATTCAAATTTTAGATTAATGAATTATTTTTTATGGTTATCTGATTGTGTGTGTGTGTTTTTTTTTTTTTTTTTTTTTTGCAAGTATCACTCTATAATTCTCACTCTTTTAGTTGGCATCACAATTGTGGTAAGCATCTCAATTATAGCTAATACTAATTATTGTGTGTATGATTATTTTTGCTAAAACTATTATTATTATTATTATTAAAAATTTTGCTTCATAAATCCTTTATTTGAGTTTCTTTCAATTTTATTGAAGGATATATTTGAAATGGAGCAACAACAATATCGCATCTCTAATGATGCAATGGAAGGCAATATACGTTGCAAGATCCAAATTTATTAATGTCTTAATAATATCTACAATTATTCAATTTACATGAAAATAATTTAAACATTAGCAATATAACATTGTATATTTTTTTTAAAAATTCATTTTCAGGTTTCCACCTTACGAGTGCGACCCCAATCATTTGCACCCCTCCCACAGTTAGGCGAGCGTATCACCCCATATTTGTATCAATGTAGATTATACCGTGTTACCCGCCTACCACATATAGATATTGATTGGAGTCTTATCACTTCTTTGGTAGAGTGATGACAATCTAGTACCCATACATTTCACCTACCTAATTGTGAAATGACTATAACTCTACAGGATATAGCAATCCTTACAAGATTGCCTATTGATGGCAATACAGTGTGCGGGCCAATAAATTTGATTTGGAGTACAGAATGTCGTGATTTACTTGGGGTGACACCACCTGCAACAGCATTGAATTTTGGTGGCCTTAAAATAACATGGGTAAGGGATACATTCTCAAACCTACCAGAGGTTGCCAATGCTATAACAACCCAACAGCATGCTAGGGCATACATGTTTCAGGTTTTGGCTTTACTATTTGGAAATAAGAGCCAAAGTAGATTGCATTGCTGCTTTCTCAAGCTGTTAGAGGACTTTGGTGTAGCTGGGGAATATAGCTGGGGTAGTGCTACACTTGCTTACCTTTATAAAGAGCTGTGTACTACTGCTATTAAAAAAAGCACAGAAATTGCAGGTCCTGTTTTCATATTACAATTATGGGCGTGGGAGCATCTTCCATATCTGACCCCAATTCCAATAAATCCAATAAATTTAAATGGCGACAACCCATACGGTTGTAGGTATAATATTTACTTTTTATTTCTATACAATTTTGTAATCCTTGATACTTTCAAATCCTAAATATTTTATGACAATCATTAATTGTGTATAGGTGGGATACCAAGAGAACGTTTACTCACACACCAACACATGTTTTGCGTGCGTACCGTTCTAATCACGATACACATAATAATAAACAGGTAATATATCACAATGCATCAATGGTTAATTTACTAGTTATATTATTGTCTTGATTGATTATAACATAGTTATTGTAATTGGAATTGTAGGTTGTTTGGACACCATACGATAACTATATGCATCCATGGTGTCTTGCAGAAAGAAATATATGGACTACAACAGCGCCATTGCTGTGCTTCCAAATTGTAGAGTATTACCACCCAGAAAGAATCATGCAACAGTTTGAGTTGTTGCAAAGATGTCCAAGGTGGCCTACCAACAATTTGGATAAATCTGTGCATTGTGTAAAGTTGACAGGAAAGTCCACTGTCAATTGGAGAATGCAACATGACCAATACTACCAGCGTTGGAACATGCGAGCTAAACTTCTAGTTGGAGATGACCATTTTGATTCAAGTGTGGACTACGCAACATGGTACCAGCAAAATGGTCACCTATTCACAACACCAGAGGCGGCTGCCCATATGTACCAAGTTATTATTTTAGTTTTTTCAATAATACTGCACTAATATTGATAACAAGTTATTTACACATCCAAATACTGCACTAATATTGATAACAAATTATTATTTTCACTTTTTCAATAATACTGCACTAATAAATGTTATTTTCCTTTTTTTACGGCAGCAAACTGAGGTCAATAATATGTTAAATTTAGCTGTTGCAATCCAACAGAGGAATGATCTCACAGCACAACAAGTCCTTCCACCAATAGTAGAGGGCCTTACCCGACTGAAGTTGTCAATGGAAGCAAATATTTCCTCCGTCCCTACTGAAAGGGTGACAACCTTCGGGCGACGACAAAGGCGCCAAGGAAGACAGCCGTAAACCTATACTGAAACCCACTCGTCCACCTCTGCACAACATGGACAATGCGGAAATAATGATGCCGGACCATCCACCTCTACACAACACAATATGTACAGCTCTACCCAAGCTGGGCCATCAACATTTGCTGGTAATGAGCCAACCACCTTCAGTGAGTATAATCCAATTAATGTGAACGAGTATTGCATGAATTTATATCAACAGATTGGATCATCCACTTCCATAGGACAAGGATTTGAGGGTTTGTTTAGCTATGACCATTATCCCCAACCTAATTCAACACCTCCCTCTTATCACCCATCGCCACCTCCATCTTATGCTGGGCAATACAATTATGGCTAAGATAGCCAGTACAACTATGATTATGCTGGGCAATACATGGGCATGTGCTCCAAACTCCGAGGAAGAGGCTTCCGTAACAGACTCTGAGGAAGATGCCTCAAATGAGGACAGTGGGGAAGATGCAGAAGATAGCCAAGATATGGAGGTGTCTTTAGATAATGAAGATGACGACTGTGGTAATTATCAAATAGAGGTTGATATTAGAACACAGCCGAGGCGCATGGGGAGAAGTCCTGTGCAAGCACGAAGGTACCCACAACGAGAAAATAGGCATCCTCCATGTTGTGGAACACAACAAAAATTGAATGTACCCCAACGTCGCAATCACTAAACAATGTAAAATGATTGTTTATTAAAAATATATTAAAGTATTATCATTATTTATGCATCATTGTAGCAAAAAAATTATGCCTAGATAGTATACATAGCACATTAAACTACTAACCGTAAGACCTTTGTAAAAACAAGAAATGTGTACTTATTTTTTCGCATTTGAAATTAGTGCCCAATTAATCTAATCATACATCTATTTACTATAATTGTCCATTCCTAATCCGACATAGAATCTATATGTGTAGCCACAATTGTAGGCGCATAATAGGTGGAATAAAAAAGGTGTCAAACTTCAATAAATGGGAAATCTTTTTTCCTTTGCATGATGGCTACTGTGGTGTACATTTTTATTTTCATTCTCCACAGCCTCTCTTCCAAACCCTCGTAAAAGTGTCAAAGACAAAAAAAAAGTACATAGATTCTTATTCTCCACAGCCTCTCGTACATTGATTCTTATTCTAAAGTGCACGTTGTAAACAAAAACAAAAAAAAGTACATAGATTCTTATAGAATAAAAAAAATGACTGATGTGCACACTATAAACCAAAAAAAAGCAAAGAAAGTACATAGATTCTTACAATATAGAAGAAAAAAATGATTGATGTGCATACTGTAAACAACAATAAAGTATATAGATTCTTACAATACCGAAGAAAAAAATGATTGATGTGTACACTGTAAACCCAAAAAACCAAAGAAAGTACATAAATTTTTACAATATAGAAGAAAAAAAATTGATTGATGTGCACGCTGTAAACAAAAAAAAAAAAAAAAAAAGCAAAGAAAGTACATAGATTCTTACGTGCACGCTGTGAACAAAAAAAGCAAAGAAAGTAAAAAAAAATAAAACAAAGAGTCAATCAACCAATTACTTCAACTCCTTATCTCATCTAGTTTGTGGCAATGGCATTGCCGAAATAGAGGAGAGAGATATAAAAAAAAGTACGCATATGAAAACAAGTATCCTATAAGGATAAATTCAAGTATAATGACATTGCAGAGATTCTTTTCAGTATTTGTGGCATTGCAGAGATTCTTTCAGTTTTTTTTTGTTGCCGAAATAGAGGAGAGAGAGATAAAAAAAAAGTACGCATATAAAAAAAAGTACCCTATAAGGATAAATTCAAGTACAATAGCATTGCAATGGCATTGTAGAGATTCTTTCAGTATTTTTTTGACCGAAGGAGTTTTGTTTGTCATGTTCTTTTATGGTAAAAGTACCCTATAATGTCACTGAATTTAACTGATATGAAACTTGCATCCTATTTAAACAGCACTAATGTCACTGAAATTTTCATAGTTCTTATTTTCTACTCTTTTTTCCCCTATAGATTCCATCAACCTTCTTCTCCACTCTTGTTCCCCTCATAATTTTACCAACCATTTTCAAATCATGCGTGCCATATATTCTACAAACAACTATAAGTAACAACACTTGCAAATATCTATCTGTTCGTTATCTCTTAGAAGGTGAGTTATATTTCTTAAGTAGTTACTTTTCTTTTTATAATATTCATGTTGATATGTTTTAGGGGCATAGATAAGCATGAAAATATTTTTTTTGTTAAATTATTTGTTCATGCAAATCTTGTTTCTGTATTATGTTTTTTGCAACATGAACTGATTTGTATGATATGTTTTAAATTATTTATCAATGAATTCTTGCCTAAATTTCAAATTTGACGTATATTTCCTTAAATAAATACTTAGTTTGTTAGCCTATAATATACAGTTTGTTAGCCTATAATATACACGTATGTTTAATACTATTATTATCAGTGAATATTTTTAATGGATTACCTTCTTGTATTGCATTGTAATGGTTGTGTTGTGTTAATTTATTAATACTATTATTATGTTTTAGTGTAGATGGCAGAAAAGTTGTTCATTTTTCTCATCCATTCCGGTGGAATAATTAAACATGGAGAAAATGGGGTTTATTACGAAGGGCCACCTCCTTCTATGTTTCCATTAAGCCGGGGTGTTACATTTGAAGATCTATGTGATGGAGTAGCATCCACGCTTCATATAAACAGAGAAGATTCAAAATTGACTATTTGGTATAGATTTCCATTTCAATTTCATCCACATCCTGTGACTTACCAGCAAGTTTTGGTAGCAGATGATAATGGTGTCAATGAAATATTCGATATGTTAGACCGCCAATATGGATTTGTAGGTGCAGAGTTATACGTAGGTGTAGAGCCTATAAGAAGCCATCGAGATGTTTTCCCCATTCGATATGCCAACGAAGGACCGAGTGCATCGTTTAGTTATTCACATAGCGAGCACTTCCATGATCCATATGCCACTCATATTAGTCATTATTCTCAAGATGCGGCTCATTCCCCAATCAACATTGGTGGTGCTGACTATCATGCTCCATATACCCATGTTGCAACTGAGGACCAACATGTTCCTTCTCGGCCAATGAACAACAGTGATGCTGACTATGATAATCCAACTGAGCATGTCACACAAGAGACTACTTGTTTTGAGTTTGAAGCTCAGTATGACCAAACCGCCACTCAGAGAACTGCTAATGATCCCAATGATACACATCGCATAGCTGCTACTACTGAAAATGCGGTCCATACATTATCAGAAAGGATGCAGACCATGGATAGTGATGACCAACTTGATGACGATGAGGTCCTTGATGATATTAGAGATGAACAGGAGCCTCCAAATGAAGGTAATCATGAAAGCAGTCCAACTATGACAGTCCATCAACCTTCATCACTAAGCTTTTTACAGAACACGTGGGATAATATGATTGATCCAACCCCACCATTTGAAAAGCCCACTCAGAGTATTTGGGACCCTACCCAAGAGTTTTATGTGGGCTTGCTTTTTGCCGATAAGGATGAACTACAAGCTGCTGTTAAACGCTATCACATCAAGAGGAACCAAATATTTTGTATAAGAGAGTCAGATCCAGAATGTTGGTCTGTAAGGTGCAAAATTGTTCTTGGCGTCTTCGAGCATGCTTCCAGGCTACATATGGGTTGTTTGAGGTTAGGAAATACAATGGTCCACACACATGTACAGAGTCCACTCTCAACACAAGATCACGAGCAATTAGACACCCATGTTATTGAGAAAGAGTTGAGGGATGTTGTCAAAAATGATCCAACCATAAAGATTGCTTCACTTCAACAGACTCTTTACAATAAGTACCAATACAGGCCTTCTTATTTTAAGGTGTGGGAGGCAAAAGAGAAAGCAATTGGTAGAGCGTTTGGTGATTGGGACAAATCTTACCAATTATTGCCAAAATGGTTGAAAGCTTTGACTGATTCAAACTCGGGCAGCAGGGTTATTTGGAGAACAATACCTGCTACTATGCCAGGCTGTGCGATATTCGAGAGTGTTCAGGGCTTTTGGTCCATCAATTGAAGGTTTTCAACATTGTAGGCCAGTAATTAGTATTGATGGAACTTTCCTATATGGTAAGTACAAAGGTACGTTACTGATTGCATCAACATGGGATGGTAACAACAGACTTTTTCCACTTGCCTTTGCCATTGTGGAGAAGGAAACTGATGATAGCTGGTATTGGTTTTTGCGTTGTATTCAGCTTAATGTCACTAATCGGGAAGGGTTATGTGTCATATCTGATCGTCATCTTGGTATAATGGCAGCGATACAGACTATATGTCAATCGACACGTTGGTATCATCGTTTTTGCCTTCGCCATGTGGCTAGCAATTTCAATCAACAAATTGGGAATAAAAACTTGAAGGCTATGGTAATGTGGGCAGGCATGGAGAATCAGTTACGAATGTATCAAATCACTAGGGATAGAATTACTCAATTAAGTGCAGATGGTGAGAAGTATTTAAGGGAAATTCCGGTGGAAAAGTGGACGTTAGCATACGATGGTGGACATCGTTATGGGGCAATGACCACAAACTTGTCTGAAAGCTTCAACGGAATTCTAAAGAGTGCTAGAAATCTGCCCATAACTGCATTAGTTGAACTTACATACTATCGTTGTGTCGCCTACTTTGCCGATCGGTATACTAAGGCATGTGCAGAGGTTACAGTCGGTGAACGCATTATGGCCTATGCAAAGAATAAATTTAATAAATGGGAAAAAAAGGCACCAAAGCATTCAGTTACTGTGTTCAGTCATGAAGATGGTTTGTTTGAAGTCAGAACACCAATAAACCCTAACTTTGCATATAGGGGTAATCATCGTCATGAGGTAAATTTGAGGCAGAACACTTGTAGTTGTCAAAAATGGCAGATTTATAAGATTCCGTGCTCACATGTCATTGCCGTGTGTAAATATCAAGGCATCTCTGCAATGCGATATATCGATCGTTGCTACCATTTGGAAGAACAAGTTGCTTGTTATGCACCTAGATTTCACACGGTTCCAGACAGTGTACATTGGAATGAGCCTAATTTCCCGGTCTTGTATCCTAATGTCAAGCTGCACCGTGAAAAAGGTCGACCAAGAACAACTCGGCTTCGAAATGAAACTAAAACTAACTAAAACCCATGCCAGTGGAGTCTTTTGGGTTAATATTGCAAAATCTGAAATTAATTTGCGATATAGGTACAATTGAAACTTATTTGGGATTTTGAGGAGAGAGATTGAATTTCAGTATCACCATTGCCGAAATTCAGCCAAAAGTAAGAGAGAGAAGATGCAAAAGGAGGAAAGAGAAAATGTTGAATTTCGGCAACGTGGATACCGAAATTCCTCTGCCCAGTTCTGCTGCCCGAACCCTATCTCTTGTGTGCCCGAGTGTGGAGTGCTCCGAAAAAAAAATAAATAAATAAAAAAGGCAATTGCGGTAATGCAATTGCCGAAATAGGGGAGAAAAATAATTTTTTTTTTTTTTTTGGTAATTGTGGCCATGGCAATGCCAAAAATGAAAAAAAAAAAAAAAAAAAAAAAGTGGTTCCGAAATATCTGAAAGAGTAAAAAAAAGTGTAATGTTCACAATATTTTTACAAAATTTTCACAATAAATCACATGTAATTAGTTATTATTAGTTAAAAAAATTTGTGGCAATGGGATTGCCGAAAATGTGAAAAAAAAAAGAATTGTGGCAATGGGATTGCCGAAAATGTCAGGAAAAACAAAAGGAAAGAGAATTGTGGCAATGGGATTGCCGAAAATGTCAGGAAAAGGAAAAAAAAAAAAAAAAAAAAAGAATTGTGGCAATGGGATTGCCGAAAATGTGAGGAAAAGAAAAAAAAAAAAAAAGAACTGTGGCAATGGGAGTGCCGAAAATGTGAGGAAAAGGAAAAAAAAAAAAAAAAAAAGTGGTTCCGAAATCTCTGAAAGAGTAAAAAAAAAGTGTAATGTCCACAATATTTTTACAACATTTTCACAATAAATCACATGTAATTAGTTATTATTAGTTAAAAAAATTTGTGGCAAAGTAATTGTGGCAATGGGATTGCCGAAAATGTGAAGAAAAAAAAAAAAAAAAAAAAAGGAATTGTGGCAATGGGATTCCTGAAAATGTGAGGAAAAAAAAAAAAAATTTGTGGCAATGGGATTGCCGAAAATGTAAAGAAAAAAAAATTGTGGCAATGGGATTACCGAAAATGTGAGAGAAAAAAAAAAGAATTGTGGCAATGGGATTGCTGAAAATGTGAGGGGAAAAAAAAAAAGAAGAATTAGGCGAATTTTTTTTGGTAATTGTGGCAATGGTATTGCCGAAATAGATGAAATTTTTTTTGGGATAATTGTGGCAATGTCATTGCCGAAAATGGGGAGAGGAATAATGGAATGGAATTGTGGCAATGCCATTGCTGAAATAGGTGAAATTTTTTTTAAAAAAAAAGTGGTTGCCAAAATCTGGGGAGGAATTTAAAAAAAAAGTGTTACGCTCACAATATTTTTATAATATTTTCACAATAAATCACAGGTAATTAATTATTATTAGTTCAAATTTGAATTTATCACTATATTACTTTTTTAATCTAATAATAACAACCTCCACTTAAAATTTGTTGTTAAAATATTGTAAAAATTGTGTGTACCTATCATTTCTTTAAAAAATAAAATGTGGAATGGATTTGTGGCAATGGCATTGCCGAAATAGGAGAAAAAAATTTGTTCCCATTGCCGAAATAGAGGAGAGAGATATAAAAAAAAGTACGCATATTATTCTTTCAATATTTTTTTGACTGAACCAGTTTGGTTTGTCATGTTCTTTTAGAAATAGATAAAGATAGATTCAAGTACACTATCTGCTACATTGAATCTTTTTTCAAAGTACACGCTGTAAAAAAAACAAAAAAAGGTACATAGATTCTTATAGAAGAAAAAAATGACTGATGTGCACGCTGTAAACAAAAAAAAACAAAGAAAGTATACAGATTCTTACAATAGAAAAGAAAAAATGATTGATGTGCACACTGTAAACCAGAAAAAGCAAAGAAAGTACATAGATTCTTACAATATAGAAGAAAAAAAATTATTGATGTGCACACAATAAACCAAAAAAACAAAGAAAGTACATATATTCTTACACTACGGAAGAAAAAAAATGATTGATGTGCACGCTGTAAACAAAAAAAAAGCAAAGAAAGTACATAGATTCTTACATGTACACTATAAACAAAAAAAAAGCAAAGAAAGTAAACCAAAGAAAACAAAGATTCAATCAACCAATCACCTCAACTCCTCATGTCATCTGATTTTTATTCTCTGCAGAAAATATATTTTGTCACGCCTAAATCTCCAACGTGATTCTTTTTTGTCTTTTTATTGTTCAGTTGGTAATAAAAGATAAGGGAAGTGCGAATTAGAATTGCATCTCATCACAATTCCTCAGGTTGCAAAGTTACTCTTTTACTTTGTTTCAGTGTGCCACAACTAAAGATTGTAAGTTTTTTGTTAATGTAAGTTTTTTTGCTTTGCTTATTAACTTATAGCTCTAGAAATTAACAGATTTATTATTATTGTATAAACATGTGCTTTGTAAATATTAAAAGCTAATACATTGTAAAATATTATGTATTGTTGTAATTGTAATTAATATTATTTGTATGCCTATGATTATGATAATTGTTTTTGTTGTTCTTGTTCTTGTTATTCAAATTTTAGATTAATGAATTATTTTTTACGGTTATCTGATTGTGTGTTTTTTTTTTTTTTTTTTTTTTTTTTTTGCAAGTATCACTCTATAATTCTCACTCTTTTAGTTGGCATCACAATTGTGGTAAGCATCTCAATTATAGTTAATACTAATTATTGTGTGTATGATTATTTTTGCTAAAACTATTATTATTATTATTAAAAATTTTGCTTCATAAATCCTTTATTTGAGTTTCTTTCAATTTTATTGAAGGATATATTTGAAATGGAGCAACAACAATATCACATCTCTAATGACGCAATGGAAGGCAATGTACGTTGCAAGATCCAAATTTATTAATGTCCTAATAATATCTACAATTATTCAATTTACATGAAAATAATTTAAACATTAGCAATATAACATTGTATATTTTTAAAAAAAATTCAATTTCAGGTTTCCACCTTACGAGTGCGACCCCAATCGTTTGCACCCCTCCCGCAGTTAGGCGAGCGTATCACCCCATATTTGTATCAATGTAGATTATACCGTGTTACCCGCCTACCACATATAGATATTGATTGGAGTCTTATCACTTCTTTGGTAGAGCGATGGCAATCTAGTACCCATACATTTCACCTA